>NW_018127891.1:1101273-1158868 GCF_001952655.1 Monopterus albus | reverse complement strand
AGGGTGCGCCGGGCCGCCCTGCAGGGGAGGCTCATTTCGGCTGCCTGTATCCGGGATCTTGCCCTTTCGGTCATGAATTTTCTGTCACTCAACTAATTAATGAATCCACAGTCTTTCAGGTCTAATTCACAATGATAACTAAGTGTAATTAATTAAACAAAAAATGTATACATTTATAATATAAAGTTTAAAAACACATTACTAAGGTCTGTATAAATAATGCTGGTAATAATGCCAAAGTATCATACTTAATTTCAGTTCAATTCAATTCAACTTTATTTACCAAGCATAAAAATACACAAAGAATTTGTCTTAGTGTTCGCATCCACAGATAAAGAAACAACACAATCACACTCAGTTACAAACATAATACTATTGAAAACTAGAAAAAGAAAACCAAGCAGGGAAAAGAAATGTGACTGACATTAGATCAAGCTCAGCCAATGAGTGTCACAGCCTTTTAATCTGCCTGCCTCTGTACCAACGTTAGCCACAGCCTGGCAGAGAAAGTTAAATATTCACGATACAAGCCAAACTGCTCAGTGTTCAAACAAAGTGCTCTGCCTAGTTCAGCCATGTATGTAGAGGTGCTCTGACGGTAAAGAATGTGGCAGAAAGAGAGACGGTTACAAAGACAGGAAGAGAACGAGAGTGTTTGGGGGGGGGGGGTATTTTATTATTCACACAAGGCATAATAAACCAGGCACGCTCGGTTAGCAACACTTAAACTCCTCGAGCTGCAGAGGTTAGCTGCTAATGTGAATGCAGTGCCTTGGACATGTCCTATTAATAGTGCAGGGGAGGTTTCCATGCATGCTAATGGTCATGTGTATTGTATTAATAGAAGCACATAAGGGATGGAATAACATATTGAAGTGTTGGAGAGTGTGGGTGTGTGAGTGGGGGGGGGGGCGCAGTATCTTTCAAGTACTTAACAGTGTTTTAAAGTCAGTATTTGTGAGACAGTTGGGAGGGAGGGGCTGGATGGAGTGTGTAAGGATTTTGGCTGAGGTATGATTTTGCGGTTGTGCAGGTGTGTGTGTCTGTCGGTGTTTGTGTGCATTCCTGAGTCACCAGAGGCTGCAAGTATGTGTGAGATAGCAGGGAAAGGTGAAGGAAAACAGGGAGGAGTGTGCAAGACAGAATGAATGGTGTGGTTTTGAGGCTGGGATGATGCAGTGTGATGCAGCTAGAAGTTTGGAAACGTTGAGCGCTCCTCCTCAGCATGGATATTTAATGACCTGAGACCCCAACCAGGCCCTAAGATCCCCCACCCCCCTCACACACACATTACATCCTTCTGGTTCTCCACGCCCTACATCGCAATGAGGAGAGACAGCTTCCCTTCTTTGCTCTGAGTCAGTGTATATAGCAAGAGCTACGAAGCATCAAGGAGAATATTAGAGGAGAAAGCTGAACAGCTCAACCATAAGTCAAAGTAAAGTTGGCATAATTTCATGTATTACACTTCCCTCTTAACTGATTTTATGAATTATAAAAGAATATGCACTTTGCCTCATCAATTAACAAGGACCTCTTATTAGAAACACTGAAATCAGTTACTCAGTAGTGTCTTTAATATTGTTGGTTTGTAGCATAAGAACCAAGATTCATCATTATTTTACATTAGAACATACATTTGACCAAATATTTATTCTTGTTGTATTATTACTCAAACACAGTATCCTAATATTGTGTATGGTAATTTCAGTAATGTGTCTGACAAACATGGGCTTGCTCTGTGCTAGTCAGTAAATAGCAAGTTGGCCAAATGTGAGTAAACATGAGTGTGGGGTCAAATTACAAGAGCACAAAAAACAATGTGTGGGAGCATAATGTTAAAGCATATTAAATCAAAAAAGAGTAAGTATTTTGAAGCCCTACTATCAACAGTGCACACATTTATATACCCAATGTTTAGCGAAGCAAGGTGAATGTACAACTTTCTAGGGACATCAAAACAGAAAATGTGTTTTAGCTCATCATAGCACCTTGTAACATTCATCCATGCATGAACAGCATAAACTCAATGCAGTCAAAGCCCAAGCAGAAATGAAAAAACTAAAGCGGTCAACCAGCTTCTCTGGAGCAGAAGCTGTGCAGGATCTGGTGATATTAATGTCTTCACAAAGTGCCTGGTGGCAGTGAAAGGAAGAGGGGAGTGAGTGTGTGCGTGCATGCGTTTGTGTGTGAAAGTGCACACACTGGGCAGGTGTGAGTTGACAGAGGTGACTGTTTTCTCTCTACATATTTTTACACATGCCTATAACACTCCCACTTTAAAAACAGACACATAAATGTGCAACACACAAACACACTTCATGACGCTCTACATACTGTATGTCTTTATTTCATATTTGAATCCAGAATTACTGCAGATATGACTACCCAAATGCACAGTCCTTCATAATGCTGTACTTTGAGTGTGTGAGTGTGCATGCATGCGTGTCAGTGAACACATTCATGCATGTGGGTGTTTGCATCATGCTGCTGAATAGGTATTGTTTTCCCCTGTGCTTCTGACTGGGCAATTTGGGTGCAGACTCAGAGAGGGGAAGCTAATGCGGATCTAATGAGTCGGTGGGCCGGCAGGATTGAGAAGTGTATCGGCACGGTAATGTGAGGAGATGGGCCTGTGTCGCCTTGAGGGATTAGAGTTTTGAGCTGCAGTAGATGGGGGACCCCAGAAAGGCCACATCCTTCCACCTCTTCCCTCCTCCCACTTTATACCTTTCTTTCTCTCTCTTAAATAATTCCCCTAGTGAATATATGGGCTCTCGCCCGCAGCCCGACACGCCCGCCCTGGGAGTAATTGATTTCTTCAGAGCTCCCTGTTGTGGTGGTGGTGGAATGGCTTTTAGTTTTTGCGTGTTGTCAGAACACACGTACATGGTATTGATGCATGGGAAAATTACACCAGGATTGATGGATTACAATGCCAGTGAGGTATCGGCTATTTGCCATGGTGGACAGTTGCTGTTCTTACTGGTTGTGGTGGGAAAGTGGTTATGGGGGGAAGAGAGGGTTAACGAACACACATGTGAACCAGCTATATGTTTTGATGTCAGGTGTTGACAGTCACTTGTGATAGTACTGTACATGAAAATGCTGTTATCCAAAATTTAAAAAGAAAAGGTATGTTCTCAGTCATACAGATAGTTTTGGTTCCCTTCAATCAGAGCTCTCTGCCTTAACTTTAGCACAGTGAAGATGAGTAAAATTTAGTTTTTGGTGCTCAACATCTTAAAAAATGACTGAAGAAAAATAAAACAGACATGTCTTTCCATAAACAATAGCACTGTTACACTGGACAATACACAAACCACACTGTCCAAGTTCATGTGGATTATTTCTGCAGTAGGAGTTCCAGAGGAATTTGTCTGCAGCTAGACACCACTAGGGGTAACATGAGAAAACAGACTTCCTGTAAAATGGATGAATGGACCCTTTGTCTGCATGGAGTTCTGTATACAGAGCCTGCATTTATGTTTAAACGTGAGGCTCAGTACATGCATACACTTAGGTGTTCGCATTTGACAGATGGCTGATGTGTGTTTGATCATGGTTCTATCCCTTGGTGGTGGTGGTGTGTGTGTGTGTGTAGTGAGTGGGCATGGTAGTGAGGGTGTGTGGTGGGGCTGTGCTCATGAGGTGATCATGTCTCAGCATTGATATTCAAATATGCCTTTAAAATACAAACCTTTATGTCATGGATCAAGGACTCGCCCGGTTTCAACACAATCACTTCATTGTGCATGCTCCTCTCATAAATAAAGGAGCAGCGCTACACTTCATACCACTGTGTTTTAATTATTAAGATAGAACCACTGAGGTTATCTCACTGTTCTCTGCCAGCAACTAGACATACAAAAAAAAAATAAATTTGTGAGCAGAGTGCTTAGAGAGCAACACTGTAAGGTGGCACAGTTGAAGGACAAGTACTGAACTCCGAATCTCACAAAATTTGTTGACAGAACTAACAAACATAAAAGCACTACCAACTGAACCGGGCACACTGTAATGCCTGTGATGCTATGTTTATGGTGTTATATAAGACCGCAGAGCTTATGTAAAAACTGTTATTAAACAGCCATCTATACAAAAACTTGTAAGATTATTAACTAATACTATTTGGTTCCTGCCACAATTCCTGAACACAGTGAGGCACATGTGAAATACCGTAAACCAGTGAAACCATGAGCCACAGGTGACAAGACAGATTCATCTTGATGTGTGAGGCAACGTGAAGTGAATTATTGTTATAGTGAACACCCACATACATGCTTGTAAAGCCGGTCAGCATTATAAGAAAGAAAAAAGAACACTGGGCAATGCACATTTCCTCCCTCATTAATTTAAAGGGAGGACCATTATTTGTTTTCCCAGTGTTCATTAGTCAGGTGAGGGTGACATGGGGGGCCGCCACAACTGGGAGGTGAGAACATTTCCTCCGTTTGTAACCATGCAGACAGGAGGCGTGTCTTTCTGTTCCAATGTGCATTACATATTGCCTTTTGCCAAAGAGTGGAGGTAGTTGGGAGAATAACGGTTAGGATGAGAAGGGGTCTGAGAGGGAGGCAGAGAGGAAAAATGATTGAGGTGGTTATGACATGGTTTTACCTGCATTGATTGCCAAGTTTTTAATCGGGCATAACAACTATAACTTCCCTTGAATTGAATTCCTCTGGTAAACCATTACAACACCTTGTTAAATTTATTGACAGGACACTGAAATAAATATTGGAGTTGTGTGGAAGGTTCCAATCCAATGATTTCTGTGAAAAAAAATAACGCAGAAGTCATCTAACAAAGCACACCTCCACTGCTCTTCTACCTCCCCCCTCTTGTTTTCCATCCCCCTACCCATTCTCCTTAGCATATTAGGTGGAGAATAATGTGAAAAAATGCTTAGCACATGGGAACGAGGCCGGTGTGTGCAGACATGGGAGTGGGTCCCCCGGGGGTGCGGTGGAGCCCCTATCCCATAAATCCCAGCTCTGGTGCAAACAATCAATTTTCAATTTTAATTATTTACCAAGGCCTGCCGGACAGAGGCATTTATTTTCCTGTTCTGTCCGGATTAAAAATTAAAAATTAGGAGATTAATATTTGGTAGAGTGGCCAGAAAAATGAAAAAGAACCACTCAAAAAATTCTTTATTATATTTCTCCCCTTTCCTTCATGTGACAAAGGTTAGTGATAGCCAAACAATCAATAGCTTCATAAATTTTCACAGACCTCCATCGCCTGGCCCCTGCCATCCTTGCACCCGCTGCCATTTTAGCTGGGCTCCATCTGTCGAGGCCCAGTAACATTAAGTTTATGTGAAGGGAGAAACAGGCAAAATGTGCTGCTCAGCACTTTCTGTCTGAGCTCTCCAGGGTTTGGCCTCTAATCTCACTGGCATTCTGATATTTCATCTGTAAATTTAATTACAGAACCTAGAGCAATACAGCCACAGTATCCCCTTGTCAACCTCTCATTCACACAGAACTGGTATTGTAAGTGGCAACCTGCAGTAAACAGCAATGTGAAAACACTCCAGTGTGTAAAATACTGTTTAGACAAACCACTAAAGGATGTCTGTTTAAGTAACATAGAATCATATACAAATACATTTTCTATGTACCTAAAGCATTTCAGACACAATACAGGGCAACATTAGTGCCTAATGGCTTGCCATAAACAAGCAACATCATTTTTCAACAAAGCCTTCCAGCTTCAACTAAAAGGCCTATCCATCGTCAATTAACAAACAATAATTAAGTGCCCAGACCTTATCTATCTGGTCTTGTTGTACAGGAGTGAAACGCACCGTATCACACTTTGTTGTCACACTTTTCACCATGATGTGTTCAGCAGTCTATACAGGAGGGGCTCTAATGTATCCATAAATTTCAGTGATGGAGCAAATCACCTTCTCTGGAGTGAAGGCTTTAACGCCGATCAATGTTAAGCTACTGATGACCTCATACACACTTGTAGTGAAAGTTGTGTGTTTTAAAATATTTACCTGATAATTCTTTGTTAGCTGCCAGCCTATGAAATAACTTGTAGCTTTTAATATAATTTGTTTAAATGTATTTTTACTCTAATGCAAAAACAAAACATGTTATCATATGTTTTTGTGGCCGTCTAGAAGCGAGGCACCAGTTAAGAAATGTAGGGGGGTGAGAAGTGCTGCCTATCATGGGACTTAAACGCTATAAGCAAAGGTTAAAATATACTGAGCAATTCAAGTTATCACTTTTTAAAATCAATTATTCTTTTTGTTTTCTCCCCTGTGAGGTTTTTTTCTGTGTGCATTAATTCAAAAATATTTAGATGTTTTTGAATAGGAACAAGATTTCATTTGCAAAACAATGTTTTGTTAAAACCTTGAAAAAGATGTCCAGATGAAGTTGTATGATAACTATTCATCTGATAATAGTAATCACAGGCCACAAGAATTTTTGAAGGCAAACAGGACACACCGGGAGACAGACTATCGCCCTCTCTGGCCAGAAAAAGCACAGAAACAATAAACCTTTATGAATCAGTTCTGACAAATCTGAATATCAAACTTTGCTGGTTCATATCCAGGATATCATGATACAGCTGTAAGCATTTGATAGGTATCACGCTGTGACACTGAGTCTGTATCCCAAATACATATTCTTTCCTTCTGTCATCTTGTCAGAAGAATGTGAGAGCAAATGGAAAGAGAGGGCACTGAAACTTGCAGTGGTGTTTACATATTCAGTTACTTTTTTTTCTAATTCCTGAAAAACAGCAATTTTGTTGATGTGTGTTTTCAAATACAACACAAGTGAGTCAAAGGCAGAGAAACCAAGTGAGGAGGAGATATTACAATTCATAGAGGTAGAAGAAACAACTAGCCTCTGGCTGTGTGAGTAGCTGCAGACAGGTAGACATAGAGAGCAACAAAGATACAAATAACTGTCAAGGTGCAGAAAGACACAAAGCAAGCGATGGAGGCGGCGGGGGAAAGGGAGATCTGAGCTGGAACGAGACCAAGAGACAGAGGGAGACAGAGAGTGTTTTAGTTCGGAGCGGAGTGTTGTTATTTATCTGGTGGCTGCTAAACAAATACGTAGACTCCCAGTTCTGTGATTGTCTCAGCGGGGTGCTGTCAGGTTTAGGCACATATCTTCCCTCAGCATGCAACAAAGTCTCAACACTCCTGCTGTGCTCTCTGTGCACTCTCACCATGTTCACCAAACATTCTCCAAATTCTGTTTTGTTTTAACATTCCTCAGTGCCATACACAATGTTCCTCAATTATTCCTTTAACATTTCCCCTATATATTCTGCAGGCAAATACCAAAACTGCAGCTGACGACAAAGTCCCCTTGGCGTCAGTCACCACTTAAATCTGCATTTTGAATTGCTAAGTTTTTAAAATTATGTATTCAAGGAGCAGAGCAGCAATTAGCATGAGGAGAATTGAAGCCTTTACCACTGACTAAAGGGCAAGTTTACTCCACAGACATAATCTGGATTTAACAGATGTTTATCCACAATGTTAAACACTCAAGTCATACACACAAGACCCCATGGCTGGGTACTTATGCAAAAATGTTTAGCAAATCAGTCAAACTCATGCACCTACATCTCCGGCATCTGATCCCTCTGTGTCAATATATGTGGAGTAGCAGCAGTCCATCACGGTCTGATCCAACACATGAAGGTGAACCCCCATTGCACTGAGACCTCTGACCTTTAGCTAGGACTGGGGCCTTTGACACCTGTGTGGCCAGAGGAAGTGGTGGTGGAGAAGGCTTAACCTCTCTTTCTGCCTCTCTCTGAAGTGTCCAGTCACAGCTGAGGTCAAGGGTTTGACCATCTGGGCCAGGGAGATTATTGACCCCAGCGACAGGCCACTTGACCCTACTTACTCTTGGGCTCAGGGAGCTTTCCTGTGGCTGTAGCCCACCCTTCCACCGAAGGTCCACAGTAAGAAATGCTAAGGGCTGAATGAACAAGGTCAGGGCAGCGGTGCTGGGAGATTTATGTCCCTCTGAAGGTCCAGTAGCCTTCTGGCCTGGAGTTGAAAGCTATGGATTGCATGCTGCTGATGAATGATGAACTTGTACAGCCCTGCCATGTTGTTTTTGCTGTTTGCCATGGTATTGACATTGTTGAAATGAAGAGGCTAAACTGTGAATTGGGTAGGGAATGACCTTGTCAGCAGCTGTATATGCTGAACACTCAGTTGTCACTTTTTGCAGTAAAATGAATTTTCTCTTGTGACACTAAACAGAGTTGCCTGCACTTGACAAAAGGATAAATAATCCATGATAGCATGTGCTCATTGCAGGGCTTTAAAATGCAGCAGTTTATGATATCAGAGCTTGAGGGCATCTGATGTCACTGCTGAGGCACACAACCAGAGATGTGAACAGGAGTAGAAGCCAAGCACTGGATGAAAAACAGAACTATTTTGTCACAATTCAATCTCTAATTGTTACATGGCTCGAACTGTGCTTTCTGATGATTGTTTTTTAGGTCACTGAAGAAGAAGAATAGTGTGTAAAAATAATGACCTCACACTGCTGATCACACAAACTCTCCACAAGCAATAAAGTAGCAATAAGTCACCCTGCAACACTAAAACTTACTAATTCTCCCTCATTCTTCCTTGAGCCCCATAACATATAAATAAATAAATGCAGAACACACATATCAATCTACCTCCCTTTCCCTGTGCACGGCCCTCTTTTAAAGCGGTGCTGTGGGCTTTTACCCAAATGGCGCCAGGGCCACCGGTATCATTTATAACGGGACGGCAGTGCTAATGCAGCGTGTGGTTGAGCCAGGATGTTTTATTCATGCTGTTTTATTATTAGGGCCCCACTTAAAAAGGTGAGGCGCTCTCTTCTCCTCTCCTCTGGCCGCCGCTTGCTGGGGCTGACTGAGGCACGAGCTTTATCTATCACCCTGACAAGAGCGTCTTCCCTGGGAAGTCTTTCAGAAAACTTCAAACAGCCTCACTATTGATTTCTCCCCCTCTCCACCTGGGCACCAGCATACATCTTCCTCCCATCGTGCAGAGAGACATAGAGGGTGGAGGGAAATGGTAGTGCAAGTAGAAAGAGAAGTAAGAAAGAAAAAAGGATGGAAAGCAAAAGAGACAGAGAGATAAAAGTAAAAGAGAAGAAGCCTGGCCACTGCATAACAATATGGGCGACCTCGCTTTGCTTCAGTGCTCCAGTTCTTGTTAACTTAAGATAACCATGGCTGGCAGGTGAATAAATGTGGTGATTACAGCTTCCATAGTGTGCTAATTATAACAACATTTTGTGTCATATGATTGATTTAAATAGAGAGATCACATGCACATTTAACACCCTATGCTAAGTAGACATTGGTGAAGCCTTTCTTCACCCTGAATGAAGAGAACACTGCTTGATCGCCATGAACAATAAAGATGTTCATTTTTAATACAAGGTGAAAGATGAATAGGTTGAAATTAAATCTTGATTTTAATAACACCCCTGATACCTGTTTTAAGCCACTTCTTTAAAATAGCTGTCTTGTGTCATAGTTATCTTTAGTGCCAGAAAGACCGGCAGCAGGAGAGAGGAAACTAGAGCAAATACTGTACAACTGCATGGTAATAAAGACAACTTTCATTTCATCTGCATAAGATTCATTTCTGTTGTACCTCTCTGTTCCAATTATAAGAAGCTATAGAAAAATGAAAGGAGTAAGGAGCCGTGCTATTCCCACTAATTGATATCTCCCCTTGATAACAGATGCCACAGCAACTATGATTTGAGGCTGTTTGATGATGGGATTTATTACCTTGCCCATTTGTTGCCAGAAAAGACGGCCCAGTGTTGTGGAAGAAGATAAGATTTAATGAGTTGTTAATGATTTGTCCTCACAGGGTTAATGAGAAACGATGAGCCTACGAACTATTTGAAAGTGTAGCCATATTTAAAGATTGTTTTAGAGCTCCATAGTCATTCAAATGGGAACATAAATTAAATAAGATACAGGAACTGATAAGCAGTTAATTAACACAGAGTAGTAAGCCAAACCTTAAAAGCATGGGATCAATTAAATTCCTGACATGTCATTGTGTATCCTTCCTGATGGACACATTTGAAAGACATTCTACCAATTTAAAGATCTTTAATTGATTGTATTTCTTTGTTTATAAGTCTATAATAACTACACCATTACACTTTACATTATTTGACATGGGAGGAAAGGAGGTTATGGTGTTCGTTCGAAATATATTTTTTGGTGGTATGAATCTTCCACCTGGTTGTAAAGATCCCCTGGCACGCTAACACACTCTGAAATCAATAGCACAAGGCCCCATAGGAGAAGCACGGAGGAAGCCATTGATTGACACGTTATTCTCACTACCAAACCTTTGGATAAATTGTATTCTCTTATATGCACTAAACTGATTTGCTTGAACAGCAATATAAAGCCCTGCAGTGATGTTTGTTTCCATGTATTGGGCTGTGCACAATACAGGAGCATGTAAGCAATGCACATCTTTTATTAAAAAAAAAAAAAAAAAAAAGAAGTGAATGCTTGCTGTGCGCTTTTAAAAGTACCAGCTGATTAAAAAATAATACTGTGATGTATGTATTTGTTCATTTTTAAGACGTGTCAAATTTAATTGTTCAGTTTCAGCTCACATCTTAATCAGGGATGTTGAATCTCTCACAGCAAACAAATTGTCACAAAATCTAACTTGTAACAAGACAGCTTTATCACTTCAAAGTATTTCTGGATCCCCAACAGACCCATCTAAGTAGCGCTGTTCCGCTGGAGGTGAGGCAAAAAAAAATTGCTTAATCTCTGTTTGTTGTTGCGTTAGCGCTGCCATCCAACCCTTTCCTTCATCCCTAATACTGGATCGCCTGCAGCCATCACACCCAAACTTATATGGCTGTTTTTTTTTTTGTTTTTTTTTTGTAGCAGGGCTCACATCTCTCTTTAATTCCATTGATTCTCGTTTACACTTTGGTTGGAGAGAGGATGTGCACCTGAGTGTTTATCCATGCTGCGATGTTTTGCAGTGTCTGGTGTTGGGTCCCCTGAAAGAAGCATAAATTAGCGCCCTCTACAATGGCACCCTGAAGCAACCTCCTGGTGTGTGACATCAATATGGAGCGCAAAGCAAACTGAGAGCACGTATTATCAGAAACCAAGTTGTTCAGAGGAGATATCAATGCTAAACAATTGTCTCACACATATTCACTGAAGTAGACTTAGAAAAATGAACACACAAGCCTCTGTACTTGAACAAAAATGCAAGTACAAACACACAAATCTATCGTTATAAAGAGATTCACATACACACCAATTAAGAACATTCCTGAAGACTTCGTCTTCAGTTTTGAATTTGCATCCAGTAGACACTTGTGAATCTGCAAACACAGATGCACATTCACACCTATGTATTTACTTCATCTTTGAGTTCTCCTTTTCTCAGTGATATCTTTTTCTGTCAACCAAAAAATAATGATCCTGAAAGGACAGTTGTGTATCAGACTAAGACCTCTTATCAACCCATTGTGTTGCATTTGTGTGTGGAAGGCGAGCAAAATAGGGGGCATCTGGGCATCTAATATATCCCATTGATGTCATGAACACTGGGTCAGAATACAAAGAAGACTCCATAGCATTCATTAGTGTCACTCCTAGGAGGTGCAGGAGATGGTAGGACTATAGAGTATGTATTTTATATACCTGTTCTCACACAAAACCTCATTCTCTCCCTCTTTCAGTCCCTCTCTCCATTGCTCTCTGTGAATTTATGTAAGCATTAAGAGAATGTAGCATGACATACAAACACTTTTTCTGCCAGTTGTGAATCTACAGACATCTGATGATCCTGGTAACAATGTCCTAAATGAACTTGGTCTGTTCAAAGTATGGATATATTCATGGAGAACTAGATACAGCATTGCTAGACGGCATCTTTTCATTCCTATTAAAGTTGCTCGGTGAAAAAATTCATCACGCTTCCGAAATCCACAATTAAAAATTACCTGGTTGTTCATCCGCACTTTTGGGCAATACAGAGCATGCGCATTTGTGTCAAGCCAAGTCTCCCACCAAATGAGCTGACTGATTTCTGGTTGGCTCCAGCTCCATGCATACATGGATGGGATAAAATAAAAATATCCTATGGTGAAACTAGACTTTCCAAATGGTACTGGACTCAGTGAATCAAATACTGATAATAAAAAAAGTTGTTTCATAGGGTTTGTGAAGCTTGAAAAATATATTCACCGTTTTCTAGCAGCTCCTTTTCCAATTATGCTCTATAGGAAAAATGCTTTTTGGGCCAATGTGTGATGAAAAGGGAATTTGTAGTAACGCGTTTTGGCTGCTGTGCCAGATTTGCTTCACAGCTGAGCGCTGTTGCTGAGGGCTTGGTTTACAGAGGCAGACATGATCCATGTAAACCACCCAATGTGCTGCAAAGATTGTAAAAACTCTTCTAGAAATTCGGAAATTCTATTTTTGTTTGTGTGACATCACAAACAATAAAACAGTATTAATGTGACTGTGATGATTTCACACTCCTCTCAAACTCTACCATAATTTCAAACATTGCCTGTTGACCATTCTGGATGAATCAAAGCAAAAATGACTTAATAGACATGAAAAAAGCTGCTTAAATGATTTTAAAAATAGATGAGTCTGTACAATGTCAAGAACTACAAAAATGTTTTCCTTAAAAATCTGACATAACTGTATTGTGCTCTTCAGAAACTGGAGATTTGCACCATATAAATATTCTACATCAGTAGTGGTTGGGCTATCATGTCTAACAGTGTGCAAACCTTTACTGAGCGAGCTCCAGGGTATGAGGTAAACACTTGCTGTCGTCTTGAAAATCAATTCCCCCTCGCTTCCTTTAAGTGGTCAATATTTTTTTGTTTCTCACTGCGAGCTCCACTGTGGCCCCTTTAATTCAATGGGCCAATTAGAGATACCGTCATGTCTAATTCTGGCTGCAGAGATGCTTGTTTGTGTTCAGGTGGCGTGAGGGGTGGGGGTGGGGTGAGGGAACGAACGGCACACTCCGTCCAGTTTAACTCTGGTACCCACTTGTTCTCACAAGCCATCCCCCCTTTTCACTTTCCCCTCCTTCTTTTTCTGTTCTTCCCGGAGTCAAGGACGAAAGCGATTGATGCGAAACTTTCAAAAATGAATTTGGCCACGTGTGTCACTTACGGAGCAGGAAGGAGGGGTGACTGGGGCCAGGCCACCGCCACTCTGCCGGGATCATTTGTTACTCAGCCCTGATTGGCCCTGACAAAACAATACCCTAAAAACTCACCAAAGTAAATTATGGTCCCAGTAAATGGCCAGTGAGGGTGGGGTGGAGAGGAAGGAAGGAAACGGCCGTTGGTCGGGACAGGGCCCTCGAGCTTGCCTTGGCCCACCGCCAGACGTAAAATAAAGTAATGTGCTTTTGATATTAATAACAGAGATGATATTGATCTGTACTGGGGCCAGAGCCACTCGGCCTTCCTTCAAGATGGGCCCCCATTGAGTGGGGGAAGGAGGGAGGGTGGTAACGAGGTGCTCCTTGAAGAACCAATACCCCACTCCCAGCTCTCTGCCTCTCATCCACCTCCTCCTCCACAACCTCCTCCTTGCTGAAAGCCACTTTTCCTGAGGGTCCATTTCATTTGAGTGTCTTTAATTATGTGAAATGGATTCCATGGGAAAAAGAGAAATGGCGGCGGCGGTGGGCACTGACAGAAGAAGAGGAAAGAGAGAGAGGGAGCTAAAGGGGTGACTGGTGGCTGTGCGCTCCCATTTTTTGTGTCAGATTCACAATTCTGTCAGCAGCCGTGTCCGTTTCATCCGCTGCTTTTTTGTTACTATGCTCAGTAAGTTTGTGTGTTTGTGTGTGCCTTGTGCTTTTAGGGCAGATGCAGTGAGAGAGTGGAAGAAGCACACATTGAAGAGGATTTGAAGGACTGAATATAAAAATAGAAAAGGGGCATTATAGTGATGTGAAACAGGTGAACAGTTTAAGAAATTCACTCAAGAAGACAGGAAGGTCATTGAATTCTCCAGATTGTGGTGGACATTTTTTGGGGTAGACAATGAATGAGTGAGGTTCTCCTCTCACTTAGAATCTTAAGATGAACTGCCCATGACTAGTCTCCTGAAAATACTACTGGACAGGAGTGTGGCAGCTTCTAATATGAGTATGTGTGACCATTCACACCAGTGCAGACATAACCGAGGCTGTTAGTGGAAATGAGAATGTGTTGGATTCTGAGGTACAGTATTTTCAATACCAGAGACCTGATTTGTTTGCTTTATTTCTGTTTCTTGTCCTGTAAATCACTTAAATTTTATGTAGTGAAATAAACTACTGGACTAGCTTGCCTGTCTTGAACTGAATAAAAAGTTAAAGAATAAGACAGTACTTGTTTTTTTTCCCTCAAATGTACATTTTATCTTAGATGTACACTGTTAGAAAGATGGAATACTGTGTGTGTGTGTAACACATAAGAAGACAGCTAAAAGAGCAGGAGAAAAAGCACAGAAACCTCTGGATTAATGTACACCTTGCAATTGCTCACCATGGAAACGATGTAAACAAACGAGGTGCATTAAATAATTAGCAGGTCCACACTAACAGCTTTGACTCCACCAGCTTCAGTGTTGTTGGGAGCAATGGAAAAGCCAAGTATGAATGCACTGAAGTCATAAATTTATTTTTAATGGGGTTTTTATTATTTTTTCCCCCCTTTGTTGTTTTTGATTTCTGCATCTGATGACAGCCATCATTGTTATCAATTTATGAATTGGTACTATTTTCTGTACTGGGGGGAAGAGTCTTCTGACAGAAGGAGTAAATCCACACACATACACACACACACTAAGTTGAAGAGAATCTGCACCAGGAAGCCATATAATATGTCCTTCTAGAAACAGGGATCCCAGGAAGCTGTAAGAGTAGAACTGGTGGGACAGAATTAATCTAGGTAATTTATATCAGCACCAACAAAGAGATTTTAACACAAGCTGAAAAATGACACTGCCTGAGGAGCTTTTTCACAAAGTGAAACAACTCGATCCTGTAAGAGCAGCATTTTTCGCAATGTACCAGCTTACAAATGACAAGGAAAGTTGTGCAATGGTAGAGATATGGGGTGGAGAGATGGCGGGAGTGACCAAGACATTTAATAAGAAACAGTCATGCCATGCACCCACAGTAAAACTGAGCGTCATCTGCATCGAGCTTCCTCCTGGATGGTGCCTGAGCATTATCTACAGTGGCTAGTGGTTCTCCCACAGGAGTCCACTAGCAAAACCAGAGAACAAGCCTCCCTCTCTCTCCCACTTTCTCCACATCTCTCTCTGTATCACTCTCTGCTTCTTTGCTCCTTCTGTTGTCATAGGGACAGAGGTGAGTCCTGACAAGCCACGGCCAAGTATTTGCATATAAAGAGCCTGTGTTCTTTCCACATGCCCTTCCCTTCCTTCACCCACAACTAATGATACACGAGTGTGACATATCTGCCAAGTTAAGAGCCACTGGCCTTAAGCCAACTACTGCTCAGTGTGACACGCTGGGCTGTGATTAAAGCACAGACATACTGTATGTGCATGAGCACCCGCTTACTGTAAACATTCATATATGTAGGTATGGGTGTACAGTACACTATATACATATATGTGGACAGACACAGAGACAAGCAAACACTTTCTTGCAGTTACTTGAGGATTCATTACTTCCAATGAAATGTCAGCTGAAAGCATAATAAATATGCTGTGTGAATTGGGTATACTGTTAAACACACTTAAAGAGGTGCAAAATTCCTCCCTTTTATATTTTATGGCTTTGGCAAAGCTGCTTCCCAACTTGTTAACCACCTTGCAACATTCTCAGTCACAAGACACCTCACACACACACACACACACACACACACACACACCTTTAAATTTGTGTTGTAACTATCTCAGTTTCATAGCAAATAAATATATTAGTAAACTACTGTTGGAAAAAAACATATTTTTCACTGCTTAACAAAGCTATTGATAACAGCAGTAGATGTTAAAAATGAGTGTAAAAGGAGGATATGTAGATGAATGAAGCTAGGTCAAACACTGATTTGTCTCATTTCAGTGAAGAAATTTAGACGTCAGATCTTCCAAATGTGTTCTGATATTGCTATATTTTAATCACCTTTAATGTAAATGTAGTATCGCAGTGTCATTATGGCTACTTAAAAAAATCTTTTTTTTTATTTTGCATCCCAAAAATGCTCTTTCATTTTGATTGATCAATTTTCAGCTGCCATTTTCTAAGGCTAGATGGAAAATAGAAGATGTAAAGTATATTTTTAATGGCTAGTGTAAAGAGTAACCACATTACTATATGTTTAAATTTAAGTTAATATATGGTGGGAAATGATCACTTTGTATTTATCACTTTGAAAAGCATATGTATCTTATGTGAAATTCATGTCATGCAAACACTGCACTGTAAACAAATGTTGGCCTACATCTTCCAGTTCTGTCAGACAGCCAAACAGGATGCAAGTCCCCAGCATACAGTATATGAACAGTACAGTGCGGTGGAAAGACTCAGGTAGTGACTCACAATTGATTTTTCTTTGTTTGAATGGATGAGTCTAACCTTTGACCCCAAGGTGTTTTAGAGCTATTTCTGTGACAAAAGGGAGAGTGCTGGTGAGGTGAGGGGCCATTGGTCCCAGCTGGCTGCATTGACAAACCAGAACCCCCCACCCCCCCATATTTAGGTGTAAAACTACAGGCACCACCATGTGAGCTACTCTCTAACTGATCCAGCACATACTTGCACACATCAGTTTTGCACCGTTTCTTGGGACTGTGTACGTCTACAAACATGTCTGTGCACCTTCTTTTTTCATTAGGCCAAAATACAAACTAACAAGAAAAAAATCAAGTGGATGTGAGTATTAGCCAATGCCCTTCCTCTATTCCTGCTATATTAAATATTGAGTCAAAAATGAGCTGGGAGGTGTCTGTAAATGCTAAATAATGGAGAGGCTGCATTCGTCTGGGTCAGAGCTCTCTCTCTCTCTGTCTTCTCTCTGATACATTATTAAATGAGGATGCACTTCCCCATCGCAGTAGGAGAGAACAGGGGGCAGGGGGGCACCCTGTCTTCTCCACAGGAATGGTGGTGGTGGGGGGAGCAAAGGAGTAGGAGGGGGGGCGGCAATGGATAGGTGAAGATTCACAGACTAGTGTGTGTATGTATGTGCACAGAGGATTAGGTGGGAAAGCCAAACAACGGGTAGGAGAGACATAAGCATCCTCCAGCTTGGTCCTCCTCCCCATCTACGCTCCCATTACACACACACACACACACACACACACACACACACACACACAGCCTCCTTTCAGAAGTACCTTGAGCCCATTTGCACTAATGACTCTCTGTGGTTAATGCACTTTATGGAGGACGAGGCTAGATATTCATTTAGAGGGAGGGAAGGGGTGGGGGAGGTGTTGGGATGAAATGCTCTGCTATACGACTTCCCGTCCGCCTGTTTTAGCTGGCTGATTTTTCAGTAAGGGGTTCGGCTGGTGCTTGGTCCAGCGGTAATGTGATTCATCGCAGGTAAAGTAGGTAGGAGCCCTCATTGCTTCAAGGCTTTCTGAGCCATCAAGAAGCCTGTATACCCGACAGGAGGAAGTGCCCGGTCGATAACTAATCAAAGAATTGAAAATACATGTCTACAGCACAGTGAAGAGTAACTAGGGAAGATGTTCAAGTTTGGTGTGTGTACCTAATGCATCCTACTCCTCTTTACAGTGGCTGATAATTTATTTTTTCCTACTTTGATGTTGTGTGTTGGCAGAAATTATAAATCACATCCTTTATTTTAAATGTTAAGCTGCAGAAACTGCAAAACCATAAGTATAACAGAGCAAAATATAAAAAATAAGAAGGTATGAATGTTTGCTTTGTATGTTGGTGCCATGTCCGCCAGCCTTGGAGGATTTCCCATGTCACATTTGCCTTTATTCAGCGACTGTTTTATGTTTGACTCTACCAGTGGGTGTTTCATACGTGAAGTGTTCCCAGGGTGCGTGGCATGAAGCCAGTCTTGGAAATCACACTCATCCAAGGTGACAGTGCCAATAAACATCTCTCTTCCTCAGTTTTATGTGTTCCTGGGTCTCTGTATGCTCTGGGACAGTAGTTACGACATATAAGGGAGGTTCCCATGTCCTTTGAACATAGTAGTGGCTGGAGTACAGAGACTGGTGGGGGTCCACCAGGGAGTACGCTCCTGCAACCAGTGGTAGCATCAGAGACAGCGCGAGAACAAACCGAAACTGATGACAAGTGCACACAAGCCTGTTCAAGTACAGACTCACACTCCCCCCCACACACACACACACTCAATTGGTATAAATAAATAAGTCATAAAGAGAAGAATCGTTTGATGTTACCTTGTGCAGCCTGGGGCCAACACTACACGGGGGAGCACTGCCACCTCTAGTGCACACACACTCACACATATACACATATACACACAGTCCCATGAGAGGTAACTAATGTAAGGGGTGGAAGGAGAGGAGCAGGCTCTCCACCCATGAAGCTGTCTGGACCACCTCTGAATCTGGGAGGGAGTTTCAACAAAGATTGGAGGCAAAGTGTGGTGTACAAGAAGAGGTGTGTATCACCTCTGATGTCCTGAACGAGCTGGGTAAAGTAGTGGAATAGCAGTGCTACTCTGTGTCCTCTGGCCTTTGAGCTAAACTGACATATGGCAGATATACTGGTACATGGAGTGTGTGTTGGCCAATAAGTACGAAGAAATTATACAGAAATCAGAAAAGATACGTTTGAAGTTGGTTTGAGTGCTGCCATTACATAGTTTGTCCACCTGAGAGCAGTGATAAGTTTATTCTTCAGCTGAACTGTCACACATATGTTGGTCACTATTCTTTAAAATAAAATACATTTTAAGGGATCCCTTCAAAGGGATCCTTAATGGGATATCAGAAATGTTCTTTTTAGCAGTATGTGTAAACAAGATAAGACTGAGAGGACAAGAAAAGAAAAAGAATGTGTAAACAAGAAAAAGGAAAATAAAATAATTATAATTATAAAATATATGTGCATATACACAGTTTATGGAACTGTGTATATGGAACTGGAAGTTCCACGATAGTTATATATATATACTGAGGGTTGTCATTAATCATGGGTTAAGTGTTCATCAGAGTGAAATCTTCTCTACCCTCCTCTTGACTTGTGAGGTGTACATGGAGGGCAGGCTGGCACCGGTGACTCTTTCTGCAGTCTTTCTGTTCTTCAAAACGTTCTGCTTCGTACATTGTTAAATATTTGTATCATATTGCCTGCAATACACTCCAACTCAATTTAGAAATATACTATTATTAGAATTAGACTTTACTCATATTCCTTTCAGTGTAAATAGTAACTATTTTAAATTAGAAAGACAAGAGTACATTAGGTATAGTGGATCAGTATGGTTTTGTTTCATCCTGTAGCTCATACCTCAGCACTGCTCAGCAACATTTTCTCTTGCTTTTCATTCCTTCCTCCTCTCTGCAGAGCAGTCAGCTAGTTGCTGGACCTGGACTGAGTTATTTTGGCACCTTTCCCCTAGTGCAAATGACTCTTTCCTGAGGCCCTGACAACCACCTGCACCACATCCTGAGGCTTTCTGTGCGAGATGGTGTCCGTGCTTTTGTATAAGCTGCATGCATGTCAGTGCATGTTCAGGTGTAACTGTATTATACTTTTGTTTGACAATATACACTCTAAAGCAGGAGAATTATTATCATCAATCACATCAAACATATCTCCACATTTGTGCTTCCTGCTTTGACAACCCCTTCTTCAACATACAGAGAGAGAGTCAATCAGATGAGTAAGTAAACTGATAAGCACCTGTAGCAAAAAGCTGTGAAGTGCAATCTAGAGGTGTCATCAGGATAAAAAAAACTTTATAGTGGGGTAAAATGAATGAATATACTTGCAGCTAAAAAGTGGATGGATGCTTTATTAAATACTACAGCTACTATATGTAATATCTCTTCATCCCCTATAAGGTCTAATAAGATGCAAAACAAACTGACACAATAAGCTGCTCCAAACTGCTCTTTGCCCCTCCCATCATGTCTTATTTCCCAGCAACAACATAAACTACAGATGCCTGGTTACAACAAAGCCTCCAGTTTGAAGGTAGCATTAGCTGACGAATGGGTGCATTTGGAAAGCCAGTAGAAAACTCTGGTTACCACTAATATGACACAAACTGCTAACATTACACAAAGCTTAAATTACTCCCAAATTAAAATCATATTATTTCAGTACAAAGGTAAAACTATGACAATGCTAGGTTGGTAATGTTACCAAAACAAACAAGTCAGTTTTAGATACTAATGCATCCAAGAGGAAGAATTCCAAACTTGAGACCTTTGTCTGCTTTTAACAGTCCATCTCAAAAAGCCAAACCTACTGTATGTTAACCCTGGTTTTGCTCTTTCTTTGCCCCACTCTCTCTGTGCAAACAAATGCAGCATCTGTGATCTGGCAGCTGGATTTTAGCTGACGAGAGCTCCTCAGTAAATAACAGTTTGAACTCTCTCACAGTTTGAAAAAAAATGCTTCGTATAACCTTCACTAGGTGGCAGGCAGGTCTAATTTACAGACCGTATTTTGACAACTCAGGGTAGAAAAGGTGGAAATCTTAGTTAATGCACATTTAAGATTCCAATTTCAAGTAGGTTACATTAATTGTAAAAACAATTCAGTAAAATTATAAATAAATAAATTATGTCAGTATTCACAGTCTCAGGGGGTAGAGCGGCTGTCTCCCCATCGGAAGGTTAGAGGTTCGATTCATGGTACCTGCAGTCCTCATACTGAAGTGTCCTTAGGCAAGCCACTGAACCCCAAGTTGCCCTCGATGGCTAGAGCAATGCCCTGCAGGGACAGGGCTGCCATCAGTGTGAGCTGGCACCGCAGATGGCTGCCTCGGTTCTGTACTGGAGACAAACTCCCTGTGTGTATAACATACTTGGCCAAATAAAGTGATTATCATTAACCTATGCATGAGGCAAGTTTTCTTTCCAAGCATAATCTGAAACGTATTCTTACGGTATAAACAAATTATTGGTAATGAAGCGGAACAACAGAGACATGAGGAGTCACAGGGATCTGATTACCGGTAGCTCTCAACAGCTCATGACCTCAAATATTTGAGCCATGTTTACAAGCTTGTTGATTGTCCACATATCAGTTGAGTTTCCCTGTCACTTAGCTCTGCAGGAAATTAATGGACATCTAGTGGTTTGTTGATTGTGTTGCCTCCACTGTCAACATGGGGTAAATTAATTCTACAATATGTCTACGTATGTCAAAAGGTGGTTGCTTGCTGAATCCCTCCATTCTTCCATCCATTTATTTCTGTTGTGCTGATTAATTTTATAAGTCCAATTCAGTTCATATATAGGTTAGTATTTTCTAATTTTGGGGGTGAAAACCCTTAGCTAGATTAAACCAGTAAAGATTTAAATGAATATCCCTTAAATTAAATGAAGAAATTCTTGTGAATTGTTAAACATTTATAAGCTTCTGAGAGTCATTTATTCTTGCTTGGTTTACTGACCATATACTGTAGTTGCGGGAGCTGTGAACAAAACAACAGTTGAACAGTCGGTAAGGTGGTGGTTCATGTGGTATTGCAGGTTGCACACAAACCCAAGGATAATGTATTCAGTTCTAAAACCATAATAGATTGACAGTGAGTAGCGAAGTTCGGCCCATTGCAGACCTATAGCTGCCACATTTGATCACTAAGTGTTAATCAGTGTTAGTCTTGATCTTCTCAAAGGGTTTGAAAAATATCACAAAGTACACGAGGGCTGCTTAACTGCTGTTGTGTTAGTCTGTTTCTGCCTGGTGGCACTGGCCCACACCAGTTTTATAGTCTTTTAGCTGGCATATGTTACAATGTGGGGGCTTTAATCTTCTATGCCTCACAGCTGGGGCCTTGTTGAATAATGCAAGACACATGGGGGCAGTCTGTGGCTCGATTTTACTTTTGCCCTATTCAAATACTTGTTTGCCAGTGGCACTGCTGAAATTCATATGGGTAAATAACAAAAAAGAGATGATGGTAGCAATGTCGTAGATGAGAAGGAGCTTGTTCTTCATTGAGATAGGCTTATTTTCATAATATAATCACACACTAAATGGTGTAATTACATAGGAGAGCAACCTGAGGACTGAGAGACTGGAGGCGGAAACGTGTTTATTGAATTAAACTGGACCAACACTGCTGTGGGCACTATGAAACTCCCAGCATTGCTCTTTTTTGCCATTTTGAATTGAACTGTTGAGTAGTGGTATACTTCGGTCACTACTGGAACCCTGTAATTATCTAGACATTACCTGGAGGAGCTGTATGTGAGAGCGTCCACTCAGACGCTGAGCGGACTTTGCCCTGCCATCTCCTAGTACAAAGCCCGCATAATGTCTGAATGAGCCCATGTAAGAAAACAGCTGACGGGAGACAAAACCAGATTCGGGAACATCTGTCGTTAGGAGCCAACCTGGTTCTGCAGACATACAGTAGTTCGGAGTGTGAAAACGGCTTAATATATACAAACACACCTACAAAATGTAAAATAAATTGTACTCCTTAAAGTGCAGTGCATCTTTGCATACAACTTGCAAATCAACATCTCACATCCCATCTCCCACCAGAGATACGCCCATGTGACAGGGATAGCAGCATCTTTGAATAATCCTTCAGTTTGTTTACATATTGAATACTCGTTGACCGATGTGCAATGTTAATAGCTGAAGGGAAATGACTGGGCCTTCCATGTTTAAACAGGAGCATTAAGGTAAAGAGGTTGTGGGGATTTGCATGGATTTAATTTTTGTGTGGTGGTCAGCCCATAAGCAGCAATAGAGCCTGGGTTAAATTCCAAACAAACACAAATACAGACAGGGAGTAATGGGGGTCTGGTATGGGATAAGATGATGTCTGTCTAGACACCTTGGTTTTGGGAAAGTTAAAGTGGAAATGTGTGTTTATACAAGCCTTTTTGATTTTGTGTGTGTATGTGTGCATCTGTGTACATTTCCATGTTTCTAAGCAAGCTGACATGTTTAAATGCAACCATACTCTGTGTGCATGCGTCTCCATATGGATGTTTATCTCTAAAAGTGTGAAACTATTTGTGATGTATACCATGTCTCTATTTGATGTGGGCCAAAACACACAAGTGCAAAGCTGCCCAAGGGGTGACTGAAGTTGCTGACATTTTAAGGCTATTGAAAACAAAAGCTAATAGGCAGCACCACGTGCTGGAATCGTGTCTGGTTCATGTTTAACAAAACAAGGTCATAGAGGTTGTTGGGCCATGAATTCCATAAATAACTTAATAATGGGATTTTAAAACAAGTCGTCCACCAGTCATCTCCCCTCCTTTTGCACCCTCCTTCTTGCTTGTAACGGGTCCTGTGTGTGTGTGTATGTGTATGCGTATGTCTTTCAGAATAAAGGGAATATTAGAATGCAAATGGATTCACAGCACATCATCATAAACAACGGTGTTCATTTAACCTCCGACCCCTACATTTAACTGCCCATCAAGTCATTTGTGTTGGGCAAGACATGTGGAAGTAGGCTGAGGAAGACTAGCCTATGTGTGAATGTGTGAATGCATACTGTACATATATGGGTGTGTGGATGTGTGTGTGTGTGTAAATAAGCAGACTGGTATGCATACTTGTGGGTATGTGCACACTGATGAGTGTTTATGAACACTGTATACATGTGTTTGTATGCATATGTAAGTGTTTGGGCATGTGGAAATGTGCTTCAGTGTGTCAACACCTGCATCTTTGTGTATTTGTGTGCATGTACGCTTGTTTTTTTAGGTGTGGGTTTCAGGGTTTACCATTTGCGATGCTCAATTAATCTTGTCAGCATGCATTTGCAGGGAAATTGAGTACCTTTTAAAGTGGGCCTGGCTTTGTCACTCTCTCCTTCTCCATCCATTACAGAGACACAGACACAGTCCTTTGGAAGACCTTCTGCAGAACACAGCTGATTAAAGCATATTAGGGGCTTCTTTACCACAAAGCAGCAGCACGAATAAAAGTTACCCCCATTTTAACTGCTCTATACTCTTCCAGGTCCGTTGCAATGAAAGTCCTTGATTCCAGTGTCAATCTCTATATCTGTTTCAATCTCTCTCTTTTACTCGACTTTCTCTCCTTTTCCTCGGTTAGTTCAAAAATTTAATTAAACACATGCACTTTCTTCGTGTTCTACTGACTGAACATCATTCTATATCATTTGTATTCTTCCTTTCAGCACAGAGGAACAGCTTTTGGGCTTTACTAAAGTTTTATGACTGTTCTTCCTCTTAGCCTGAGGCCTTTAACCTACAGGCATACAGCCATCAAACACACTGGTAGGCTATGTGAGACAGCCAGTGAGGTACTGTATAGAAAATGAACATAAACAGAAAAGAAAGTACCTTATGGTCTAGAGAAAACCCATGGCAGGGGAGTTGCTGTAAAAAAAAAAAAGGAGAACGAACAGAGACTGAACAGGTGGAGGGGACACAGACAGAGCACTTCACTAGTGACAAATGAGAAAAAAATGTAGTGGAGATCAGTGGAGAAATAGGCTGGCTCCTCAGGGGGAGAAAATGTGAGATTTAGTGAGAGAAGAACATGAATCCCTGCTGGTAACGTCTGAACATCTCCACCCACCCGCAGTCCTTGCCCCGGAGAGTCTTAATACTCAAATCTTTCTAATGCCTTGGAAACATACTGTATGTATACTGTATATATAAAATGAGAGAAGATGTACAGTGAATTATAAAAGAAAAGATAGCAGTGAAGTTGTCAAGCCAAAAGCGACAAATGATAGAAGAATGTAGCTAGTCATGCTGTTAAAGCTATAAAGATATAAGAATAGAAGCAGAGGAAGAGTCGGACCAAACAGGGCCCATTTAAAAGGACACACTATGTTTGGGCCTTGTCTCTTAATCCTGGGCGTTTGTCTTGGCTAATTATGGTGGACAAGCCTCTTTATCGAACCTGCTCCTGCCATCGGCATTAGGATGCATGAGCTGCGCCTGTTGTTTTAAACGCTCTCATTAACCACACAAATCAGTGCTGTTGACAGAGTGCTTTTGAATTAAGCGTCTCGCCCCCACCACTTCACGCCAATGCTTGCAGGGCCCAGGACAAGGAGCAATTTATAACACCATTAGCCACACTCACCGAGGTTACAGGCATCAAAATTGTTCCCGTCTAATTATTCTTAATGGATACAGGGAGGGAGCGACGCTCAGGACAGCTTTTTCATTAGCCCTCAATCAAGAGGGTCGGGGGAGAGTGGGGTGGGCCAAATGTACTGCTCAGGCAAACGGGAAATCAAAAATAATCATGTTTGCTTTTTTCATAATACAACACGAATGCATAGATGGAGAGAGAGTGGGTAAGCGAATAGATGCAGAGGGAAAAAGAAGCACTGCTCTTGACGTTAGAAGAATTCTTACTGTCGTCTAGCAAAGACACATTGAGAAGTAACAGTTCATTTGCTTTTACTGCCTTGCAGCCTAATGGCAGGGTAAACGTATTCTGTGGAATAGATTTCTAAGACATGGTTATTGGTTAATGAATGCAGAAGTGAAGTTCAAAAAGAAAACATTTAATTTAATTTAATTTAACAGGGGAGTTGCTGATGAGGTGTGCGCTCATATGTCACTGGTCACTGTCAGTGATTACAGAATAGCTGTGGAAAAATGTTACTTTACTAATAATGTAAAACTTTAGTAATGGACAGCTAATTTCTAACCTCAAATATTAATTTAGTCTGTGGCTGGCCAGACAACACTGACCCATACCCAAACTGCGGCTATGTCTGGGTAAACAGTGTAACATATACTGTAACTAAGGAGCCAATCATTTACCTTCTCTCAACCATCGCACATCAAACACTAAGTACTCTCTGCCTGCAATTAACTTTCCCCAAAGAGTGCTCAATCATACTGTATCTGTCATCTCACTCTGGTGGTGTGAAGAAAAAAGGAGGGGAGTCAAATCATGAGTGCTAACCATCTTTTTACATGCCATTAAACGGGAGGACTTTACCGCATGGCAGAGTCCCTTAACGAGGACTGACATATGCAAGGGGAGATAGTTAGCACCTAACATTAAGATGCGGTGGTCCACTGATGAGATGGGACATTGTCCATGGGGGAGGTATCACTGTTAATTAGGGGATAATCGGCTGTGCTCTACATCTCCCCTCACCACTATAACCACCACCCTCTTCCTCCGCCTCAAAGATGATATGGTAAAGGAAAGGGGGCAGCATAGTTCACTTTTAGCCAGTGTAATTTGCTACTGTTATTACTGCGGAGATTGGTACTCCTGCTAAGAACCAGCTAGTAATACTTACCAGAGGATGCATTGTGCCAGGATGTGGCACAGGAAAGGCAGCACATTAATCACTTTTCTGCTGCGCTCTATGCCAGCTATTATCTTATTACTGATATCATAGACACTGGAGGTTTTATGACATTACAAAAAATTCAAATTCTTCCCTCTAAGGAATATTACTTTGCTTATATTTGCTGTTTGGATTACTCATATTCAAAACAGTGCATCAAAGACACAACCCAATTTAAAAGAGTAATACAGTAGGAACAAAACATAATAATACAAGCATCAGTGAAATAACAGGATTCTAGGTTCACAGGTAATTCACTCTATGCTCAAGAAGAATTTCACTGGAGCTCAAACAGGGAAGAACATTAACAAACATATAAAGCAGTTAATTGAGCTATTTTTACAATGACAATAAGAGAGCACTGTAGTTCTGCTGTGCTCAAGGAGTGAACTGGTCATATAGGATGGAAGCAGGGCACATGGCAAAATCTCCCAGGCCATCTTTTTCTACAGGGCATCTGGGGGCACCGAAAAAGACAGAATCAGGCTAACCATCCCTTGTGCTCCCCAGTTTGGCCCTTAGCACTTTGTGTCACAATTGAGAAACAAAACAGGAGCACATGCTAAAGCACACACATGTATATGACTATGTAACAGACTAGGGAGAAACCTGTGTGAGAGAGCAAGACACAAGAAAGCCTCAAGAAAGAGAAGCATCCCTGGATGGATTCCAAATGTTAGGACATGTTGGGATGGTAGGATTTTTCTCCCCAAAATAATGCTATTTTTTCAACCAATAGCCTTTCCCTTCATCGAAATCACCAGTGTTAACTGGACCAGGATAACATGCCCCCCACCACACTCCCCCTTTCCCATGATGCCCCTAGGCCACAGTGATATATGGTGCTGGACAGGCCGGAATCATGCCTTCCAGCAGAGCTAGCCAATCAGGTTGAATTATACTCTCTGGGTGTCAGAGCGACATGTCAGACGGTATTCGGGTTGGACACAGCAAAGCTCTGTTCGCGTGGTCAGTCAGTGCCCTGCAGATAAATGCCTCAGCTTCCACGTGTGATAGGTTGGCAAAAATGTCTATCTCTCTGAACAGCCACAGGTAATGAATAGGTAGTGGGTGTGAGAGTAAACCCTGCTGTGTATATCTTGTATAGTCTATGTTTTATCACAAGCAAAACCTTGAGGTACAGTCCTCAAACAAATCACAAAGGAAATCCAGTACTTTCACACAAGCAATAACTTATTTTAATTTTCTAATTTCAACATTCACTGTGTTAATTTACAAGAGTGACTTTTTTCATGCCATTTTCTATATCATGTTTGAAAACACTTTAATGTGCAGTATACCATAAAACATGCATTAAAGGTCCTACCAGTCAACCATAAAACAGGGTTTTGATGGCATAAAAAATAGATGGCTATAAAAGATAATCAAGTGTATTAGAAATAAAGGCTGTGAGTCAACCATGAACAACACTAACCGTCTTATCTGTGTACACCTCAGAAAACAGAATAAAGAGGCAAAAAGCTGAAAAGCATGGCAATTAAGTATGACTAAAAGACAAGATAAGCGGTGATTAATATTAGATTAAAGCCAGAGGAATTTCCGTTTAAAGTAATTAAGCGTTTATTAATCTGATTTGTAACCCCTGAATGCAATTGGCTCCACACCCTAACCATCAACAACATTTTTCATTTCTATTCAGTTTCCCAATACCCCATTCACTAAAGATGCTGTAGACATGCCAGATGAAGACAGTCACCTACTGTAAACAACAATCCCAACCTAAAAAACATGACCATGTTCATCAGTGAACCATCAACTTAACACATCAGGGTTTTAGCTCCACACACCACAACAAGGCAACAGACTGAAGGTTCTGTCTCTGAGCTCTTCAGGCAGTTCCTTCGACCTCATGATTCTCATTTGCTCTGACATGCACTGTGAGCTGTAGGGTCTTATATAGACAGGTGTGTGGCTTTCCTAATCACGTCCAATCAGTATAATCAAACACAGCTGGACTCAAATGAAGGTGTAGAACCATCTCAGGGATGATCAGAAGAAATGGACAACACCTAAGTTAAATATATGAGTGTCACAGCAAAGGGTCTGAATACTTATGACCATGTGATATTTCAGTTTTTCTTTTTTAATAAATCTGCAAAAATGTAAAAAATTCAGTGTTTTTCTGTCAATATGGGGTGCTGTGTGTACATTAATGAGGAAAAAAATGGACTTAAATGATTTTAGCATATGGCTGCAATATAACAAAGAGTGAAAAATTTAAGGGGGTCTGAATACTTTCCGTACCCACTGTACTTAATAAATGTTGCGCCAATTATGGGCATGAATTGGGCATGGCGACTGATCGGACCCATTTGACCTGAGTCTGGGTCAGTTGTTGAGAGTCAGCAGATAAAACTGTGTAGTGTGTGACATTTATAAATTCTTCTTAGAATCTGAAGTCCTAAGATCCAGTCACTGGTCCTAGAGAGATGTACTGTAAATGGACACACTATAAAAACTAAAGTCTACTGGACAATGGAAAAAAATGAAAAGATGGAAAAACCCCAGAGGTTAATATCGATGGAGAAAGAGAGTATGGCTCCATTTCCCTCGTTTGCCCTTTATTGTGTGTGTGTGTGTGTGTGTGTGTGTGTGTGTGTGTGTGTGTATGTATGTGTGTGACTGCACAGTGTGGTCATGAGGCCTGAAAGGGCACTCCGGGGGGCACAAACCAGTGCCACGTCTATCCGCTGCATTCTTCACAGCACTACACTACGCCCTGACAGAATCCCGCTACCTCTTTCTGCGTAATTTAACACAACTTTCCCAGGGTCCCCAGATGAGTGAAGCCCAGGCGCCATACTTGATAAAGACTGCTCATATGTCTTGTCGAGTCTACTCTGAGATTTTCACTGCCTGATCCTTCATGTCTTGTTACTCGAATGGCTTCTGGTTCAAAGTGGCAGCTGTTTTCAGTAACTTAAACCGTTTCCACACAGTCGTTCCACTGTGCCACTGAGGAGCCCTGTTCACAGTATAAATTAAGCCAAAACTGAGTTTAACCTAGTTTCTTCCTCTGGTCTTTGAAGGAATTATTGTGTGTTAAACTTTCCATTTCTTCGCCTCATTGATTCACTAGTCACATGCTCCCTTTCTCTCCCTACCTTTGACAGTTTCCAGTAAAACAACCCTGATCCTCAGCCTAAGCTCTCTGTCTCTGCTCTGCGCTGAGCTTCCCTGCCTGGCTTCCATCTCCAAGCTCCCTCTCCCCATAGCTCTCTCATCTCACTGCCCTGCTTGACAGCTTCATCTGATCCACGGGACTTTTAGCTAGAATAGCTGGCATTCTGCCCTACCCACAGGAATCTAAATCCCACAGTTCATCCTCTCAGAGCTACCTTACTCCAGACCCCCTTTTCCCACTGGCTTCCAATGTGTTGCGAAGTGGTGTCGTTTTATACCAGACCAGAGCATAGGTAAGGCTGTCAGGGGTTAGCTCGTCTGTTCTTACAATCCCGTAATACTCAAGCACATAGGAAGAGGCAGATATTGCGTCCTTCATATGTATGAAATATAGTGTCCCTATGTAAAGTAACATAGGCTTTTCCTAGCAGCTTCTGGATGTGACACTGACTCTCACAGCACCACATCTATTCGTGAAGGCATAAACTGGGGAGAAAAAGAAGAGCGCAGATCTTGTTACTGATAAGTTTCACATGTATGACAGAACACCTCCAGCAATAGCCAAGCTGGTGTTGTCATAACTCTGGCAAAAACTGGCAATGAAACACTTTAAACCATATAGCATGTCTATTTAAAAGAGAAATAGCTTTTTTTTCTCAGACAAGACAAAAATGCCAGTGTAAATAAATATGTTAATTCAGACTCCGCAAGCTACAGTACTGTGTTGTAATTGTCAATTTCCTTTTGTTTTGACCTCAAAAGTATACTTAGGGCTTTGGATACAAGGCTGAGTGGCCGTCTGTGAGGGTGTGAATGTGAAAACCAAGTCAAGTTTACTTATACAGAACCCAACAATCTGCACAGCATAAAATACAGATAACAGAATTACAGTATACAACCATAGTCCTATCACCACACAAGAGCACTTATATTAGATAATCGTGCAAAACCCCTAAATGCATCAATGATAATGTTTTTATTTACATTTTTAAAACTATGACTTAAAAAGTCTGCGAATGGGAACTGCAGTGTGGTTATGTAAAGTACATACAGTAGATAAGGCAAATAAACTGTGGTAAAGTTATGATTAGACAAGCAAAGCAAAAGATAATGGTTACTGTTAAAATAACAAGACAACTAGAATTCAAGGGAATAGGACAAATGTGAGGTCACTGACCTCTGACCACCAAAGTCAAATCATTTCATCTTTGAGCCCAAGTGAACATTTGTGCCAAATTTGAAGAGATTCCCTCAAGGTGTTTCTAAGATATATGTTCACAAGAATGGGATAAATGGAAGGTCACAGTGACCTTGACCTTAGACCACCAAAATCTTATTAGTTCATCCTTGAGCCCAAATGAACACTTACGCCAAATTTGAAGAATTTCCCTCAAGTTGTTGGCGGCCCCGGAAGCATTATAATCACAGGACATAAAATGTGATGATGTCTTGAGGATATTGAACACACTAACCATTTTGTAGAGCAACAATGAAATGAACCAGGTTAAAAAGTTTAAAGCTAACTGTAAAATTATATGAGTTAAATCCTACAAGTTTGAGTGCAGACTTCTGGGCAAGAGAGGCATCAATATTGTCTGTCTGAAATCATGTTACCCAGACTAGTCTTGGACTGGCCAACTCCTCCCCCTTCTGGTCAGCTAGACATACCCCCTCTTCCATCTAAAACACACAGGGACACCCACTCTCCCTCTCTCACACATACACATACAGCCCCCCTCCTTATTCAGCCAGACAGTGAGGGTCCCAACTGCCCCTAAGCCCTTGTTAAAACCACTCCTCACCTCCCAAGTCACTAGGCCATGTCTGTCATTTTGAATCTACCCATCCTTTCCCACTTTTGCACAGAGGACCAAGAGGTTAATAGGGACCGAAACAATGGTCAGTACAAACAACAAACAATAGCCCATGGGAGCAGTTTGCCCAAGGGCTGCATTATCTCCCACCATTCCATGCATATATCTGTATTGGTCCCCCCCTCCCATTTATCCCCATCTCTCCCTCCCTCACCCTGACAGTGCCTGTCAATACTCGTGTTTCTTGGACAGTCATTTATACCTATTTGCAAGGTTAATTGCCATTTCATTGGCTGCTATTTATATTTTAAAAAGCCTTGTTAGTAGACTAATAAATTGACTGTGAAGATGCTGCAGAAAGGTAATTACCACATACGGTTAACAGTCGGATGGTGTAAAGTGAAGAGGATGTCGCATTGTCATTTCAGTGGCAGAGTTGAGCGTAATTGTTTCGCTCCGCTGGTGTTGGGAGCCTGATAGGGAGGGGAAAAAGCTGTTAAATATCCAGTTAGACAGGTGTGTGAGGCAGTGAGGAGGCAGGCACTTAAGGTCCTCGAGTCGCAGTGTTATGTATGTGAAGTGTGTTTGTGGTTGAGTGTTGGAGAGTTGGACTGAGGAAACATGAGGAAACATGGTTCCTCTGTGTATAACAAAGTACAGAAATCAAAATCTGTGTGTTTTGTGTCTGATAGTTTGTCATCAGTACTAAGTACAGGACTACGAAGAACCTGATTCCACTGGGAAGACTATTTATACACTGCACATACACACCAACAAATTGCTTCTTTCCTTTTAACATACTTTTGTTGTGCTGGATAGATCCACCTTACATATTTCTTATTCTGTCTGAAAGTTCTTGACATTAAAATATAGTATTCACTTTTACTGACCAAGTATGTTACACACACAAGGAATTTGTCTGCGGTACAGAGCCGAGGCAGCCATGTGCGGCACCAACTCATATACACACTGATGGCAGCGCTGTCCCTGCATGGCACTGCTCTGGCCATCAGGAGCAACTTGGGGTTAAGTGTCTTGCCCAAGGACACTTCAACATGTGGAGAAGGGAAATCAAACTGTAAACCTTTCGGTTAGGGGACCACTGCTCCTATCTCCTGAGCCACAGCCACCCCGTATCTCTCAATCTTCACTGCCTAAAGATGGTAAAACTAAAAAATGAACTTTTTAAGTCAAACTGTTTTTAATCTCTCTGTGACAACACTGCTTTTATATTTATGTGGACTAGACAGAGTGCAGACACAAGCAGTGTGAGAACAGTGAAAGACAGAGAGAGGGGAGTGATGAGGGAGGGAAGATGGAGAAGAATACAATGAAGTGGCTTAGCAAGCTGAGGCTTCCAAAACCCTTCCATGTGCCCATACGGCAAGCTGAGGCAGAGAAAGAGTCAACTCTTTGCCTTCTGTTTGCTCAGCAACCTAAACCGGTAGGGAGGCCACAGCAAGAGAAAAGGGGCAAATGTGTCAGGCGGGTGTGATGGGATGGAAGGCTGGTATAGGGATACAGATGAGGTCAGTGGAGGGCACATTGCTGATTTCATTCTCTATTTTTCATCAGCTGTCGTTTTTCAAGCACTCACTGTTCTACTGCTCATTCCTTCCACAGTCTGAAACACACACCTACAAAAACACACATTAACAATCCTCTGGAACCCCCCAGAGACAAGTGATCAGGGGGTGTCCCTTCCAAACTCATCTTCCCACCTCTACCCCCTTCGCTTTATCTGCTCTGCCATCGCGTTTTGTCAGAGTCAGCAACAAAACAGACGGTCAAGAAAAAAGGTAGAAAGAAAAAAGAGGGGGGAAAAGAGTATTGATTATCTTTCAGAGCTCCACGTGGGCCACTTTCATCGATTAGGAACGAAAGAGCAGCAAAGCACCAGCCATGTTCCTTGTCTGTCTCCCTCCTCCTCTCCAGGGTCCTTTGTCCATGAAGAGGGCGATATAAAGGCCCTTTGAGAGGGAGTGAAGGAGGGAGTGAAGGAGGGAGACAGGAGACGGAGAAGTGAGGCAAGGGACAAGATGGAGGGGGAGGGGTAAGGATGAGGATAAGGAAGAAGGGGTGATGGTTGTGGTGTCTAGAACAGGATAGGAGAGTTCAGGCCTTGCGGCATGGGGGATGTGCATGAACACATTGGGGGGAGGTTAAAAAAAGACACCAAGGCAAGAAGAGAAAGTCTCAATGACAAAAGGTCGGGGCAGCTGGGCTTAGGGCGATGGGGACCAAAGGGAGCAGCAGGATAATCTGCTAAAGCCCAGAAAGGAGAGATTCAGCATGCGCGCCACCCTCGTAGGGCCTAAGAGCAAATTTGCACATAAATAAGGAACCAACTTTGCTTTGAACGGGAGGTCGAGGGAGAGAGCATCAGAAAGGGAGAGAGAGTCAAAGATATAAAGCGAAGTATTGGAGCCACAGCTGCCTGCTGGCTGGTCACAATCGGACCTTCAGCATTTCAACCTCCACAAGTGAAGGGCTTTTCTTTCTTTCTGAAAAAACTAAGCAAAATATTTATCATTTATTTTACCCTATACCTTTTTCTGCCTCTCCTTAGCTCGTAGCCCTGAGCTGCCTTAGTTTGGCCCTCAAAGACTCCTCTGTCTTCTGTGTTGACATCCCTGGACTCGGGGGACAAGTGTGTGTGTTTTTGAAGGCTGCAGGCTTTGTTGTGTCTGCACTGTACCTCTGAGATGTGAAGCCATTAACGGTGACATACTGTACAAGCACACTGCATAAATACAGTGATGCACACTAACACACATGAAAAATAAAGATGAATGCATGCAGAAGAAAAAACCTGAAAGCTATTGATACACTAATTGCAGCATATAAAAACATATGCACACCTATAAAAGCCAACACCACATACACAAAATATCAAAATATGGTTCATCTGATTTATACTGAGCACCTCAGAATCAATAGCTCAGTTGTTGACTCAGTACTTTAAAATCCCTTTTAACTGCCCCCATTCATTTACATCTTCCACTCATGACTCACCAGGGATTTACAGGATCAAAGACCTCACCTGAGTTCACCTGATAAGTTGACATGTAAAGTGCAGTTGTTACTCTCTTCTTTTACACTTGCTAAAAGAATATATGCAACAGTCAAACACACCCTCCCAAATGTATGATACTGCTGAATGTGTCCTCAGACACTTCCATGCACAGATTTATAGCATAAAAACACAGTAAGCTCTTGTTTACAGTCTTAATTGAACTGAAGTTTGGTCTGCTAACGGCTAGGTATAAATAACAGTCTCTTTTGTTCAGAAGCAATTACTGTATCATTTATAATTCTAAAGAACATATAACAGCTTCTCATAATGTGTTAACATCAAACATTTTCCACATGAATTGCGGCTTTCTTTTTAGTAATCAGGTATGCTGTGCTTGAAAAGGTGGTTCTGGGGGATGAGCTCTTGGAGAGTGATTCAGGAATGAGTTGAGCCAGTGATGGTACTTATCGATCAGCCTTGGAAGTTATGAACTAGCTGTCATTTCCCATTCATGAACAGCTCAATAGGTATTGACTGCAGATGAAAAGCGAGAGCAGGTATGGCTGGCCTTAAGGACAAGACGAAAAGGAGAGACAACGAGGAGAACTCACTGAGGACAGCATATTGGCTTTTGACATGCAGTCAACAGTGCACACAGATGGACACACAAAGACTGAGCTCACACAACAAATTCATACCTATGCACCATGCAACTTTATTTAAAGTGAGACCATGCTGAACACAGATGCACTAGCAAACACCCAAACCCATGTAAACACAAAGGATATCCAGCAACACATACATGTGGCTAAGTGGCCTAGTAGAGTGACAAGGAGTGATGAGATCACAGTAAGAGCACATAGTTGTGGAGAGGGAACAGGAGGGAGGATAAAGACTGGGATTGGAAATAGAGGGACAGGAAGGGGGAAGCTTGGCGGACAGAAGCGTACAGATGAGCGGCACAGTGGGAGAGCAGAGGATTTGTGGAGGTGGCGTGTGGCCATGTCATTGCATGCAAGACCTCAAGTAGTTGTGTGTGCAGCCGGTGGACACTGACAGGCATGTGTCACCCACTGAGAACCACTGGGATCACAGACACCCTACAAGGCACAGATGAAGGGAGGGCTTTGGGCTTCCCTAATCCCGGCTCATCCATGTTCCATGTTCTGCAGCCCTCAACCATGCTTAGAAGAATTTCACGCCAGAGTCTTTCCACAAATCTAAAACCAGAGCTGCTATACTAAAGGGATAAGGCCGGGGTGGCAATAGGATGAGCAACCTTTTGTCACTCAGACACCTCTTGGTTTCTTTTCACAGTGATGAGCACTGTCTCTCTTTGCTATCCTCTTTTACATATTCTTTACATTTCTAATCTTTGATTACATTTCAGTTTGATGTTTTATTTTGTTTTATATAAACTTATGTTCTTTGGTTCTTCTAGTTTGTTTGACCTCGCTTCTATGCATCCATTGTTTTTCCCCTAATTCAAGCAACCGAGTTTACTGAATAAAACCATTCCATTGGCCAGAGTAGGAAACAAAATGTTTGTGCAGGGATGAGGCTCAGACACAGGGCAGGGGTAAAGAATGGAATTAAAAGAAAATCAGAAAAAGAAGGAAGGTACACACTGTAGCAGCCTCCCCCAGCAATCTACTTTGCTGAACAGAAGCGCCCACAAAATAGGAAGCATGGTTTGAATCGCTGTCATCCAATGCCAGCTGATGCCAGCTGATGCCATCGCTCTCACAGAGACACCGGCACATTGCTGCGGGCGCAAAGGGAGCAAATCCACACCAATACTAAGTCTCCTTGAAGAATAGCAAAGCAGGAAAACAACAACTAAGCATGTTAGTTTCACCTCCATGGATATGCATGTGTGTTGGCAGGGGAATGAAAGATGAGTGGCCCTTTGCAAAACCTAGACAATTACAAGAGCACAGCACTGTTGTGCGCTGCACAAGTAACACCTCCCCAGGACTCTCCAGTGATGGGAAGCACATTTGAAAGCTGCCATTGAATTTTTTGTGGGTATTTACTGCATGTTATCTCAAAACCCAAACACATTAGGGGCTATTCAACACATAGAGGGTTGAATGTTTCAACCCATTCATTCTGGGGATTTTCATCATTCTGTTTGTCTTTAGGGCAAATTATCCTCTTTAGATTGGTTTACACTGTCTGAGAATCTGCATGATGAAATACTTCACTACAGTTGAAATCCTATAAGGAATGCACCATTAGTTTAAAATCACCCAGTATATCATTCTCTATATGACAAAGGTACATTTTGCTGCATATAGCAGACCCCAAGTTTGGCTGATCTTACTCCAGAACACCTCTTTGCTGGGGCTAAGCCTTCAGTTACCTCCCTATAGCCTACTCACACATCCTAATTACAAGATACATAGGCCTATCCTTGCAGTATAGTGTGATCGCTAGCCTGTCTCTGTCTTTGTGCTTATGCATACAGCCAACTGCTGAGCAGTTTACTTCAGCTTTGATAGCAACAGCATCAACAGCAGGACCTAATGGGGTGCATGACCGAGAGATCTGAGCACAGGCCTTCCATATGCATCTCCCCACTGCATCACAAATCTCATGCAGTATTACCATGGGCCTGGGAGAGAGGAGTAAGCAACGCTGCGCTAGCAATGTTCAGTCACGTAGCATCACAGTAAATGAGATTTTTCAAATTTGTGTGTGTACTCTTGTGTGTGTGTCTGTGTATGTGTAGAATGTGAGCACAACCTCTTTGAGTTTGTAATTTGCAAGGACTGTGCAGAAGCTTCAGCAGTGTGTGTCTGAATTCTTGTGTGTGAATGTGGGATTGGAAATGTGTGTGTAGAATATCATTATCCCTATGTGTGTTTGTAACCGCCTCTGTGCAAGTACATGGTGAGATGTTGTTTACTGCATCTTCGGCAGCTAGACTGCATGACGGGATCCGGTACTGGCGGGATGTGTGTGTGTGTGTGTGTGTGTGTGGGTGGGTGGGGGTAGGGGGCAAATGAGTGAGGGAAGAGCACCAGGATTATATAGCAGTTAACTGGGGAGCAGTTTAGCTTTATGTTAATTGAAGGGGCTTACACAAAACTCTGTTGACAGTTAACATGCCCTTCAAGGTGTTCTTTGTGGTTCAGCACTTCTGTCAAGACAGAGGCAGTCATTTTACTTCACCTTTATTTATATGCTTGACTACTCACAACATTATGGAACACTGTGGTAGCCAGTAATAGATGTAAGAAGGGGACAGGTGCATATAGGAGGTCAGATGCCTTTCAGACAAACCAACCAGTTGGGACCTATGTGAGTCATCAGATGTGAGAAGCTGTTGAACACGGGGTAACTAAGGGTGAGGGAAAAATAGAAAATAATGAATGACTAGCTCAGATTTTTTTTTCTGGATATTATGCAAACCTGACAAGACAAGAAGATGAGCAAAAGAGGCTAAGGGAGATTTTTTTTGTGTGTGCAAGGTTGAAATGAAATCCTTTTTGACCTCAGCAACAATCATTACATGCTGACCTAGATACAAATAATACAGACTGAATTTCACATGTCCCTGTCTGTACATTTGGAGCAAAAAAGCATGTTTCCATTTAATCCATGAACATGCTTGAAGACTGTTTTGATAAGTGAAGAATGATTGTCACTGCCATTTCATGTCTAATTGGTAGGGTATACATCTCTAGACAGGACCAGACAGGGTTTCCCACTCAAAGATCAGAGGGTTCAAATACCAGCCCAGTCTTCCATCACGCCACCAAGGTCACCTGTCATTTAGCACCCCTCGATTCCTGCGCGTGTTTGATTTGGTTGACACAATAACAGACAACTGTGACATTTAGTTGTGGATGCTAAGAAGACTATGCCCTTTAAACTCCATCTTCACTCTCAACAACCCAGTGATTCTGCTAGAGCAGCAGCAGGGCATGTTTTAAAAGTGTAATCACCAATTAGTAAATGATTAAAAATGCATTGGAATCAATTAGTATTTAACATAAGGTGAAGTTAACCCACATACCACAGTAGCCTCTGTTGCTGTGCTGCCATCCTACACCCTATTAATCAAATACATGTGAAACTCATTATGCAACCACCAAATTAGCATCAGCACTTTTGCACTAAATGGAAATAGCGAGGCTCTGATACTCCAAACATTGTCATTTTCAGGCAGTAAGACAAGACAGACCACCTAGTTAAAGGACAATGATGAAGTACAACACGAGAGAATGAAGTCACAGTACTAATATTAACTTGGTTGAGAAATGACACACTACTGAGATGTGCTACGTGGCTACAGCTAATAATTTAGGTTAATTGAGGTTTCCAGAAAGCCAGGTTACATGGATTCCCCATGCATGCTTCACAATGACTACTCCCCAACAAAGTCTCCATGTGCCAGTAGTGAAAGGGTGGTACCCAGTCTAATTTTAAAACCCACTATTATCACAGTATGACCTACTATTAATTGGAGGAGATGTCAATTCTTGGTACAAGCTATTGTGGGCAAGGTTAAAGATTTTTTTCACAGACCCCTGCAACATAAATGGATACAATGACTTCACAGCCCTCACTTTAGTTTTGAGGTTGACCAGTTAAGTTGTCGATGAGACAGCAAAGTCCCTCTAATCACTGGCCTCTTCTGAGTCTATTTTGCTACTATCATGTTCACCCTTGTGCCCTGGTCAGGCTGGCAAATCAATGACACAGAGGTCAAAATGCATGCGTGTGTGAAACCATGAGGAGTTTGACCAGAAGCCAAGCATACACTCCACTCCTCTATGGCACTGAACCCTGACCACATGCACAAACCTGCTAGTTGTGCAATAAAAAAGATTTAGCACTGTAACTCTACCTGCTCGCCACCAGTCTTAGGTTTGTGTGCCTTTTGATTAATCATGGGCCAAGAGGGATTTATTGTATGGGGGATATTTGCCTCAGCGATTTAATAATGGCGAAGGAGGAACACAATTAATCAAAGGGGGTCGACACATGCCCCCTTCTAAAAATGTGTAAAATTAATTACTATGAATATGCATATTTGTTTGTGAGATGCAATGTATAGTGTGTGCATAGCTGAGCTGCATTAGTGCATACAGTCCTGTGCTCTGTTAATAACATTGCTCATTGTGTCCTATGAATATATATCCATCTCATGGGTGGCTGGATATCATTGCACTAGCATGGGTTTGTGGAACTACTTATTATTGTGTTTGAGTTGGCATCTAGGGGTCCATCAAATATCTCAACTTCCTCTCCCCGTACATACACTGACAAATAAAGAAAAGACACACAAACACAAACACACACAGCTGCATACCTTCCTCTTCCCCTCCCATGTGCTGCAAATACGCTCTCAGGCTTGTGCAGGTATGGGAGCCTCCCTCCCACTCTCATAATCATGTACGAACAGCCTGGTACTATAGAAAAATAATGATGTGCTGTCCTGTTGGCTCATTTATCAGCATGTTTTACAACAGGCGCCGGGTGGAAGTAATTAAACTCTGCCATCATTACAATGAGCCAGGCCCCCCTCTTAATAGACACCCAATGAGACACTAGAGGCCTGTCTGGTAAATGGAACTCCAACTATCTCTGCCTCTCTCTCTTTCTGTGTGTGTGTGTGTGTGTTTGTCTGTCTACAATCCTCTTGTTTCATGTGTGGTTTTAATTAGTGTAGAAACAGAGCTGATAAGCAATTGAGAAAAAGACAAGTGAATCAGAGAAAAAAGGTTAGGGTCTTTGCTCCACTGAGTGCCTCTCTGACCCCTTCATTTAACAATGGACAAGCAAAATTAATTCACTCAGTAGACAATGTGGATAACAAGCTGACACTAAGAACTAAATCAGGGAACCAACATTACTCATACAATATTTAATCTTGCACTGTCATCTAAGCTAAACAGTGTTAAGAATGTTCATAATTTTAAACCTCCACATGAACATAATCCTAGTCCGTTCAGAACGAGAACATCGAGGAGGAAAGGAAGAGAGGTTATGAGTCCAGCCATTCAATAAATAAACAGATAAATACCTTCCACAGATAATCCAAAACTTACAAGACTTCTGTAATAATCTAATAAGTGCACAAATAGAACTTCTCTGGGGACCATCCAATCCTAGAGCAATACAGAATGCCTATACCAAGTACTGTATGGAGTCTCCTCTGTGTATGCTTTTACTGCAGTGTTCTCAGATATCATTAAGAGACTGGCCTCCCAGTCACAACACTGTGTCTAAAAAAACTCTGTGCTGGTATAAAGAGAGCCTAAGAGACTGGCCTCCCAGTCACAACACCGTGTCTAAAAAACTCTGTGCTGGTATAAAAAGAGCAAATTCATGCTTTGCGTGTCGGCATGTCCGCTAAGGTAGGGTGATGTACTTTTTGTCATCTTCCCAGGTCTGCACAGACTCTGTGCAGACGCCCGCGTGGAAGGTCCAACAGCAAAAGCCCGAACTGCACATGTGCCACAGTGCTTGGAAACCCTCAGCATACATGTCTGAAGTATGAAAAGGAATGTGTGCACGCCCCTCATCCGAGTCCGTGTACACACACGAGGGTATGCGCAAAGCATGAATTCAATTTAACAAAGAAAAAGCTGCTAATAAAATGAATGAAATCTGCTTCTTCCCGGCACCAAATTGAAATGACTTGGGTAAGTTGATTTGGGCGGACTAAGACATTTCAAGCTCATCTGTAATACTGAAACAATTATGGGTGATTTTCTCAAGGATATATCAGCTAATAAGATGCCTGATTGGAGATCTACAATACATCACTTGCCTGTTATATGCAGTAGTTCCTTTACTATACCTGGACCATTTAGTATTACTTACAGCTCTAATGGCACAATTACCCTTCACCACCAGCACTAATAGTGCTCTAAGAGATCCTTTTGATGTTATGACCTTCGTACATACCCACATCTAGCTCCCACTCCAGTGTCTGCACTCAGTCCCCCCAGAGCCCCTAATTTGTGGATATTGATTAGGCCCACGACCACAACTGCTACCCCCACTCTCTAACACCAGTCCTCCCCCTACATATATACGCCCTCATTCCTTTACCGTGCTCTCTGCACCCACCCTAATCCCATGATAATCAAATAGGGACCAGACTGGCTATTCAGTGCTGTACCAATTAGCCGGTGAACGAGTCTAGGGCTAGTAATAGTTGTACTAGCAGAGGTGGCAGCAAGCAGTAGTATCCAGGGAGGCTGTAAACATCCATTAGTGGTTAACCGTCCCTACTCATTTTTCCTTCCCAAAAACTCTCTCATTAGTGCAGTGAGCCCTGACAGGTAAACAGCACTAATGGGAATGGCCTATCAATAAATGAATTGTGTGTTAACAGGAAGTGCTAGCAAGAGGACTGAAGATAGAGACCAACAGCAATAAATAGGGGGAAGGGGTAAATTCTCTGATATAAATAGCTGTAAACACGAGGAGGTGGTAGGTTATAAGTAATAAATGTTTTACTGTGTGTTCTGCGTTCCTGGGAGTTTTGATTATAGATGGGATGAATGTGCTTTTGCAGAAACACTAGACAAGGGAAGCAGAAGTAATTTTGGACAAGAAAAGATCTAAGACATCAGCTAATGAAATACGATCTGAAGTCTTTTGAAAGTCACTTTGATGTGACTCTGGCAATGCTGGCAAACAGTTGTCATGTACTAGCAAGAGTACTTCAAGGCATGACCTCAGGTGTTTCAAAGACTATGCTTATGTGTGGGTCTTTCCAGCAGCATGATGCGTGACATCCCTTTGTGTTAATGCTTATATTTATATTTTGTGTATCGCTATTCACATGAAAGAGTGAGGGAAAGTGGAAAGAAGGAACTGGGAGGGCCTTAAAAGAAAGAAAAAGAAAAAAGAAAGTGAAGGGAGGAAGGAAGAAGGGCTGAGGGGGCTCGGGAGAGGAGAGAGAGAGATGTTATTTATGTTTGGAGCAGGTTCACTCTGAGTTCACCTTACCATGAGACGTCCCTGGGCGGTGACAACCACACTGCTGCTGATGTGTGTGTCTGTGAGTGTGTTGGAGTGTGTGTGCAAGCTCATGCAAGTGCTTGTGAGTACATCCATGCTTTGCGTGTTTCTTTACTTTTACATAAGCATGTGTGTATGAGAGTGTGTGCATATGTGTGTGTGAACTGAGGGTCAACTACTGAGCAATAACATCTTAGGGAGGACAAAGGATGTGGGGTGGATGCACTACGAGCTGTAACTGTGTGGGCTTTGTGTGTGTGCGTGTGTATCAGGGGCCCATTACTAAGGCTGTGGAGCACTAAATCAGCAGTGCTACTGCAGTGGATAAAGCCAATGATACACGGATTACAGCCACACAGTCTCTGCTGCCCGCATTTATCCACAGGCAGATAAAAAGACTGAGTGTACGTGTGGGTATCTGTGGGTGTGCGCAGTACTGCATATGGGGTTGTGCCTGTATCTATATGTGTGTTCATTTGGGAATGCATCCGAGTATGTTCATCACTGCACGGTGCATGATTTTACCTACTGCACACAGTTCCTTAGATTAAAGTGTGTAATTACACTACTAACTGAAATAAAAACCAACAGATTGACAGACATATTCAGAGCAAGCGTTAACCGCCATCATCAAGCAGGGCCCTGTTTGAGCAGTGTCTGTAGCCTGGGGTTGTATGGACACTAATCCACCTCCAGCTCGCTCCAATAAACAGCACCTTATCCATGTCTTACTGAGCCCACGTTTACCATTTCAACTGCTTACACACAAACCCACTGGCACCACACACATTTTTTTATATATATATATTTTTGACATCTTACCAGGGATAAAAACTGCAGTGTTTCCTGATCAAATTTCAGGGGCAGACTCGAGAATTATGAGTAAAAAAAAAATCAGGGACATTTGGGGCAAAATTGTTACATAAAAGCAATAATTTTAGCACAGGTATAATGTGCAGCGTGTACATCTAATGTCCAAGCACAACGCTGTGACCGATATCCTTCCTAGCTCCAGCTTTCTCCACCAACACCAGCCTCATCCACACTCCAGCGTTAGACCTCTGCTGGTCTAATTACACAGACTGACCTCCCACAGGTCGCCTGAGTAAAGGCCCCTAAAGATCAATATTCATTCTTTTAGATCTGTCATCCGGTTTTGACACTATCGACCATGTTCTGTGTCTGCGCCTGCGCCCATGTTCTTTCTCTGCCCCCCCCCCCCCGTTCTTAATTCATCTATTTACCCCCCTCCCAACCCTCATATCAGTGCTTGAAATGGGTCTCACACGTATAGAGCGAGCTGATACTTCTGAATTTGCCCACTTGCACATTGTTACTTCTAACTTATTGCCACTTACAGATGCTACTGGTACAGAGTGTAGTTATATTATTCGGACAGATTTCTCTTTTTTCTGCCAAAAAAAAAAAAAACCAAGCAAAAAATATATTTTGAGATGAAATATGAGAGATGAAGAAAAGCATAGCCTCTTTCTCTTACCTCCACAGTCCTGCAGAAGTAAATGGCCCAACCATCACACTAACATGGTAACTCCAAATAGGCCATCCTAACGAGAATGTGGAGTGGTCAACCTGAGTCAAAAGAAACAAATAAAATATGCTTAACTTAAATCCTGCATCTTACATGATGCGTCCCCAAAAGTTTCATGCAATTTGGTTGCTTATTTAGAGTAAAAACATATTTGTTTTTTCAGGATACACATTCTTTAGGACTGAAACGGACACATGCATGTATGTATGCGTGGTAATGCAAGTAAACAAACAAAAAGTGTGCACACATCTATCTGTACTCTGTCTTGCTTTCTTGTAAAGCTGAAAATGAACTTGATATTATATAGCCTACTTATATACTTTTTTTATTTTTCTTTGGAGCTTTGGGGAGTTTGGGCTTGTAGGGGAGAAGAGGGCAAATGTCCAGCACCCTGAGGTATATGTTTGTTTCCACCTGTAGTGCATCATTGACTTTGACCAGGCATGCTGGCCTCACATTCTCTGCAACAACGTTATAGCAGATAAGCACCACAGGGCTAATGAACAGAGAGAGGACTTGTTGAAGGTCAGCTTCTTCATTTAGGGGCCCTCCAATGGGCTGGCCCACTCTGCATGACTAAACACATCATCATAATAATGCCAAGGACCCACCGCTTTAAAACTCTTGCATGTTTTTTTTTTTTCTACCCCCAGTATTGCCTGGCATACTTTACGTCTCCAATATTCCCCTTCATCTGAATTATGTTGATTTTCCCGTTTCTTTCTGAAAGGCTTTTAAAGGTCTTGGCAATTATCCTTTTCTGGATGTGCTTAGAAAAGGATGCTGTCCATCCAGTGCCTGCTGATGATAGGGAAACATGATTTAACACAATCAAAGATGCAAAGCGCGGCTGGATAAGGGTGCTGATGTGACCGGGTGCCAAGGCCGGCCAAGGTCATGTTCATCTGCATGATTAAGGGAGATGAATTCTGCCCTGACCTCTGGATTATGCCAGAAGGATGTACTAGAGTGTGTATGAGTGTGTCTATAATATGTTTGGTGTACAACTGCCACCTGTCCTTTTTGAAATTTGAAAATGTTAAGAATTTATAAGATTTTCTTTTTCCCTTAGTTTTTGTCTCATATCTTTTTATATATATTAAAAGACTGTCATCTCTTTCTTCCATTCTTCTGCTCTCCACTAAACTCATTCCTCCATTCTTGTTGAACATTGGAAGGTGAAGAGGGTCTCTTCATGTTCCATCTCCTCACCCTCTACCTAAACGGGAGTTTAATATAGTCTCCCTGCTCTCTACTGTCCCCTCCTGGTGGGACCAGGCAGCTGGTTTTCCACACACTGACACTTGCCCATCACACTTGCAATGCAAGGAAACTATTCACAAGGACCCTGCACCTCCATCAAAATGTAACAATACAGAAATGCAATGTTTAATGTTGCTTTCTCATAGATATCTGATTAATATTAAAAACCTTCCTGACTTTGTTACTGGGTCTCTGTAAAGGAAATTACACTGAGTTTGTGTCTGCATTAATCAAAAGTGGCAAAAAACCCAGCGTGCTAAACTTTTGTGAACAGTATATTTGTTCACACTGTAAGCTATTTTAATCTATCGGCTTTATTGTCCTTCAAATAATGAAATGTAAGTACCACACTGTAGATCTTTGCTGAAAGCATTCATTTAAGTGATAATTTTGTGTGCAATCAGGAGAGGGTGACAGTGCCCCTTTTAGCATGGTACTGTACTGTAATGCACAATGAAGTGTGCTGTACTGTAAGGTGCTGTATACAGCAGATGAAGGTTATTTCTGTTAAAACTAAGCATTCTGGATCAGTTCCATGTAATTCTTGTCCTAGTCTTTATTTCTTCCCCGTATCAACTCATTGTGTCTGTAAGTGTCCAGGTCAGCTCTACAGCCAACCCCAGTATGCCAGCTGGCCTGAGGAACAGCCAGAAGCCTTATTTACCCCTCTCACCACCACCATTAGAGACCCCCCTATGAATGCTAACATTACAATGCTACTGGGGCTGCAGTGGAGGGGGGAATGGGAACAAGGAAAAGAAAAAACGGAAACAGGGAAAGAAAAGATACAGAGGAGTGCAGGTGGAAATGTTTGGGGAAGGGGGGGTGGGCTCTTGAAATTTCACATGCTTCCATACTCGTACATACAGCACCCTCTTTGCCCTGCCTTCCCAGTAAATGAAATGCAGGGATCATTTTATGTGAGAAAAAGGACTCTTTAGCATTGCCTCCTGAATTAGAATGGTCATTTGGTATCACTGTTTATAAAAGAGCAAGGGGAGAAGGAACATGCCACCAAATTATTTTAGGCCAAAATTAAGTCACTACGTTCTCTCACTGCTCCTTTACTCTTCTCCCCTACCTTACTTCTCCAAATCCCACAGAGTTGTACTGTTCTTCCAATGCCCCAACAAATGAAAGAATGATGGCAGGAGAAGGGGGAGGATGGAGGGAAGGGGGATGATAGAAAAGGAGGGGAACAGGAGTCAGAGGCATCCACAGCAGAGGGCCAGATGTCAATCACCTCCTCAGGTGGGCTTTAGAGAGGCACACACACATTCATGCATGTAGCGTGCACCACTGATATCTAGGGGAATTAAAATACACTGGCAGAGAGCAGAAAAGAGTGAGAGGAGGAGAGACAGTGAGACAGTATAAGAGGGAAATGGGGGAAAAATGTAGGAGAGCAAATGGGACAAAGGGGCCTGAATGATGCAAAGGTCAGAAAAGTCAGAAAAAGAATTCAAAGAGCGCAAAGTAGATTCACTGAAAGTCATTACCTACCACAAATTACCTGGGCAACAAGCTTAAAATAAATAAATAAATCAGACTGCATCAACAACAGAGGAGAGCGGGAGAGACTGGGGAGATGCAGACGGAGAGCTGCAGAGAAGTGAGAGGAAGAGAAGTAAGAGGAGGACAGGAAGGAGGCGGAGGGGGGCATTGGCTGGAGAGGGATGAAAAATCGATGGACAAACAAGTGAGAGGGTGCTTGCAAAAAGGAACCCGGAGGGGAATTAAGCATTTAAAGGAATTCTGTTTCTGTGGTATGGAGGATTGGGGGGGCTGGGAGCACAAAAGCGCCTGAGGGTGGAGGAGGAGGGGGAGTGTGGCAAAGACGGACGGACCACAATGCCCTGCAGCTTGATAGGGTTGAGTGACCACATCAGGTCTAGAGGCGAGCAGCGAGACGGGCAAAACCCGATGGCTTTAAGTCAAGAGGATTAGATTCAAAGTCTCTCTCCCTCTGTGTTTAACCCCCTTTTCCCCTACACCTCTCACACCCCCTCCATCCCCTCTCCTCATGTCTGTCAGGTGTACTGCCCCAATACAAGTCATCCAATCAGTAAACAGAAGGATCAAAGTATTACTAATAGTCTAGTTTTAATGTTTCAAGTGGTAAACCCGAGAGCTGGCTGATATACTCGGCACCAAGGTAAACAGGTCAATAGTATTGATCTGAATTCTGACCGACTCTCCTCTCTCTCTTCCACACACACATAAACACATACAGTTTCTTGGCTGAGAAACATGGAATGCATTAGAAACTTTCTGGATTGCACTTCAGCTGAGGATGGGGAGTTGACACATGCATACACAGACACAGACATGGAAACACACACCATTTCTCAATATTCATACATGCAAAAAAGCAAAGTACACTGTAATACTGAAATTCCACAGGCTTTGACATAGTTAGACATGAAACAAAAGTACAGGCAAACACATATACGCGCCCCAGGCTTTGACATAGTTAGACATGAAACGAAAGTATACACAAACACAGATACGCGCCTTCATATCATTGTGCTTAATTTCACTCTGTCTAATACAGTAACATATGTGATAAGTAATGGTCTACATGCAGCAGCTGCTGCACTCAAACACAAGGACAGAGCAAGTCGTTTGAATACAGACTCCTATTGTCCTTCTTATGTCAATAAAACTCAGAAGTGCTAAGGAACTAGCATGGTCAGCAACATTATGAGACTAATTAGCATTTTCTTCTTTCTTCTGCTGGTTGATCTGTTTAAACAAGCCTGGGGGGTCTGCTGTACTTACTGTAATTAAAGCAAAAGGAGCAACTCTAGCTTAAGAGAAGGAACACATAAAGGCTGCCTCACTAGGGGGACCTCAAAACTGCAAGTATCCCACAGTGGTTTTTGTATATAGAATTGCAAGAGGCTATACAATAGGTAAAGCTGGCAGGTTAGTGCAGTGGTTAGTGAGTTTTTCACCCATTGGGACTACGATTTGCTCCTCAGTATGGCCACACCTGTCAAAGCATCCCTGAATGATACTTATTTAACCCATAGCCACTCCGGGAGCACAGCGAAGTTGCTGAAGCTGCACACCACCTAGGCAAAAGTAAATTCCTCTTGGGCAATGCATAAAGAATATCAAAAATGATAACGAAAGGAGCTGCAATAAATACACAGTATGAGTTGTACAAAGGCTTAGAAAGATAGTTTCTTGCTTGCCTTGTCTTTTTACTATGCTGAGGAGAAAGGAGGCAAAATAAAAAAATAAATTTTGGATTAAGATTCTTTGGGAGAAACAGCGATAGGTTTTACTGGCTGACAGTCTGATGCTGCTCAGTCTTTTCTGGCTGTGGGCAATGTTAGCAGTAGCGGTGATCACCGAGGCATTAACTGCACAGCAATGACACCAATGTAATTCAGCTACTCTGCTCTAGATTATGACACTTAGCATGGACTGGATAACCCTTATTATGACATTCATTTAGCTAACATGAGACAAATTATAGGCTGTCATGACACAGATACCACAGCTGTTTAGACAAGTGCTGACACTAAGGAACTGCTGTTGCGTGATTTGGCCTGATGCGATCAATGCAACAATTTCTCTGATGTGAAGTATCTCTGATCTAAAGAATATAATTATTTCATAAGTATATGATTATGTATGAAAAGCTTTATTTTGAAATGAATTGTCCTCAAACTTTTCCCCCCAGAATAATTAAGCGCTTGGAATACAGGCGTGCCCTCTCATTTCCCGCTAGCACACGCACACAGGGACACACACAGACGGCCATCCAGGAGCAAATGTCTGTCTTTTTTTTTTACACTGGCTCAGTGCTCTCAGTCTCCACTTCCTGCTTGTTACAGCTCTGTTCCCACTCAAAACGACTGGCAACACCCAGCCCATCAAGCATATGCAACTGCCACCACTGCTTCTACACACCTATGCACAGAAACATTGATTATTTGTTTGGCTCACTCTTCACTATAGCAAAACCTTCTCACTTGTCCAGCAATGCAACCAAAACTATAGCAAATCCAGGACGCAGCAGCCTGAGATCCACTGCAAAATCATAAAGCCAAATATAAACACAATCAATTTTGAATTAGATTTGCTCAGTTGATTATGTTCTTTAATAAGTCTGAATAATCACAAAACTATGCATTTGGTAGGTAAAGTGATTATGTAAAACAAAAAAATAAGACCTGGATATGATTCAGACTTGTTGATAAAGAGTGAACAGTCTGACAAATTGGTTAGATGAAAAAAGGCTTTGAATTGCTCAGTTGTTTGCATCATCAACTTAATTACAGCAATGAACGGCCTCTTAAATACAAATGCAAATTGGTTTGGTGCCACGCTGAAAGCAAATTTTGATGTTTGATATTTTCTCAACCAGTTTGGATGAAGCAGGTTCTGCAGCATGTGACAGAAGTAATGCTGCAACAATTACATTTTACAAATGCAACAATGTACAGTACAAAAGTTCACAGACTGTTGTTCAGTGTAGTCCAAATAGTATGCACTGACATAAACAATGTATGTGGGTTGCGACATGTCTGTAAACATGTTTGTGTACATTGTTGTTGTCGTTTCCATATGTTTACATCATGCATGATGTGTTAAATGCATGCAAGTTGTGTGTTTGTGTGTGTGTGTAAGCACTGGGAAGAAACAAAAACAAGGATGTGTGCCTTAAGATGTGTGTCACAGCCAACTATCCTGCCAGATCAAGACCTGTCAGCCATGCAACCCATCCCCGGCCACATCCCTTCTGTTCTTCCTCCAACCTTACATTTCCCTCTTTCCATCCTATCCCTCCATCCATTCTGCAGCCTTAAACAAGCTGCAGCACTTATCAGCCAGAAAAATAATTGGGAGGTCTGCTGCCTGCAATACATTGGTCCCCCCCACATCCATCCGGGTCGCTTCAACAGTGTCAGCTCCCATTAGAGGAGGAACACTGGGCGCCAGGGCAAAGTCTAACTATCTCTATCACTGACTCTCTTTCACTGTCTTCCTTTCTCATTTTTACCTCATTCTAAGTCATTAATTCTATCTATCTATCTATCTGTAAATTCACTGTGTATTTGCACTTGGTTACCCACCCCTCAGCCTTGGTGAAAGAAAGAGGCAGAGAAGGAAACACCGCTCTCCTCCCTTAAAAGGGTCAACAGAGAGACACTGTCATGTCACGAGGCCGTCTGAGCGTCTCATGCGGTCGAGCTTGCTGGCAAGCAGGGAGACAGAGAGATCCAAGGGGCCAGTGGGAGTTGATGTTGCACCGCTGCTGTAGCGAATATGTAGTGGCATGTGTGCATTGTGTGTTTGTGTGCAGGTGTGTATTTCTACACTGAGGAGCCATGACAGGGACAGTGGTTCAGCTGTCATTCTGAGTGCTACGATGCAATTGGTCGGGGCTGACAGGTCAGGAGAGTTCATGTCCAACAGGGCAGTGTGTGGTTGCTTCTGTGTGTCCATGTGTGTGCGCTGTAGCACGGAAGAAGACACCAGAGTATTACTTCCCAAACGTCACAATCACTGAGCTGTGTTGCTCTACCTCTCCACATATGCCTGACATGCTGTGACCTTACCAAGTCCACTGGTATTTGGGTGTAATATCCCTTTATTGATACACAGAGGAGAGTGACATAATGTAAAAGCAGCTCCTACACACCAAAATCAAGTCTATTTACCAGTGGTGCCCAGGGGTAACTCATGGCATATGACCATCTATAGCTACATAAAACGCCTTTAGGCAGTGTGAACTGTATGACCCTCTTTACTTTTTATGACACTGGTGATCACTGATGTCCTATAAGACCCTTGAGATGGTGATCCAGTGCATCCCAATGAGTCCTACACAGCTGACTGTTGCATAAGTGAGGGCAGTCACTAAACCTCTGACCCATTCTTGAATATATTGCACACTAACTAATACTCCCATGCATGTGTCCCCCAACATCAAGATACCTTTTGCCCTTGAGCCACTCTCTGCCTAAGCTTTCCCAGTGCAAGTCCAAGCAGCTACAACTTCCTTCCACAATGCAAGAGGTGACATTGAGAAGGCCCTGAGTCTCTGTGGATTTGGGGTATCCATCCGGCTGCCCACGCACAAATAAATAATGCAATGGCCGGCTAATGCAGTGGGCCCTGACGCAGTGGCTGACGTTGCCTGCAGCTACCTTTGGGCTGGAAAATAATTACAATGCAAAAGAGGGGAGAAAAAGGCCCCCATATATACTGTAATGGGCTAAAATGGGGCGATATACTGCAGCTGCCCTCCACACTTTGGTGCCTCTCTCTCCTGCTCCTTTTTTTTCCTCCATCTCTGACACTTGCTAACGCTCTCTCTCGCTTGCTTTTCTCTGCTATACACAGTAGCCACTGCCTAGCCAACCAGTGTTGTCCATTTCTCTGAGGAGCTCAGTGAGATGAGAGGCTGTTAGTGGCACCAACCTAATGTTTATGGATTCAAGGTTTCCACTGACAACCCTGTCACACCTGTAATTGTAGATACTTACTACTGGAGTTGTATAGGCAAAGGAGTGAAGTAAACAGCTGTCATTTTCTTATAGTGATGTTGATTGTGCGTTGTCTATGAGAAGTGCATTAACTTGCTGGCAAGATTCGTTAGCAGTAAGGTTACTGGCTTCACATTAGTGTCCATGCCCTATTTTATGTACTGTATGTCGCATCTGAACCTTCATGTTAATTAATTCCTCGCCTTAAAAAGAAAATTATTATTTATTTTGATATCACAATATACCTTTAGAAATTAAAAACAGTCAAGTGTAAGTCTCTAGTTTTCATGCGACCATGTTCCAACAGTGAACAGTATTCCAGTTGGGCTATGGCATTGACATTGGCCTTAGTTTACAGTGAAGCAAACAGAGGTCGGTATGTTGACTAATCCAGTACCGGCAGAAACGTGCTGATAATGAATACAAAGCTGATCAATGTGCTGCTGTTTACACACGTCTTCCAGTATTTACTGAGACACATTTAAACCCAGCCCTCCTGGGGGGGGGTTCTTTGCAGGTGGATTACAGTAACAGGTTAGCTAGACAACTTTGACATTTTGACATGATGCCAGATCTGTTGGTTCCTCAAAAATCTTGCAGGGCTTGTTGTCATGGCAACATGTAAATAATCTACTTGGGCGCATTTTTTGTTCTCAGGCTTATTCAGTGTAAACAAGATAAATTCTCAGATTTAAACAGTGTCGGAACAGGAAGCATCCCACTGAGATCAGAGTGAATATAATAAGAAAGGAGTTTAAAGAAATCAGAGTACTGAGAGGTCGGCACAACCCATTGGCCCATCCCAACCTGTCCTTAATTAAACAGTACCATGTCAGTCAGTTAGGGGATAAGTGAAGTGGACTATTAGTGCTTCATATTAGGGGTCAGAAAAAGAGAAGCCATGCTCTTACCATCATATAGTCAGTGTGTATTGCAATGAGATTTTGTATAGGGTTGGTCATGTGGAAATTTTAGTTTTTTTTGTTGAGCTATTTGAAAAGTGTGTCTTGCTCTGAAACAATTCCTTCAAGTTTTCCTGGTCTGCCTTCTTCCTATGTGCTTTAAAAACAAAGGATATCAATTCATCTGAAGCTTATTATTAGTTGTTTTTTTTCCAATATATTTGGCCAATGTATGAAAAACTAAATGTTGGTGAGAATGTCAAACTTGTTTTGGAAACATTGTCATTTGAATGTTAAGGCAAAGCTAAGGATATCTACAGTACTCTAATATATACATACTCTGACAATAATGGAAGTAGAACTAAGAGTAATACATTATATATAATATCAGTTTGCAGAATATTCTTGTATTTTATTTTCACCAGTTCCCAGGTTCATGTTGTGCGTGTACTCTCTCTGAATATAATGCAAAGATTTCAGAATTCTAGTGCACACAAATGCTGTCCACATCATCATGCAGTCACGAAGAACTACTAATAAATGAAGATAACTTAGACATCCTTTGGGTGCATTGGAATTCCTTTTACTTTGTGGATTTATTGTCCTTCTTCAACTTTGCACCATGTTGGATGTATCAGCATACAACTGCACACAGGATTACTATTTATGGATTTATCAGAGATTATATAAGTTATACCACCACATCAAATTGGCGGACATGCAGTTGAGGCAACGTTAAGGATTTAAATGGGGAACTTATGCACTCAATTTGTTGGCCACATTTTGTCATAGCCAGTATAAGAAAATCCAGCATTACTCATTTGCTCTGGGATCTGTTTAGTGATGTACAAAGAATACCCCACACTTTTGTCTATCATCCCTGGTATAGGACCAGGAATGATGACATCACTGACTTTGCCCTGAAACAGACATATACTGTACAGAGACGATAATGCACTCAGAAGCACTGTGACAATGAAAGAACATTTCTGTACTCAAGGGTACAAATGGCTGCACAATTTGTCCTGCTTTTTCTGTGTATGAGAAACACTGCACTTGCAAAACAGCATCAAAATTTATTGGGCTTCTTTAACAGCAACGCCTAATTGAACTGTATGCTTTTGTATATAAATGTTCAACAGGAATTCTTGTCTTCCTTTTTCCTATTCAAAGGAGTCATCCTGTCCTTCACACTCTTGATTGAAGGGTAAAATACCATAAAAATCTGAGCCTGCCCATGATCTACAACAGCCCTTCCACACATCTTGACCCCCCATCATCTCAACTCCACTTTCTGATGAATATGGTGGGATGGGGGGAGGGAGTGCCACGGAGACCGTCGGGCATCCTGGGATCAGGGTATGCTGCCTGCCACCAGGTCCCCTTCACTCTAGGGGCCCTTCAGTGAAAGCAGAAAACTTCCCTTTGAAGGTCTGTCAACTCTCTGGAGTGTCTCACTGCCCAAACCTCAGCCCCTCCTCACCCACCTACTCCCCACCCCTTCTGGGTTCCACACCTCCATCCTCCATTCCCTCCCATGTGCTTTCCTCCATTCCCACTGTTGCTTCCTCCCTACCCCTAGTGACCCCCTCTTGAATTCTGCTGTCCACTGTCTCCAAAATTTATCCCCATATACCCCCTTATCTCTTTCTCAAGCTATGCATTCCAAAAATTGAACTTGGTAAAAAGAGTGGCACAGAAAGAGCTTAGTTTCACTTTTGCAAACCAAATAAGGTTTAAAATGGTAGCGCGTCATGAGAGAGTAACTCTTAAGCCCTGAAACAGACATGCAGGGTGATTCCCTACGGCTCACTTGGTTCAGTTGTGAGTGACACTGACGGCTCTGGTGTGGTTTTTCTGTTCCAAGAAGTTGAAAAAAGCTGAAGCTATTTTCACAATTCTGGCACATGCCACTTGATAATCACTGATTAAGACATAATTTTCATGCAGATCAGGTGCCAGCGATAGAAACCGTGGCAGTTGCTGGTGTTATCAATTAGGGCATTGTTGGTTTTATAAATCTGAATTGCAAAAATGATAAACATGGCTTATCAGCAGTGCCGCTTACAGTAGATGTATGATGCCAAGGTGTGGGGAGGATGTGCTACATGCTGATGTTTAAGAAAATGCTTTGAAGGCACATGCATCATAGAGTGCTGCTCTCTATACCAGAGCATTAGACTTGCTGATGGCTTTTTTAAGAAGTGATGAAATACATATTAGATTTGTTGTGACTCAAACAGATGTGTTCACACCTCACAGTAGCTTTTATAGTGTTGCCAGTGGATTTCAGATAAGCGCTCAATGACTTCCTAGTTACTCATGCTAAACACCATAATGTGTGTGAAGACATGTTTTCTGAGTGCATGCATGTATCTACAGAATGTATGCACGTGATTGGAGTCCATCTGAGAAAGTGCAATAAAGTACACAGTGTGTCACACCTCGAAAAGTCTTAACTGAAAAAAGGGCAAGGCAGATAGCTCAAGCCTGGGGCTGCTGAATACGAAGTCTGAGGCTTAAAGAAAAGTCAAGAGGGACAAAGATAAAGGTGGAAGACTCAACAGTTTTCTCTCTGAGAAGCCTTGAGCCCTGTTCACTGAAAAAGAGTACAGTTAAAGTGTTGTTCTCTCTTACCTCAACTAGCCAAGACTGACCAATTAACCAACGTGAGCTGCTACTGTAATTAGCTGAATTTTAATTAACACGCCTGACATGACCTCTGGCATCACCACTTCCCTATTAATTCTATGGTACATCATATCTGTTCACAAGTGTTTGATTTATTTTTACCTCTAGTGCAACTTTATAAGTTAATGCCTGCTCCCAGTGATATCACCAGCATCTATAATCAGTTTAGGTGTCTAAGATTGTGCCATAAGAAAAACTGCATGCATCCAACAACCAAGTGGCTCTATGAGGTATTGGAGCCTTATGAAACATATAGCAAGGCACATTTGACCGTGGCCATTAATTTGACTGCAGAGCTTCTCTACCTTTCTCTTTTGACAGTGTCGAGCTGGTGCCCCTCATTGCTGACATGTGGATGGCAGGCCAGCTCATGGCCATAGGGCCGGCTCCACTGAATAACAGCAGGCTAACACATAATCATCTTCTGTGAGGGGAAGATTCACTTTGACCTCATCACCTCCCTCTCATCATAGCGCTGAGATAGATGGAGGGAGACAGAGACAAAGAGAGAGACAAAAAGAGGAAGAGAAAGAGAGACAGAGCAAATTACAAGGCGAACTCAGAGGCCACAAAGAGATGGAGAGGGCGAGTGAGGATAGTTAGTTCTTATCTTTGATGCTTAACTCTTGTCGACAGTGCAAAGACAGAGAATCAAAGAGATGCAAGGCTTTTCTTGCAGAATCTCTCCATGGGTTGCTACGCTACAACCCCAAGGCCACACCGTCATTCTCACATATTAATAGGCTGCCATTTGGATCTTAAGAAACATATTTTACGCAAGTACACGGACGCAAATGACACCTGGGCCATCACACGTCACTGGTGAACATTGTCAGCGTGTGTTTTAACGAGAGATGGAGATGCTCTGTCCACAAGGGGGCGATATCTGCCAATTGAAGCTCAGAATTTTTCCACGACTGCAGCAGTAAACAAGATGGCATTCATGGAGAAACATGTACTATAATAATTACACTACGATTCAAAAACAGTCAATTTAGTGGGAAACTGTGTCCCAACTTTTCACTGGTATTGTGCATGGTTTAGAGCAGTTGCAAGCAGGTTTAACTACATTCCGGCATGAATAAAGAGTCGACGAAGTACAGTATCATAAATATGTTTATACATATAGACATGTTTAGCTAGAGCTTTGTCAAACTGTTCAGCCATGGTTGTTCTGGGCGGACACTAACCCAAACAGAAGGGCTCAGCTTTCTCTTGTGGTTTCATGTTGCAGTGCCCCTTAGAGGCAACACTCAGACTGCAACTCACGCATATGCCATGTGACACACACTAGAACACAAAGATGTGCGAAATCAATCTTGTGTAGCTTGAAACATCTGCGTTTGCATGTCTACTAGTGTTAAGTGTGTTTCGGTGTGTGTCTAAATCAACCAAAGGGCAGGAGACTGAAGTAAGAGAAGCATATGCACATATCCAGTTCATTATATGAAGCCAGTGAAAATATTAAAAATGACACCTGTAAAACCTTTCTATAATTAATAGACATGAGACAAGATGGTGCATGTACCGTATCTAGCCACATATAGAATTATATTCAAAAAAATACGCTCATGCATGTGGTAAAAAGGGGTACGCAGTAGGGGGTACCCCCACAATTGATGAAGTAAACTCCTCTAATGTACCCTGTCCCAGTTTTAGTTTTTAGATTCTCTCTCTGTCCCTCTCTCTCATGCTCTCTCTCTCTCATTCTTTCTCTGGTCCACTAACCCAGTTTAAAAGCAAGCAGCAGACACCTCCTCCTGCAGTTTGTCTGGGACAGTAGACAGCCCTGTTAGTAGGACTAGGCTTTTAATGAATATATTCTGGCAGTGTGTATGTGTGTGTGCACCAGCGCAAGTTCCTAAAGCCACTTAGGATTGAGACCCCCACTGACACACACACACACACACACGTCTGTAAACACAGCTGTATCCATATTACTACATAGTAAATCCATCCACTGTCATTTGAAATAATTCAAAGGCATTTATAGTAAAGGTTTGCCGTTATAACTCAGGCGCATTTGAATCAGCTCTTTGCTAGAGTTGAACTGTTAACCATCAAAAACTGCTTGCCAAAGTTAATGGATCTTTGCATTCACAGGAGACACCAAAGGTGTAGATGATACCAACATAACTGTTTGAACTGAAAATTGTAAAGCAGTATTAGGATTCTCTTGGTCAGATGAGT
>NW_018127891.1:1092955-1101173 GCF_001952655.1 Monopterus albus | reverse complement strand
TGGTCTGTGAGCTGGAGGGTCAATCCACCCAAAACGTTGCAGCCTGTTGGTCTGTAGTTACTGTAGGTGAATGCATGATAGCACATATAGATGAAGGTAAATACAACACACACGGTTCGCCACTGATCAGGGACCATTTTTTTAACTGTAATTAGCTGAATTTTAATTAACACGCCTGACATGACCTCTGGCATCACCACTTCCCTATTAATTCTATGGTACATCATATCTGTTCACAAGTGTTTGATTTATTTTTACCTCTAGTGCAACTTTATAAGTTAATGCCTGCTCCCAGTGATATCACCAGCATCTATAATCAGTTTAGGTGTCTAAGATTGTGCCATAAGAAAAACTGCATGCATCCAACAACCAAGTGGCTCTATGAGGTATTGGAGCCTTATGAAACATATAGCAAGGCACATTTGACCGTGGCCATTAATTTGACTGCAGAGCTTCTCTACCTTTCTCTTTTGACAGTGTCGAGCTGGTGCCCCTCATTGCTGACATGTGGATGGCAGGCCAGCTCATGGCCATAGGGCCAGCTCCACTGAATAACAGCAGGCTAACACATAATCATCTTCTGTGAGGGGAAGATTCACTTTGACCTCATCACCTCCCTCTCATCATAGCGCTGAGATAGATGGAGGGAGACAGAGACAAAGAGAGAGACAAAAAGAGGAAGAGAAAGAGAGACAGAGCAAATTACAAGGCGAACTCAGAGGCCACAAAGAGATGGAGAGGGCGAGTGAGGATAGTTAGTTCTTATCTTTGATGCTTAACTCTTGTCGACAGTGCAAAGACAGAGAATCAAAGAGATGCAAGGCTTTTCTTGCAGAATCTCTCCATGGGTTGCTACGCTACAACCCCAAGGCCACACCGTCATTCTCACATATTAATAGGCTGCCATTTGGATCTTAAGAAACATATTTTACGCAAGTACACGGACGCAAATGACACCTGGGCCATCACACGTCACTGGTGAACATTGTCAGCGTGTGCTTTAACGAGAGATGGAGATGCTCTGTCCACAAGGGGGCGATATCTGCCAATTGAAGCTCAGAATTTTTCCACGACTGCAGCAGTAAACAAGATGGCATTCATGGAGAAACATGTACTATAATAATTACACTACGATTCAAAAACAGTCAATTTAGTGGGAAACTGTGTCCCAACTTTTCACTGGTATTGTGCATGGTTTAGAGCAGTTGCAAGCAGGTTTAACTACATTCCGGCATGAATAAAGAGTCGACGAAGTACAGTATCATAAATATGTTTATACATATAGACATGTTTAGCTAGAGCTTTGTCAAACTGTTCAGCCATGGTTGTTCTGGGCGGACACTAACCCAAACAGAAGGGCTCAGCTTTCTCTTGTGGTTTCATGTTGCAGTGCCCCTTAGAGGCAACACTCAGACTGCAACTCACGCATATGCCATGTGACACACACTAGAACACAAAGATGTGCGAAATCAATCTTGTGTAGCTTGAAACATCTGCGTTTGCATGTCTACTAGTGTTAAGTGTGTTTCGGTGTGTGTCTAAATCAACCAAAGGGCAGGAGACTGAAGTAAGAGAAGCATATGCACATATCCAGTTCATTATATGAAGCCAGTGAAAATATTAAAAATGACACCTGTAAAACCTTTCTATAATTAATAGACATGAGACAAGATGGTGCATGTACCGTATCTAGCCACATATAGAATTATATTCAAAAAAATACGCTCATGCATGTGGTAAAAAGGGGTACGCAGTAGGGGGTATCCCCACAATTGATGAAGTAAACTCCTCTAATGTACCCTGTCCCAGTTTTAGTTTTTAGATTCTCTCTCTGTCCCTCTCTCTCATGCTCTCTCTCTCTCATTCTTTCTCTGGTCCACTAACCCAGTTTAAAAGCAAGCAGCAGACACCTCCTCCTGCAGTTTGTCTGGGACAGTAGACAGCCCTGTTAGTAGGACTAGGCTTTTAATGAATATATTCTGGCAGTGTGTATGTGTGTGTGCACCAGCGCAAGTTCCTAAAGCCACTTAGGATTGAGACCCCCACTGACACACACACACACACACACGTCTGTAAACACAGCTGTATCCATATTACTACATAGTAAATCCATCCACTGTCATTTGAAATAATTCAAAGGCATTTATAGTAAAGGTTTGCCGTTATAACTCAGGCGCATTTGAATCAGCTCTTTGCTAGAGTTGAACTGTTAACCATCAAAAACTGCTTGCCAAAGTTAATGGATCCTTGCATTCACAGGAGACACCAAAGGTGTAGATGATACCAACATAACTGTTTGAATTGAAAATTGTAAAGCAGTATTAGGATTCTCTTGGTCAGATGAGTTGTTCAAAGTCCTCGTCATTCACAGAGAGTGATTCACTCATGAATATACACAAGCCAAGCAGCGTTTAGGATTCAAGTGATTTGGCTTGGCATTTTATGTTTTAATTGTCTGTGAGCTGGAGGGTCAATCCACCCAAAACGTTGCAGCCTGTTGGTCTGTAGTTACTGTAGGTGAATGCATGATAGCACATATAGATGACGGTAAATACAACGCACACAGTTCGCCACTGATAAGGGACCATTTTTTTATGTTAATTGATTTTTATCCTCTTATTATTTCCTTAGCTTTCTTGCTCTCTCTCTCTTTCCATCTCTGGCTTCATCGGCAGCCTGTCAATAGGCTTCGCAGCCATGCTCAGTCCCTTATCACCTCAGAAATGCCTCAATCAAATCCCAATCAGTCACTCATACCGACCATCAGCACCCAACTCTGGCCAAGTCCACACACAGAGATACAGATACAGATGATAAATGAAGACTATAAATGCAAACACATTTACACTTATATACACCTTTGTTAATATTGAAGTCCCTCCAGCTGATCAATAGATCTGGTGATCATATACTCATTTGTCCTACTTAGGGTAAAATGATTAGTTCCCGTTTTGATAGAGTGGAAAAAGATTACACAATTTCTAGTGTAAAACTTAAAGCACTTAAAGCATACAGATTTAAATAACATTTAAGCCAAAAAACATCAATTTCCTGTGTTATGTCCTAATTTTATCTGATGTTTCAGTCTTAAATTTCTGGTCTCTGGCTTTACAATAGTACTGTGTTAGGAACAACATAAGACTTTTGGAGCTGAATAGTTTAAAACTGCACCAATGTTTTCTTGACCTAGGTATCATGGCCATCATCATGTTTTATTCAAATGCTCTTTTTAATCTTACTCAGTATGACAGGATTCATTTTGTATCATTCATAATGCCAATCAATACTTTATTTCCATACTGAGGGTTAAAAATGTACACACGCCAAAATGTACAGACCACTGAATGTCAGCTACATGCACTTCACCTTACATGTGCTCTACTTGCAGTTAAATTCAAAAATAAATGATGGTTGTCAGAGTTTGACCATCTTATGTGGAATCTCAGTCATCTTGAAACTGAGGAATTAAAATTAATTGTTGGTCGTAAACTTGTATGGAGAATTATATTCCCGCCCAACTTCTATTTTGAATGTTTTGTTAATAAATCACTTAGCCACATTCTCTCCTTTCTATGTTCCTGCAGACATAAGGGTATCCACCCCTCCCTCTCTAGCCTCCACCTTCCCTCATTCTTGACACATACCAGACACAGTGCCTTCCCCAGTATACAGCCCCACCCATGTCCAGTTCACAGTCCCATCCAGCAGTCACCAGCCCTGTTTTGTCATCATTAAACCTCCCCTGCTTGCCCTGTTTTCCTTAATACATGTCACCCGCATGTGGCTGCCACCACCAGCAGTCCAGGGGTTAACTCTGTTTTGTCCAGGGCCTAAAGCCAGTGTGTGAACATGCGAGTGTGTGTATATTCATTTGTGTGAGTGCACCAGTCCGCTTTGTGTGCATGTCCACATGGGCCTGTGTTCCTGTCCATGCGTGCCCGTTTGTTCACTTGTGTTTTTGTGTGTGTGTCCATACAGGACTGTGGTCTGCTCAGTGTGTGTGTGTGTGTATGTAAAGGAGAAATTTGCCTGTCCTTGCCTAAGTGAATGGCTAGGATTAAGCTGACAGCCCACCTTAGTGATGGCGAAATAATTGGTTGTTCAGCTCTGTCCTTGTCAGAGCGCTGACAGTTCTGCAGATGTCCTGTGCGGTTCTCCAAAGGTTAGGCTCAGCTGGGGCCGCCATTCATTAATCATTCCGCTCTGACAGTGCACCGAGCAGCCTGCAGCTGCCACCCCGTCCCCCTCAATTTCTGTCACCGCCTTGCACCACCACCACCACCAGTACCCCCCCACACTCCCCCTTCTAGGTCTCCCTCCTGCCCCATGTGTGTATGTGTTTGTGCTCCCCGTCGTACACACAAACAAGTATGCTTAAACATAAATTTGCATGAAAAGTCAAGGGATATATACAAGCAACAGTATGCCCTGTACATGGGATGTTTGAACTGGACAAGCGGTAAGTTAAAGATGTAAACAAACACACAACCAAGAACAAAGTCTTCTCTCATAATGATCTAACTTGTTCTTCTCTCAAATTTATGGCTCAGCACTGCAGCCAATAAATGAGCAACTCTCCTGCATGCATGTAGACAAGCAGGTAACTCCTCCAGTACTATGGAAATAGAAGCTTACATACCTACCATGTAACATAGTTCTGGACTTCACCAACCAGCATTAACCCTTATGGACCATTAACCCAGTAATTCACCATGAATAATGGTGTTCTAAAGCAGTTCCACTTATGCATTGCATGCTGACACTCCAGCATAAGATGCTGATGTTTTATGAAATATAAATAAGGGCCACATGTTTTTAACATGCATGTCAACTTATTTGAATTCAGAGACCCAACTGAAAATGACTGTTATGATCTGTGTGAGGTCAGACACACACTCTAAAATTACCCTTTCATGTGCACTAACAGTTCTGACTGTGTCAGCAACATTGTTCTGACCCCTTTTCCTTACTCACAATCTAACGACCCTCTCAGCCTATTATGTGCCGCGTTCCAACTGATTCTCCTCCACCTTCACAGCTCTCTCCAGAGTGGTGTTTCCATCAAGGCCTTTGGTACAGAGGGGGCTGAGGTGGTGGGAGGACACGAGCGAAGGGAAAATGTAAGGAGGTACAGAGGTGGTATGCAGGTGTCCACTGGGCACTAAGTGGTGTGAAGAACAGAGATAAGTCCTCCATTATGATCTACTTGCTGCTCAGCATTGATTATCAGCTACCTAGAGATAAGTGACAGGGAATCATGTGGAAAAACTCTCCATGGTTAGAACCGTTCTGGATGTCTAACTAATATTAGCTTAAAAAAAAAAAACTAGCAGTGCTAGCTAGGGTGTGCGAGTAGTATTGCAAAAGATATTTCATGCAATAAAAAAGTACTTGATATTTATCATGCTCAGCTAATCATGAGGAGACAGTAAAGTGAAAACATATTTTAAACAATCCTGGGATTGAATGACTGTTCTATGTTATTTTTCATACTACTGTCAGAAGCATTAGATAATGCAGTATATGGTACAACAGCCTGGCAAGCTAAATGTAGGAGTGTGTGAAAGAAAATGCAGGGGTACTTTAAGCGGCTGGGCAGCAGAAGGTCAGATCAATAAATGAAAAAAATGGGTGCTTACAGAATATGCTATTGCAGCCTCCCCTTTCTAATTTCTACCTAAATGTTAAAGCAACACTATAAATGCCTGAAGAACTACAGTGTGTGTCCCTTGAAAGTATGCTTTGGCCTTTTAATAAGTACATGCATATGACTTTAAACTCTAATCCAGCAATAGATAAATGAGTATTTTCTATTGGCCACTATGAGAATATGTTCACATTACAAACCTTAATCCACTGATCTTTTTGTCAGATCTGATCTTTTTGTGTTAATGGTTCACATTCATTCACTGTTGAGGTCTTAAACCGCCAGATGTGCAGATTTAATTGAAATGTGAGCTGTGTGTACAAGAATAACAACGTCATTTGTGCAGCAGTCAAATCACACAATACTGTGTTCCTTCCAGTTTGGCTTGATCAGAAGCTTCTCCATAAATGTCCAAAAAATTTGAAACATCCTCTTCTCCCCACTGACCCTCTGTTGTTATTCTCCTCCACATCTGCTTTTACCAAACTGTTAGGGGCTGACACTGAATGATGACGACAGGCACTGTACACATGCGCAGAAGAGTGAGACATAAAAAAAAACAAATTCTAATCTGACTGTTCTGACAGTGGTCGAATAGTCAGACATGTATGAATCAGATCTGGGACAACATGTGCAAATGACCCATGATTTGGTTTGTTCACACATCTACTGTATGAAAAGATCAGATCTGAGCCACTCAGAGGAGAAAAAAAAATTGATTTGTGGCACTTCAGAAGGCAATGTGAATGTTGCTTAATATAGAGTATCTAGTATGGGGTGGCTGTGGCTCAAAAGGTAGGGCAGTCAGATCCTGACCAGCAAGTTGGTGGTTTGACTACCAGTTTCCCCGCATGCGTAAGTGTCCCTGAGCAAGACACTGAACCCTGAATTGCTCCCAGTGGCTTGGCTAGCGACGTTGTGTGGTAGCCTGTTGTCATCGGTGTGTGAATGGTGTATCATCTCCTGTAAAGTGCTTTGGCCAGTGTAACACACTATGGAAAAAAAACCAATGTGCTATATAAATACACAGTCCATAAGACAGTTTTGATTAAAGTAGACTGAGGCTGACTATAAAAACATCTGAAGTGATACTGAATTTCCCACATGTAGTTTTAAAGTATAAAAATATTGGGTGGTCATAATTAGCCCACTGAGTGACACTAATTCACCACATCGCCAAACACAAAAACCCCCAAATCCCATTCATGAAACAAAGTATTCACACATTTATTTGAAAAACCAATGGCATAATTTCAGAAGTCCATATTGACGATCAACCCACACACCTGTCTACTCTTTGAATAGCAACTGTAGTCCCAGGACCATGGTGGGCTTTGTGCTGACATCAGCAGAGAGAGAGGGAGAGGGCTGCTGTTAGAAAGAGGAGGTGGGTAGGGTGCTCTGTTGTGAAACTTTGAGGAAATTCCCTTTCCATCACAAAGGTGTTTCTCCCTGGAGACAAAGGCAGCTACACCACAAGCACAGCAAAAGTGATGTGGATATAAATGGTTGTCAGTGCACAGGAAGAGAATCTAGTTACAGGAGAGACCATCATTTTATTGCCTTTCTTCAAAGAGTCCTTCATTAACATGCAATGATGCCTGTTATACCGCTGTTACACTGAACACAGGAGGAATGGAGATTTATAGTATTAATATTCTATACATTATGACCATGCCAATGGGTAATATGGTGGCAATTACACTAATGAACCCTCACATTTAGTGCCCCATGTTAACATCACAGCTTGAGGGTGAACATTCTTTTAAGATCTAATCCATCTACTTGGGATCTACAACCCTACATCCATCCTTATCAGCCATTGGTTAGCACAATATACTAAAGCACTGCTATCCAGGTGCAAGGACATCTAATACTGGAAGACATATCACCTCTACCAATAACGGCCATGCAAAAATGACAAATTCTTCTCGAATTCAAAGAGAAACATAGCAGGGAGTATCTATGATTTGCCCCTCCGAGATTACCTCTGTATCATAAGTGTATGTAGATCATCCGTATCCCCCCAGCCCCAACCCCCAATGACTGCAAAAGAGGAATAGGGGCACAATGGGGAAGCACATACAGTAGATGACGAGCTGCAGTCACATGTTAAAGCCCACGGAGGATCTCATCAGCCTCTATGTAGATGTGTATGCTGAGTGAGTGATTGCACATAGCTGGAAATTGGTGTAGAGGGCTTCATGGGGGAATTGGATGGACAAGTTTTCATTCTCAATCTCTCTCCCTTTCTCTCTCTCTGTCATAGACACATAGGCACAGAGCAGCAAAAACATGCTACACAGAAGCACACAAATATACACACACATTGGAAAACACACAACCTGCTCACACACAAATCTCCCTATATGCACATGCACAGTGAGCCAGGATGATTAGGGTCCTATGCAGGGGAGATTTTGAGTGAGACTGTTCTGTGGCTGCTTGTTTCCCTGCTGAATACAAGCCACTAGCTCAGTATTCTCCAATGAGGAGGAAACTCGTCATCACAAATGCAAGATCGGGGTCATTACGTATATAATGTGCCACATGAAGTATTTCTTTGTAGCA
>NW_018127891.1:1081075-1092908 GCF_001952655.1 Monopterus albus | reverse complement strand
GCAGCCTGGCTTCTAGTTTAGTAGCTATGTATTTAAAATTGCTTCTTGTATTTTTAGCATGAGGGATGTAGTGGTTTATGCTGCTCATTTACAAATGTTTCACATCTCTGCAATGTTCCTTGGTCACTGCCATCCAATCCGCCTGGCATGGCAGATCAGTCCTGCTACAGTATTGATCAATGGTTCCGATCAGAAGAGATTATAGGTATTGCAGAAATATCAAGTGATGATGGATGGTTGATAATGCAACCACAGCAGTCGATCACTGGGATATTGCTGATAAGGCTCCTGCTGTACAGCCTTGCATAGCAATTTGCATTTATTGCAGCAGTCTAGGTTTATCTTCTAATATTTACGTACAGTATTGGCTGAATTAATATAACAAAGCAAAGATACATTTACTTGTTTTTATTTATTAAGAGTCTACTGTGCTTCGAGGTACTACAGTATATAATGTCACAGCATCTGTGAAAACATTACTAGCTGATTTCTTTAAAGTCCCAGATGAACCCACTTATTTGATTTGTCACACCCATGCATCTCTGCAGCCACATATTGTGACCACTGGTCTCTCAAGCCCCCCCCCCCTTGGTGGATTAGGAGCTCCTCTGCTGCCTTCCCCCACCCCACCATTTTGATGAATAGCCGGCCGCACGTAGGCAAGCAGCCGATCTCACCGCCAAGGTTACGGTAACCTAGGTCCTGCATCTGGGGGCTACCTGCCTCCAATTAGCACCACAGAGAGGGAGTGAGAGAGGCAAGAGGGGAGTGGGGGTCTGTGCTGTGTTGGAGTGGCAGTGAGGAGAAGGAACAGTCCAAGGATCCTCCTTTATAGGCTTTAAATCTGCATGGCAATTTCTGGAGAGTGGGGCTAGATGGGAGTGTGATTACTCCTCCTCCACCGCCACCATGCTCATCCTGCTAACTCCCCTCTCCCCAACTCTCCTCCAGCAGGTTGATGTCTCCCTGTCTAGGTTTTGTCACAGATCACCCAGCCCCTATATGCTCTGATTACTGGCTGAGCAGCATTATGGATTACTCTGAAGGACAGGAGGGATTTATCCCAATGAATCTTTCTCTAGCTTTAGAGTACATAGGAGGCTGGAGTTCAGAACTGAGAATATGAATCGATTCATCTGTCTCTCTATCGGGTGACTGGAGATTGGTTTATTGGCACATTTACAGCAATACTGACAGTATCTGCATGTGGAGGTATCTGAAGGAGGGAATGGGGCAATTAGTGTAAATGAGCTATGTAAATGCACAGATACAGTACATTCATGTATCTAATCTGATTCATAATACATGGCAAAAAGGTAGAAAACCTACTCAGTACCTTTTCATGAGAATATACATGTACTTGACAAAACTGAATGCCTGAGAGCACATTCAAAACCCCATTTGCCAAAGTACAATTCTCACATTTCTCATGCCCTTCTGTGACCATCTTCTACAACAGCCAGTGAACTCGCCTTTCCACAGCACCCCAGTCTAATATTTTTATAGCCCACAGTCCGAAAGCTCCACTTTCTCACAGTCGCCAGCCCCCCCAACACTTCTCAACAAGTGTCCAACCAATAACCCCCATATTAAAAATATAATCCATATCTAGAACTGGAGAGTGAAAACATTCTAACTCTGACACTATCTCAGGCTCCCGCTTTTGTGTGCTTTTATATTTGCACACAAAGACTGAATGCAGCAGTTTTCTTTCTCTTTATGTGGATGTCGGGTTTTCATCGCAGTCCAGCACCACTAGAGAACACCGTCTCTGCCAGCGATTAGAGCCCAAGGTACAAGAGAGCCACTTCACCTCCAAGATTAGAATGAAACAAAGAGTAGAGTCTTTGCATTGTGCCAAGAATGGCAACAGACAGAGAGGAGAATGGTAGGAGCCAAAAACAGACTCGCTCGAGAGCTGACTGGAGTGACTTGTCTAGAAAAAAAATGTCAATGCTCTTGTAATGATTTAATTCACAACAGAAAATAATAATAAATCAACCACACTGATTCTTACACAGTAATAATAGGATTAGATAGGATCTCTATCCAAAAAGAAAGCACCCTTCATTTCTGCTTTGTGCTAAGAAATTGTGCATCGCACCCTTACAGCATAGCGTATCAAGTGTAACTTGAGCATACAGATCACACTGATACAAATATTGCTTTTGTTACCTTCTACCAGTATTGCAGATTCACAGCACTCAGCCAGCAGGGTCAAGGCCTCACTGTGTGGAGAGGTGAAGGCAGCATAACCCGCCTCCACCTTTTCTACTGCTCTCCAGCGCTGCCTGCCTACTACTGCCCAGCTGCATCCTATTGATTCCTGGATGTCTGTAACTATACATGCATGTCTGCTTTTTCCTGTTCCCATTTTTTCCTCATCTCTCTCTCATCTTACACTAGCTCAGTCAACAGGTCCTTGGCTGCCCACCACTGATTACTAATTGCTGCTGACATTGTTTGGCCTCTTGCTGCTTCGTTTAGGACAAACCCCTCATTCATGTGCTACTGGAACGGCTCGTTAGGGCTGACCCCCACCCTCTACATCGTTCTCTCCCTGTCTCTCTATCCATCTCTCTCTTTCACTGACCTCCTTAATTAACTGGGAAGGCGCTGCTGGGAAATTTGCACACAAAGGCCTGGTGTCTAGCCTGTTAGCCTCCAACTACCCAAACACCCCCTTACGCCTCCTCCTCCTCCCTCTCTTCATCCCCATCCTCAGCCCACTACTGTCCTCATCCCATCCCCAAACAGAGGTCACTGTACAGTCGCAGAAAAACAAAGATAAAGTGATTCAGTACACACATTCAACCATTTGTTCATTCATTTTCTTGTTTGCTGCCAGCCCCTCCTGCTTTTTGCTTTCACTGCTTTCACCTTTTTCTGTTTCTTTTCAGTATTAATAGCAGATCTCATTAGAAAGGCTTGTTTGGAAGTGGTTCACTAGTGATGCATTCTTTTAAGCTGGCTCTGTTTGCTTGCTTTCTCTGTTTAGTTTTATTGCTATTATTCTTGTTCTATTTTGCCTATTCATCATCCCCTCGCCTCCCCATACTCCTCCCTCTCCCTTTCAGGAAACCCTTCAAGGCTTCAGCTGTTTTTGTGGTCCCTCAGGAGGGCTCCCCAAGAGCAGGGAGGTGGCTGTCAGGAACGAGGGCCCTCTAAAGAGGCCCGCTCAAAAATGCTGGGACTAAAGAAGTGTAAACAGGTAGAGCCTCTCCATTATATGGGACCTCCCCATATACTCACACACCCCAGCACTGACTGTCCCTTTCCATACAGCAAACTCTCACATACATACACATGGGCAAACACACCATACACACTCGTCTGCATTCCATCACCACTGTTATTGTCAGTGTGTGAGTTTTTCAATGCTACAGTTGCTCTCCCTTTTCTGTGTTGCTATTGGACCACAAGGCCGCCAAACATCTCATATCTCCCCCTTTTTTTTTAATATTCACATTTTCTGTCCATGGGCTCTGTGTATGTTGGCGTGTGTGTATGCATGAATGTGTGTGCAGAGGGTTGTGGAGGAACACCAACAAAATCCATATTATAGGCTGTTCCTTCCTTCATTTTCCCACCACTGCCTCTCATTCTTAGTTTAGCTAATTTGCCTCTTTTTTCCACTTTGCATGGAGTGAAGGGAGTGACAATCAAAAATCATGTCTAGAAATATTTTAATAACTAAAAATGCTGTTGTTCACACTTCAAATGCACTTTGCAGTCTGCCAAAATAATCTGTTAAAGGTGAAAACGCTGTTTAAAGCAAACTGTTGAAAATCATTTGGTGAGTGCTTATTTAATATTTTACCACTGTGTAAGAAAGGGAAATATTTCTGTCCTACTTGGGCACATTTTGTGTTTGTGCCTATAAAGTCCATACAGCGTGTGTGTTAGTGCGTATGCATGCATGTATATGTGCGTGATGTGCACTCGAACTTGCCTGCAACAAACCACTGATGATGGAATCCTTTACGGCAGAGCGGGGGTACAGGGGCAACAGTAAGAGTAAGAAAAAGAGAAACTAACTTCTATTCGCCTGGGGAGTACTCTGCAGCCCATCTGTTGAAATTGCTCCACATATTGTGACCTAGATAAAGAAGAAAAACTTCACTCTTGTAGGTAGCACTGCCTTTGTCTGTGTTTGACACTTGTCTATTCATTTTATTGGTCTAGTTGTCTCAAAATAGAATATTTCTGCATAATTTTCACCTTCAATAAATTGTTATGATCTTGTATAAAACTAAATCAAATTAAATAAAATGTATTTCACTTTTTATTTTTAAGGTGTCCGAATATTAAACTTACTGTAAGCAGTTCACAGAGAAAAGACTAAGAGAGCCAAAACATAACCTGCATTTTAAGGAGATGAATAGTACTAGCTCTGCACTCAACCAGTCAACCTCTGGCCAGCCTGGACTGCATTGCTGCTTCTCTTCAAAAGTCTGCTGCTATACTCCCCCCCCATATTTTCCTCTCTTTCTAAAGACCCTGTCATTCTCAAAAGGATATGTCTAGGGTTTTTGTAATTGATGGGAGGATGGAGAAGCAGGGGAAAAGGTTAAAAGAGATCTCCTTTGCCTGAATAAGGAGGTAAAATTGACTGGGAGAGTGTCTTTCAGAAACTCCATCCTGACCTTGAAGGAAGACCAGGAGGAGGTTTCTACTCTCTTGTGGACCGATGATGGTAGGTTAAGTGGGGCCGCCATGTGACCACACATTTCCCCACACACACACACGCATACTGTAAATGCACAAACACCCACACAGAAGAAAATGCTGGTGAGAGGCTCCTATTGTGCACCTCTCTGACAATATTATGTTTGGGCAAGAAGAACATTAATTTGGCTTCTTTGAAGGGAAGTGCACTTCTCAGCCATCTTCGGCCCACTTGAATTCAAACTGGAGTGGAGTCCCCCCGCAATCCTTGCTGCCTTCACCCACCCACTTGTTGTCTCTGCTGCCTCCCCAAATAGGGGCCTCAAAGGTCCAGTGCACTCTCATCATGAGGGGCTTCAATGTTGCATGCAAGCTTTTAGGTCAGGAAGTAGGTGATGGAGTTACACAGTTGTCCCATTTTCTGCAGTCCTTTTTTACTGTCACACAGGGAACATTTTTACTTGTTTAAGGATTAGGTTACAGTGAACATTGCAGAGCGAAAAATAAAGAGGACATGGGGAGTTAGGTTTGTCTCTGGGCCAGAATACAGTAGTGATCCAAGTGTACACATATCTGTTATTAACCTGCAGAATCTGAAATGCACCTGTGCAAGTAAGTAAATAAATAAGTAAATCAGTAATAAATATAAATAGAAAATTAATTTATGTATGCATTAAATTATATATCAATTTATACCACAATACTGGGCATGATGTATGCTTTCATGTTTACAAAATGTACATTAAAAACAGTAGCCTCAGACGTTCTCTAACCTGTCGGAAAATAAAGGACAGGTCAGTTCATCTTTATTTAGCCCAAAAATCATAAATTTGTCTTAAAGGACAGCAGACGACACCCCCTGTCCTTAAACCCGCTCTAGTGATTCAATTCAAACCGTCCCTTAAAGAGAAAAAAAGAGCAAACAGGAAGCCACACAGAGGAGGGACTCCAATACAAGGATAGGCAGATTTGCAACAAATGGCAGAGAAGACTTCATTAGGAATTTGTCTTCCACTACAATTCTAATAAAGACTTTTGACAGAGTTGCTCTTTCTTAAAAAAATGTAAGTATGGTCACTTTAATCCCTTAAACTAATTGCAACAATTAGACCACAAGACCCGCTGCAGCTCCCCTTAAATCAGACAGCATTTCCAGAGGCCATGCAAAGGCATCACCTCGAAGAAGGAAGTAAGAGAGACACGGTCATAATCACGGAGACCTACGCCGTCTTCTCTTTGTCAGCCACCGCATACCAACATTAAATTTTAAGTGTGAATGTGATTATCGCATGGCATTCATTTTTAATGGGCTTTGCCTCTATCTGTTTTAGCATGCGGCAAGGCCCAGCAAATGGCTGACTCAGGCTCTTTTCTGCTGATGGTGCATATATTTGCGCATATATACATGCACTGCTTATTCCTCCTCCTTGCCGCGCCTAACTCAGCTTCCTCCTGCTTCTTTCCTCCTCTCCTTCATCTGCATCCCTTTATCATTCTGGTGGTAGGAGATGGGCCAGAGGGATGGAGGGTGAGGCAGTGCCCTCAGAGGTCTAACTATCCAATCGGTCTGAGGTTTCACTGAATGAAGGCGTGTCCCTTGTTCTCTGGTTAGGTAAACCCATGAGAAAATCAAGTTGAGATCTGGATTAATGATTTTTATCAAATTACACCAAGGTCAGTATTTTTTATGACAACAGCCTGTGAAAATATCTGTGTTAAAACTATCCTTTTCTATTTTATTTTATTCTATTCTAATTCTGTCAGTATCTAAATCTAGGCACACTAGCTGACACAATCTGCCCTTGATCCAATCTGTCAATGAAAAGATGAAGGCTGACTTGGGGAAGATGTGGGAACTATAATGAATATCCCTCCTTCATATAAAGTAACCAGTCAGAGTGTAAAAAACATGTTACCTACACTCCTACACAGACTTAATAATGCCTGTAGAAAAAAAAAGAAAAAGAAATAAAGGAAGGGTTCATGTGAATCACAGCGGGAGCGATAAGGCCTTGAAATTAAAACAGATATATAGCCAGTCCAGTATGGAAATCAATAACATATTATTAACCCAGAGGCCACCCAGAGAAATAGGTGAAGCTTAAATGCATATATATTCATAATAACAATATTGAGATATATTATAAATAAAAGGCAAGGGGGAGTAAATACCAAGCTGGCTTTTATTAGCTGCCACTCTACCTGCCAATATATGCCGTGACTTCGCTGTCCAAAACGGTAACTGTCCAACGGCGAATCAAATTAGAGAGACTGGCAGGCAATAAGAAATTGGTGAAGTTAAACGTGATTCCTGCAGCCATGCATCCAGAGCTCTTTAAATATTAGAGCCAGGGTGTCACAGGGTAGCAGAAGAAGGGGGTTGGGGGCATGAAAGAGGGAAACAGAGCCGAGGTAACTCCTGATAAAGTTTTATTAAAGCCATGTGCATTTTTTGCCCCCCCGCTCATTCTTTGCCCCTAGATTCTGATAAGCCTCGACAATGACACCGGCATCCCAAGGACATGCAAACAGCTCACTGTCACTCGGTTTCTCTCTTTGTGTGCTGTGTCCACAATAAACGCTTAGGCTACCTGCCAAAACAGCACAGGTCTTTGACCTTTACTTGTTCAGCCATAATATACAGTACACTGAATCAAAATTAAATGATATAAATTAACTTTAGTACTTTAGAAAATTCACGAGAAATTGTAACTGTAAGCATCCATACAAGCAAATTACTTGTGGGCAAAGAACAAATCATGCTGACATAAATTGCTGTTGCAGTTAGGATTATATTAAATGGTATGACATCATTAGCGTTTCCCCTTTTTACTTTTACTTCCTTTCCCACTGCCTCGTCTTCATTTGTTCTCGTTTCCCCACCTCCCCTTTTCGCTCAGGACCGTTCCTCTTCGGCCTGACTTTTAGCACAGGGCCACACATGGAGCACCGGTAGGCCTTTCTTTGTTGAGGACCAAAACAAAATCCACTCCACACCCAGATGCAGTTTGACTGCGCCTGCCTGTCAGTTTGTTTTCAGATGAATAGCTGAGAAAACCCGGGGGCCTTTTGCCCAGCATATACTGTATGCCGCTCTCTTCCCCCCTATTGCTACGACTACTATACTTCCCAGCAGGTCCATCATTTTCATTCTGTCTTTCACTCTCTTCCTCTTTCTAGATTTCTGACTGGCTCTTTGAACCAAGCATGGGGCCCGGTGCCATTGTGAGGCATGCCTTCTTCCTTCGCAAGTTTTGTCTGTGTGTTCTTCAGTCCCATTCAAGGCTCCCCAGCCCTTTCCAGTGTGCAGCTCCTTTGTAGCCTCCTAAAAAGCCTTCATCTCACACTTGTTTTCTTCAAGCCCCCCTCCTCACCACCCCTTATTTTCTCTTCTTTCCCTTCACCTGCCTCCCTCCCTTTGGAAAAAGACAGGAAGTGAATACAGATGTTGGACCCACCTGAGCTCATTGCTCATTCTCTCTTTTTCTTGTTCTCTCTCCCACGCATTCTCTCTCTTGCTTTCTTCATTTTTTTCTTACAGACCCCTACGGCTGGAGCAGTTGCTACATCACACACTGAACACACTGATATACTGAACCTCACAGTGGAGGCTGTCCATCATAATAGCAGCATGCTTGTTTGTTGTCTCTCTCTGTTGCCTTGCTGTCTAAACCTGTACTTGTCTCTGATGCTACTGCAAGCAGACAGATAAACGGTTTTTGTCTTCAGTCTGTGCCTTCAAGTGTTTTTAAGAGAGGGAAATATGGATGTGCTGTTGTGGATGAGCCAATATCTGATCTGTTAGTTTCATAAGCATGCACCCTCTCATGTCTCATGTTTAAATATTTGTATGATATAAAAACCACACAGAAAAATCAAGGCAGAGAGTAAAGACAGCTTCTCAATCAGTGCCTGTGTAGAGTGTTTATTAAAAATCAACCAAAGAAAGAGAGGATGCCCACAGCACAGGTATTACTGCAGGGCAAAAAAGATAAACAACACTTTCTGCCAGGATAACTCCCTGTGAAGTCGGTATTGCTGTGCAACCACTGGGCCTCCTTAAAGCCCACCAGTGTGTGTGTGTGTGTGTACTGCAGGACATATACACTGTTTGGCATCACCAACAATCTTTGGCTTCTTCCTGGAAAGGGTATGGGAGAACACCACACTGCCCCAGGGATTGGGGCAAGAGGGCACACTGCCAGGTGCAGACACATGATGGGCATCTGGCTCCTGTCACGGTGCCCACTGCCCAGGCAGGGCATTTGGGGGGCGGGGTGCCTGGCACAGGCAACTGGTAAAGTTGGCACAGGGGCCACATAGCATTCTTTCACATGCCACTGAGGCATTCAGACATGGCAATTTTTTGGCAGGAGCCCCTAGTCTTGCTTCTGTTGTTGTTTCAGGAAGTCCCCGGTTTCCCAAATTGCAAATTAGCTTGGAATCTAGTAGCCCATCTTTCAGCAATGTGTTGTTGTAACTTCTAATAGAGGAAGGACAGAAGGGTCAACAAGACTTTTGTATAACAGAGCTGTAATTGAAGGGTAAGGTCAACAAAATTTCACAGTTAATTGCCATCTCTGTAGCCCTGTCCACACCCAAAGAGACTGGCAGCAGACATGAGCCACGTCTTCAATGAGAAAACAGGATTTCTCAAACAAAATGAACCAGAACCATCCAGTACAATGACAGACAAGCTGAGAGGCAGTGTGAGAAGTCTCCAGAAAGTGCAATGAAGCATTTTTGAACATTAATAACCTGCATCCAATACACTTCTAAATGAAAAACAAATTTTTTTTATGACTGATAATTTAATTAATTATCTTGAATTTTAATCATTGCATGCTTGTGCCTATTTTCACCACAGCACCATGGTTATCGCATGAGACATTGCTGCTGCTCTAAAGGTTAGCATCACGCTGTCTGACATGTAAAATAAATAAAGGTAATGCCAGTGAGATGAGGTGAGGGGTGCAGAATGCCAAGGATGGGTGTGAGCAGAGAGGAAGGAGGGTGTTTATGAAAGACAGGAAGAGAGACTGTGCAAGTGTGTGTGTGTCAGGAAAAGAGAGCAAGAAAAAGCAAACAGGGGAGACAGAGGGAGCGTGTACAGAGATGGATCACCAGCGCTTGTATCTTCTCCGTGGCCATGCCTAGCAGCACATCAGCGGCAGCCTCCATTTACATTAGGGAGATTTAAGCTGTCTCAGGCAATGGTGACAAGTCAAGGTGTTTCACTTTAATTACACTGGGCAAGGTCACCCCCTAGCTGGCTCACCCTCACGGGGGAGGAGGACGACGACTACGAGGAGGTGTTGGTAGTGGAGGGTGAGCTCACGTCTGTATTTACATTCTCATTTTCAGCCCCGCCCCCACCCCCCAAACTGCCATCCTTTAATACATTCCCACTGACACACCGTGCAAAGTGTGCACCATATGCGCGCGCGCACACACACACACACACACATATATACTAGAGGCACATTTAAAAAGGTGGCTGTGGATTTAAAGAGAGAAATATGCTGAAGCTGATATACATCAAGGTGCGCGCACACACACTGTACACAAACAATACATTTTTCAACACTCAAACAGAACACAAGCACAACAACCACACATTGCCCGGAAAGTCTGTTTGTTCCAAATAATCCCTAGTGACAAAATAAACGCCATGGTGTATGAGGTTATAACCTTAATGGGCCATACGCCATTGAGGTGACATACTGTATTACACACCCTTAATATGACACCTATTGCCTACTGTGCTTTTGGCCGGGTCTCTCTGCCTTTTTCTCTTTACCTCTCCACTCTTGCTTGTCTGTCCCGGGGCCACGGTCTTGTACAGTGGAACTGACAGACTGAGTTCACAGAGTGCCTCTGTGGTGTGAGTTAACCCCATCCTGAGAGGCCCACAGAGGCTGGCCATGAGAGAAGTAGGAAGAAGAATCAGAGTCAAGCCATAATGTAATCTTTGGTGTTTTGCTTTTCCCTCCCTAACCTACACCTGTGGTAGAATCTACTAAATGTGGCTGTAAGTGTTACTGTATAAAAGCACTGACCCCCAATGGCCAGATGATGCTGTATTGTCACAAGACAACTACATAGAACTCAATGAAATACATTTATGCTGCATAGAATGGAATATAATCAAAGCAATGTCTTAGTTCCACTCCACCTACCTTTGTGTCTAATCTCTGGTTTACACTGTACATGAACAGACAAATTAAAGGAAAAGCCAACAAAATGTGTCTTAGTTGGGCCATCATGTGCCACCAGAACAGATTTAGTGCACCTTGGCATTGATTCCACAAACCTCTGAACTCTGGAGAGATGAACACCATTCTTCTACAAGATATTCCCTAGTGTTCTCATCATGGTGGTGCTGTCGGTCCAAAACCTCCCACAGGTGTTCAACTGGGTTGGGATCTGGTGGCTATGAGGGCCAGAGTATATGATTCATATAATTGTCATACTCATCAAACCATTCAGTGACATCTTGTGTCCTACAGATGGGGACAACGTCATCGTGGAAGAGACCCCTCATATATTCAGCTTTTTCCTTTAATCTGTCACCAGTCTCTGTACATATATAACTGCTTTTACTCTATTATGTTACATATTACCTGCCTGTGTTTTCTCTATAACTGTTTACATGAATCAGATTAGAAACCATTTTACTGATCAGCACCTTTATCAGGAGTCAAGTCAGTAGTAGAACTGATAATACAAAAGGGTACTAATAAGAGTACAAAAATCTGTACTCGTATGTACTCTTCTCTACTGTATAAGAACAACTTAAACTTGTAAAAACATGCTTACACTGTCTGATTCTGAGATATAGAGCAGCATATCAAAAATTGAATAACTTGCAGAGCTCCTATCCAATATACTATTCTTTATTCCCCAAAATCTCTATCTTACATTCCTTTTGGTATTTATTTGCATTTATTGTAATGCAAATGGTTTAGTACAGTCAATGTCCAGCTGATGGCTTGTTTATAAAGAAGCCACATATACACCCTGATTAAGGCAAGAAAAATCTAAATGTTTTGGGAATAAAGCATTGTAAAGTGGACAAATTGGATATAAGATTTTTATTAAGTAACATAACATAGTGACTTAAGTGGATTTTAATGTAGCTGACAAAACCAACAGCTCTCATTCT
>NW_018127891.1:1068022-1081057 GCF_001952655.1 Monopterus albus | reverse complement strand
TCTACCCATGGACTTAACCCTTTATGTCTTTGCATAATGGAGATTCGATGTCAGTTAAAAGCAACCTTATCTTTTTTTTTTTATCAGCATCGTTGCTTTACTGGTGAAAACTGCAGTCATTTAAAAAAATAGGAGGAGGGTGGGAGTGAATGAAAGAAACGCATAAAAGAGAAAGAGGTGGGAGAGAAAAAGAAGGAAGTGCCTTCGGGGGGAGTTATTAAAGAAGGTGCAGGCTGGCTGGCTTGACAGCAGTTCAAAGGGGGTGGATCCCCTTGCCTCCCTGCACCCAAATGGCAGTTGCTGGCACCACTGCTAAACACACAATGCCTTGTGGCAAAACTGTGTCTTTCATTGACAGATGAGTGGGGAAAGGCAAGGAAAGGGAGGAGGGAACACAAAATGCTGCCATTCGTTCTCTTTTTTTAAGTTGGGAAAAAACGTAACCTGAAAGAGGTGCTAGCACCCTAACCAGCAGTAAAAGATCCAATCAGACACACAAAGAAAATGTGGTCATAGCCACTGGTGGAAGCACGATTGTGGGAAAGTGTGAAGAATTATGAGAAGGAACATTATGTTTTCTCAATTATAGCTGGCTAGGTGTCCAAAATGGTGTCAGTTTTAGTGCCTGATATTGATTTAGTCTTACTCTTCTGACAAAAATATAAAATAGTTTAGTGAAATTTTTGTTATAAAATTTTTGTTAACAAAAACAAAAAAAAAAAGTAGTTTCATTTTGGATTTTTATGGTTATAGCTTCTGAGCATTTCGAGGTTACAGCTGTTGCCATCTTTGTTGTGTAGAGTTACCATGGTTACAGGTGTTGTTCTCATGCATCATGACATTAGTAGAAAGTGCTGTTTATTTGTTCACACACACACACACTGTGTCCATATCCCTGTGCTCTGCAGAGCAGCGAGCAATTCAGAAGCAGGATACATTCACAGTTTGACTAAAATACTGTTCACTGGGTTCTTGAAAGAGGATGTGACAACATTAATATAGCGATCTTTTCAAGTGAAAACATTAATCCTAGAACTTATTACTTTTGACAGCAACACAAATTTAGCTAAAAGTAACGTTAACCTAATGTTAGACCCCCACCACTTAATGTTAAGTGATCTTTGCATAAATAGTGGCACGCTGCCTGCAGTTTTGTTTTTTTGTTTGTTTGTTTTTTTTTTTTTTTTACAGAATTTGCATTGAGGTCAATAATGACTATTTATAAAAGGATGTCAGAGGATTTAGTTTATTTAACTTAATGTAAAACTTGCAGCTGCAGCTTGGCACTGAATCAGACAATGCCACCACCATGTGAACATTCTACACATCAGTGACACTGAGCTTTGGTTCTGGTGAACACTTGAAAGATTTAAAATAAATCTTTGGAGGATGAGGGGTGAGCATCTACCAGTGCTCTGTCAATCAGATTACAGAGATATGTAACCACGTGCACACAGATGCATGCAGTATTACACACCTGCACCCACTGTCTCTCTCATATGACCTCACACATTCAAATACAGGGCATGGAAAGACAAATTTGCACATTTCATACAGAGAAGCAATTTAAAGTGCTTTACATAAGTCTGTATGAACAACAACTGCACACACGCCAGGCCAACTTAGTTAGATTTATGCATACAGTATATACATGTACTTAATCTGCAGCCTGTATGGTAGCCCTGACCCTACATAGCTAGAGCAAGGGCAGAGAGATGCATCTCAAAAGTCTAAACTCTAAAAGGCATTAATAAAAACCTGCCTCATGGACCACTGCAAAAGCCCAGGCTAAGTGCAGAAAGGATGGATGGAATAAATGTGTAGAGTGATTCTTGACATCTTATAGTGCAACAATCACCTAGTTGAACATACAGCAAATGACATCACATTATTTTGTTGAGCTCAAGCAAAATTTGGAGTTTTACAGTATGCTATATAAAGATGAGTGGCAAATTAAAGGAAAAACCATCAAAAAGTGTCTTATTAGGCCACCACATCCCAACAGAACAGCTTCAGCTTCTGTTGTTTTAGTAATTACAATAAGTAACACATACATGTAAATGAAGAGCACAAGGTTATAATCATTACTTGTTATAAGCTTTTCAAATTTGCAAAATAGAATTTGCAAACAGACAAAAATTCACCTTCATGTACAAACTAGGATGGCATGTAAAAAAAAAAGTCCCACATACTTCTCAGATGCTTCAGTGCTGTGATTATGTAATCAGCACAGCTTTACTCACTTGTGCCCTCTTCCAGTTTTTATACTTTAGCTTAGTTTACCAGTAGGTCAGTAGGGCGTGCAATAAGTCAAGCTGTAAGTAAGGTCACACTTAGAGACTGTAACTTGCAAATTTGTCATTAGAGTTCCATCCATTTTCTAAACCGCTTAGTCCCAAACAGGGTCACAGGGGGCTGGAGCCAATCCCAGCCAGCTGCAGGCGAGAGGCAGGGTACACCCTGGACAGGTCGCCAGTCCATCGCAGGGCTAACACACAGACGAACAACCACTCCCACACACACATACACACACATAAGCACTCCTACGGGCAATTTAGAGACACCAATCAACCTATGTTGCATGTTTTTGGACTGTGGGAGGAAGCCAGAGCACCCGGAGAGAACCCACGCAAGCACGGGGAGAACATGCAAACTCCGCACAGAAAGACCCCAGGTCAGCTGGGGCTTGAACCCAGAACCTTCTCGCTGTGAAGCAACAGCGCTAACCACCGCGCTAACAACCACACTAATCTTGAATTTCACACTAAATAGTGACTGCCCTAAAGTCAGAGTTTACAAAACAAAACATGTTAACATGTATGCTACAGTAAGTTCTTCAATCAAAGGCAGAGACTGCCCATTCTCCTGCTTCACTAATGATCACAGAAATAAACCACAGTATGAAAAGCACCCCTGTGACCCCGTTTGGGACTAAGCGGTATAGAAAATGGATGGATGGATGGATGAAAAGCACCCATCTTTACACCTCACTCATCACTTCAATACAACACTCTATTCCTTTTGAAAGAAAACCCAGATGATGGTAGAATGCATGCTTTCACTGTTCATTCTCCTTCCTTGTGGGCTATATGTCAGGTTCTGGAAGTGGTTTGTGTCCCAAGTAAGTGAAAAGACAAATACTTCAGTACAGTGGAAAGTACAGTATAATATAAATAATGCAATACAATGCTATGCAATCTGTTTTGAAGGAAATTCTGCTTGTAAGGTTGTATGGTAGCACAGTAAACATCACAGATTTCATGCAGAAAAGCATGCATGACATACAACAGACTCCACTCAAAATCCGTAGCAGAGAATTTGAACTATTCCATTCATTCTTTCAGAAAAATAATTTAAGAACCTGAACTAGGCCACACAGTGACATGCAGATTCTACCCTGTGAGTGTTGAGGGTGTCTGCATATCTGCTGAAACAGAGACGGTCGTCAAGCCATAGTCAACTCAGTCACACTGGCACCAAGCTCCCAACGGTGTCCTGTATGTAATGACACGACACACACGGTGTGTAGATGCAGCACAGGACAGAACCCAAACTCCATCTGTTATTCTGCCATATTAAAGGAAGGACTTCAAAAATGAAGCATGCTACAATGTTTGATGCTGTGTGGATACAAATAGGACATTTCCAATCAATTAACAAAAATAAAATGATGGGGCATTTTAATGTTGTGAGTTCAGTGACAGATTATACAGTGCCTTGCGAAAGTATTCGGCCCCCTTGAACTTTGCGACCTTTTGCCACATTTCAGGCTTCAAACATAAAGATATAAAACTGTAATTTTTTGTGAAGAATCAACAACAAGTGGGACACAATCATGAAGTGGAACAAAATTTATTGGATATTGCAAACTTTTTTAACAAATAAAAAACTGAAAAATTGGCCGTGCAAAATTATTCAGCCCCCTTAAGTTAATACTTTGTAGCGCCACCTTTTGCTCCGATTACAGCTGTAAGTCGCTTGGGGTATGTCTCTATCAGTTTTGCACATCGAGAGACTGAAATTTTTGCCCATGCCTCCTTGCAAAACAGCTCGAGCTCAGTGAGATTGGATGGAGAGCGTTTGTGAACAGCAGTTTTCAGTTCTTTCCACAGATTCTCGATTGGATTCAGGTCTGGACTTTGACTTGGCCATTCTAACACCTGGATATGTTTATTTGTGAACCATTCCATTGTAGATTTTGCTTTATGTTTTGGATCATTGTCTTGTTGGAAGACAAATCTCCATCCCAGTCTCAGGTCTTTTGCAGACTCCATCAGGTTTCCTTCCAGAATGGTCCTGTATTTGGCTCCATCCATCTTCCCATCAATTTTAACCATCTTCCCTGCCCCTGCTGAAGAAAAGCAGGCCCAAACCACGATGCTGCCACCACCATGTTTGACAGTGGGGATGGTGTGTTCAGGGTGATCAGCTGTGTTTCTTTTACGCCAAACATAACGTTTTGCATTGTTGCCAAAAAGTTCGATTTTGGTTTCATCTGACCAGAGCACCTTCTTCCACATGTTTGGTGTGTCTCCCAGGTGGCTTGTGGCAAACTTTAAACGACGGACAGGGAAGATGGTTCAAATTGATGGGAAGATGGATGGAGCCAAATACAGGACCATTCTGGAAGGAAACCTGATGGAGTCTGCAAAAGACCTGAGACTGGGACGGAGATTTGTCTTCCAACAAGACAATGATCCAAAACATAAAGCAAAATCTACAATGGAATGGTTCACAAATAAACATATCCAGGTGTTAGAATGGTCAAGTCAAAGTCCAGACCTGAATCCAATCGAGAATCTGTGGAAAGAACTGAAAACTGCTGTTCACAAATGCTCTCCATCCAACCTCACTGAGCTCGAGCTGTTTTGCAAGGAGGCATGGGCAAAAATTTCAGTCTCTCGATGTGCAAAACTGATAGAGACATACCCCAAGCGATTTACAGCTGTAATCGCAGCAAAAGGTGGCGCTACAACGTATTAACTTAAGGGGGTTGAATAATTTTGCACGCCCAATTTTTCAGTTTTTTATTTGTTAAAAAAGTTTGACATATCCAATAAATTTCGTTCCACTTCATGATTGTGTCCCACTTGTTGTTGATTCTTCACAAAAAATTACAGTTTTATATCTTTATGTTTGAAGCCTGAAATGTGGCAAAAGGTCGCAAAGTTCAAGGGGGCCGAATACTTTCGCAAGGCACTGTATGTACCCATGGGTTTTTCATCTGTGAATTTCTATTACTTTCAGAAACCAATTAGATAAATTCTGAAATGTAAGACTGTCCAAATAATAGCAAAGATGTTTTAGTGAGTTGAGGTTTTCACTGAACAACAGATGGAACATATGCGCATATAAAATGCAGTTAGAAAACTGGCACACAACACTGAACAATGACCAACCTGAACTAAGAAAGAACTGACCTGAAACGATTAGCTTATTAGCAGATTACTAGATGGACAGAAAAATTACGTTTTCCTAGGGAATTGTGCCAGAAATTCACAGGGTCTATCTTCTCCACTGTGAATATTTACTAGTTTTTCATCTTCTACAATAGCCAATAGAATACCTTTTGTCTTTTGCACTGTTTGCAATTTGAAGATTTAACTTTGGATTATAAGAAACTGTGACAGGCGTTTTACACTTTTTCATCTAAAAGATGAATTTATTAAACCACAAACTCATCTGCTGATGAACTGATAATAAAAATCATCATTGCATAAATGTGCTATATTGGATGTGGGGTCCAACTCCTACATATGTTTTTGACCCCTTTTTTTTTTTTAATAAAAGGTGCCCAGGAGTAGACAAAAGAGACATATACCTGTGTGTGTGCGCACTCACATACTTTCATTTGTGTACTGCAGGTCCCACCCTAAAAACCTGTCATGAATGAGGGATTTTAGCCAAATCAGCTGAGATGAGAAGCTTTTCACAGTGAGCACAGCTGCCAGCGCAGAAGGCTGGGAGGGAGGGAAGCAGTGGCTGTTTTACATGTATTTTCTACAACACATTCTCAATTAAAAGCCCTTTTTACACATAGCACTCTGCTAATAACATAATGGCGAGTAGAATGTCACTGAGTGGTGTAATGTACCTAAATCCTTCACCAGCATTTTTAATGCTTTCATAATTGGAGCCCACTTTGGAACATAGTGGCACACGCGAGGCAGCGGTGGAGAGGCAAAAAGAAATGATTAGTAAAGATGTCCACGCTGAAAATAATAACTAGCCTTGGTGCTAATGTAGGGCTCTTTGTGAAAGAGAAGAAAAAAAAACATGTTGCTAATTGAGTTTGCCTGAAAAAATACATTTAAAACTCATCATTTCATTTTACAGTCTTTTTTTGTGACACATTGTGTTTAGAAAGTGGAAGGGGAACACGAGTGGCGTTTCACATCCATTTGGAGGTTAATGGTCAAGTTTCAGGCTTTTAAATGTGGTTTAAAAAACTGCACTGAAAACATTTACTTCAATTAATTGCAAAGTGTGATTTTTACTCCAGTATTCGTGCACTCTTGCCATTCAGAACTTACCTACGGAAACCGCTCCGCTTATGCAAGATAAACACCAGTTTTAGTCTTTTTTTGCTTGCAATCAGAGTAATATGATAATTTTGCCAAAACATTTTGCCTGTATTTAAATATATATTTGAATAATCAACACATAATTCACTTCTAAATGAGTCCTGAAATGTACCCAAAATCACTTTCTGTATAGACTTTTGCAACAGAAACCTCTCACTTTTACCTTCTCACTCCTTTCTTGTCTGTTCTCAAAGAAAAAAGCTGTTTGGAGTGGACTACTGCTGATTTCTGAGTCCATCCTCAGACTATACATTACCTTCCACCACAATGACCCCTAGCCCTGTCTAAACACAGCCCTTAATGACTCATGGTTGGTGGGCACACTCCTTGGTTATAGGGCTCCGCAGGCTGTGGCAGGGGCAAAGAGAGGACACTAGGCACCAGGATTGAGTGTACTCCACACAAACATTAGTACCCTTGCTTCTGGGTTGTATTGCATCAATGTCAATGGGTAAAAACATGTCCTCCATCTTCAAAACCACACCCTGAGGGATGAGAAAAGCACCCGTAGACCCCTTATCTATCAAAAGATAATGGCCAAAGTCAAATCAGTCTTCCTCTGAAAGCACTCAGCTGTTGCGCCGCTGTAGGATGTGGCAAGTTATACAAATTAGCCGAGGCCCCGTTACTCATAGATAAGCTATTGTCCTGAATCAGCGCTACATCCTTTTTACTGTTCTCTGCTTTTTTCCCCCCCCACAAAAAAATAGGTCTCCTGAAAAAATATCCAATGTATAAAATGAAATGAGGGAAAAGAGAGCCCGAGGTGAAAGAGCAAGGAAATCATTTACACTGGCATGATGAAGTGTCCGTTTCTCCTGGCAACAAACAACTTAACAGGTGCCTTAAGAGAAGGAGCTGTCCTATAATCGTAAAAGCTTTTTTGATCATTTAACCTACAGACCCAATCAATCAGCACAGGAATCAGGCACACACACAGAGAACCTAGATAGAACACAGGCAAGAAAAGGGGAAATGTCAAGAAACAAGTGGAGAAGATGTATAGATAGTAGAGCTCCATGTGCACTAATATTTTTTCTGGTATGTCAGTGAGTGTAATTCTATTTTGAGATGGGAATCCTGAAGCTACCACTGTATTGTGTTACTGCATATACTGTGCAGTACAAAAACACTGGCATTCTTTTAAGACGACTTTTGTTACAGCAGGATTTGAGTTTAGACTCCTGTAGAGCATTTCCTCGTTCTCTCATTTCCTTGTTCTCTCATACAGGAGGAGGAGGAGGAGTTGTAGAAATTTTGACAGATGAGCCTGATGGCACTAGGAATGGCACAATACCTCACCAGCTGGTAGTGGACCTCGCGCCAACTGCCCATCTAGGTTGGCAGCTTGTTCTAACATGCCAGTCGAGACCTGTGAGGGCTCAACTCATGACCAGTATACTGCCAAGGGCTATTAGATGCCAAACCTTCACAGCCGGCTCTCAGATGGAGCAACTGAGGCATTAAATCTAATGAGAAGGAACTAAAAGTAGCTCAGCATATAACTGGAAAATAATAAAAATTGACATTTTAAGTTGGGACTATATATTTGTTTAAACTATAAAGATTAAAAGAGGACTGATCTGTATAACCTGTTGCAAATGTAATTTTTACAAACAATTTCACTTAAATATCTGAAAAACTTTATATCCATTTCAGTCTTCAAAGTTTCCCTAATGGTGTAAATGGAAATACATTCCAGCTCAGCGTATTAGCTTTGTGTAACCTCTCCTGTCTGTATTTTAAACATTTAACAGTGTTTTAAGAAATTTCTGTCTGAGGTAATTTCTATCACAAAGGGCCTCTTGCATCACAGTGTTATATTAAAAGGAGCTTTTATGAAACTATGGTCACAGGTGGAAGGTAACAAAATTAATTTACCCACATACTATATTTAAGTACAATGTTGCAATATCTGTACTTTACTTGAATATTTTCATTTTCTGCTGTCATATTTCAACTTCACTACCTTTCAGACAAAATAATGTAGTTTTGTACTTTACATTTATTTGATAACTTTAGTTACTAGTTACTTCTCAGAAGGAGACTAATTTAAAAAAATACAGTATAATCACAAGACATCGCTGATTGCTGGTAGGACATTCACAGGCTACACAGCAGTATGTAAAGTACTTCAAATTATAAGCATACAAGGTATTTAGCATTAAATGAGATGTTTTACAATCCATCAATAATTATAATCCAATAATATGATATACATTAATGTGAACTGTGCCATTCTGCATTATGAGTACTTTTGGTACTTTAAGTATATTTGGATGCTAATGTAACTTTTTAAATGCAGGGCTTTTACTTGTAACATAGTATTTTTACACTGTGGTATTGATACTTTTACATAAGTATACAATCTGAGTACTTCTTTCCCCAGCGATTGTGGTTCCCTTTAAATAAGTGCTCTAAGTGGTAGGATACTTCTGTGTGTTTATAACAGCACTCATGGTGTTATAAACAACTAAATTTGCATGTATAGGTTTTACATGTAACCCAATGTATGACATGAAATTATACTATCCAGACAGTAACCTGAACAAGAAAGGTTTTCTTCCTTTCATTCATTTGCTGTTACGTTTAATAGTATGTACAATATGCTTGGACAGATATAAGGCAATTATTGTGTAAGGATATGGTTGATTGAGAATATAATCTTTGACTGTAACCACTTACATTAAGACTGACACCAACACAAGTGATCTGGTTAATTCTAACCATTATGATTTTAGTGCATGTAAAGTGAGTCATTAACTAACAAAGGCCTTCTTTCATTAGATAATTAGCCTATAGCAAGTAAGCACAAAAGGAAAAGAACGCAATATCAAATTAAACCAATGGCAAATTTAGTTCCTGAAGAAACAAAATGGTTCAATGTTCAGATTGAAACGAACTACTAAGTTCTAATGGAGGATTTAATAACAATACAATATATTTTTAGACTTCTTAAGAAAAGGTGCAAACAGAAAGACTGACGCATGCTGGCAAAGATTCCAACTGAACTCTAGCTACACATGGAAAAGACACAGATCAAGAATATCGAGGGAGAATAGCAGAGAAAAACAGTGACAGAGAATAAGAGAATGCAAGATTCAGAGACATGTGAGTCATGGCAACAAACACTGACAAGCCAACTCTGTGGATAATGTTTAACACTGAGTGCTCTCATCACAGTGTTCTTAGTCAAAACCAGTCTCCTCATATCTGAATGCTCGCAATGTGCTGGGATGTTTACAGCAAACAGCTGAAAGAACCAAATAAAAAGTGGGTTGTCAAGGCAGGAAGATCCACTCACATCTTTACCATTGTTACCCACTGTGAGTAGCAAATGCACAGGAAAAACAGAGACAGACAGAGAGAGGAGAGTGTACACCAAAAAGAAAGAGAGAGAAAGATGGCAGTTTTAAACACACCCAAGCAGGTAGTGCCTGTCAGAACACATTGCCATCCTCTAATTGGGTCATTTTTGATACCCCCTACCACACAGTGCCAGCGTATTGATGGGGAGGTGTCAGGGTGCCAAGAGCCTGCGAGGCCTCACTGGCACTGAATCAAAGCAAGCACAAATGCTGCCCGCAGACAATCTGGCAAGCCCAAGCACACAGAGGCACAAGAACATCCAAAAACATGGCCCCAGAGCTCCCGCCTCTACCACCTCAGCGTAATTGGTACATGGGCATTCCAGAGTGTTTTCAAAAGGAGGGAACTTAATCCACATGTGTACTATGAAATTGGCTATATTGTAACCAGCCCCCCTCTTGCTCGCCCTCCCCCAGTTTGCAATCCTACCACCGATTTAGCACTCACAGAATATGCCTCGTTTCTCTCACATCCTCTCAGTCAACTATCAACTGCAACTCTGTCTGAAAATCGCCCCAGGTTTGACCACGACAGCTTAGGCTGTGAAGGCGGACAAGGATATATAATCGTTACTCGGTGCTCAGCTTGACAAGATTTCACTCCTTGAGTTTGTTTGTGGTCTTTTTTGCGCCTGTATGTGTGTCTACTGGTATATCTGTCTGCGCTGAAAGTATGCTGATCTGGAAAGTCTAAAACAAATTTAATTAGTTTGAAATGTGCTTGCACATAAAGCTGTGGAGTTGGGTTTCAGGGTGTGGGTTGTGGATTGATGCTTGCAGTAGAATGTGGGTGAGCCAAAAGAAGAACATCCCACTCCTCAGAATCTTGAAATCAGTACACTACCAGACTGTAACATCCTCTCATGTGTTTCTTGTGTTCTGTACATTCCTACATTGAAGAAAACTGTCGCATCTCCACTTCCTTTATGTGGCGGAGTACGCCTTCCAGTCAGCCTGGCACACAGAGTAAACTGATTCCAGCTGCTTTCTGACCGAGGGAAATTTATTTAATTAACCACACTCTGGTTCTACAGTCTGTGGCACCCCTCAAGATCTCGATGGAGAATGGCATATCACCCCAGTCCGGTCCGATCCACATTTCCCAGACAAAGATGGACTCTGCCTGTCATGCCAGGATCTATCACGCCTGAGCCCTCCTTTATAAATTAAACATGAGATCTGGAGGAGTTCTTTTAAAAAAGGAAAAAGACCCAGAGGATGTTTCTCTGCTCAGATTCACCCACGCTGTTTTTCTTCCCTATGACTCGGACTCACTCAGACATGGAAAAAAAAAAGAATGGGGAGAAGGTATAAACAGGTGCAGAGGTGAATTAGAAAACAGTGCCCTCAAAGACTTTCTCAAGTGTGTGTTTGTGAGTACTTGTGTGTGGGCAATCCATGGTGGCCTGAAAGAGCACTTCAAAGACTCTTCTGACGGTTGTCTGGCCCTTTCCATGTGCTTTTGGGGACGCACTCATATGTATGAAATGAACTCTGCTTTTAAGCATTACTCATCCTGTGTGTTAAAACTGTAGCTGTGCAAGTGGATTAATAAACAAAGTTTCACCTTGAAACTTATCTGAGTTTTTTAAAAATCACAGAAACTACCATCATACATGGTACTAAAAAACTCTCTTCCTTTCCTTTTTCTTGATTATTACCATTATTATCACCATATATGGAATAAAAATGTAAACTGACATATAATAATATAATTAATATAATTCAAAATTACAATACATAAGATTGCTTTCTTGCCCTAAATACATTTAAACACAAAGCACTGCAAGGTTGTGCATGCTGAATATAACCTTTGAGGGTAAATACATGCAGACGCATGTAAACATCACAACAGCGCCACCTCATTATCTTAACCATACTATGATTTACCCAGCCCCCACCTTCCAATCATGAATCACAGAACGGGCCCACTACAAAGCCATCAGGCCTTGGGTTTGTGTTCGTCTGTTGTTTCTGTTACATATGTGTGAAGATGCTGACATTTAACCAATCACGGCGACAGCCCTGCACACATGCACCACTTTCCCCAGGGCACTTCTGGAACTTGATTTTAGTAGTACCTCCTGAGGGGTGCCAAAATGTAGCTCCTGAAACACACCTCCAAAGCGGGCGGGGGGCAATGGAAACAAATGCAGAACCCGTGATGAGTGTTACTCGGCTCAACACTCAGTAGATTTCTATGATGGAAAAACCCCATTAGTCCGTCGGCCTGAAAGAAGTGTGATATGTACTGGAAATGTCCACAATCATCCATGCAATGCATATAAAAAAATTCTAGCTTCAAATTACTCAAACTCAAAGTCAAGGTGTTAATCAGACAGGACCTCATATGTAACAACTGGTGGAATAACAGTTGTACTGTGCTGATTTTTTAAATATTCCTCATTTCCACTTTGTTTTGCTACTCCTAGGTGCAAAATCTCCTCTGCGCTAATTGTTCTGTCAGTGAACTACTACTCTGTTCCTCCTCTTGTCCTAAATAAACCAGGCTTTACAAGAGAATGCCAAAATGACATTCTGAAAGGCAATGTCACCACCTTGCTATAGTGAAAATCATAGTGAGAGCTGGAGTGCCACCAAGAGAGCTCATTTCACAAGCATTTGGATGACAGGTCGTACCATCACCAAGCATAATTGTCACCTTTACAAGTTGTCATGCATCTTGTGTCCTTGATGCCGTGATAATGCACACTGGAAGGGTGTCATGTCATCACCTGCACCCCTCAACAAAACATGTGTGAACAGAGCAAAAAAAATAAAGCATAACACTCAAGAACAAATGAAAGTAGTGGGTCTCTCTTTTTATACTGTATATGGTTTTAGTTTTTCCAATATCTGCACAACTCTACAAGAGCACTATGATTTTTAAAGATCTAAACTGGACTGGCTTTTTCTGCTCTACTCTATTGCCCAACTCATACAACCTCCAAACTCATCCCTTGTCCACCACCCCATGTCATTTTTTTAACTGCAAGTCGAACAAGGCAGACACTGCTAGTGAGTAGCCCTGTCTGGAGCTGTGACTTAGTATCCTCCCTCAGTGCCTCTGGCACTGAGGGAGG
>NW_018127891.1:1049715-1067986 GCF_001952655.1 Monopterus albus | reverse complement strand
AGAGACAGAGAGAAGGTGGGAGATGGGGAAAAGGGGGGATTCATGCTGGAGTTTTCGCCCTGGAGACACACTGGCAGTCCTAAGATTAGAGAGGTAATCAATCTCAGCATAGAGCCGGCCAATCCCACCGCCCCACGGCCTGGCAACCTGGCCTCCTCAGGTGGGGGCAGGGCTGCAGGGAGCAAAGGAACATTGACGGGGGGGACAGAGACAGAGAGAGAGAGAGAGAGAGAGATGAAGGAAAGAATATGCTTTATTAAGAGTCATTTGTCCTTTAACAAGCCTTGGTGCTGGACAGGTGATGAAGCATAGCACCACAAACACATATGATTACTGTCATTGTTGTTTACTGCCTTAGCTGCCCCTGTCACCTCACTAGGGAAACCATGTTTTGGGTGCTTCTAATACACAAACACACACACATTGAGTTGTGCAATACCACTCTTGGTGATAATGCTGTCCAATACTAGAAAGAAACACTGGATCAGCTACCAAAAACAGTAAGCCAAGAAAAGACACACACATTCAAAAAATATCCACCTAACCAAAATGAGAGATTGTCACGGATGCAACATCTGTGTTTTAAAAGGTGCAATCGGTGATAGCTGGCTTTAACAAAGATATGCTTTAAAAAAAAAAAAAAAAAAAAAACTTGGAGAAGCATCATGCAAGGGAACATGATGAGATGTTACAAAAAACAAAAGCCAAAAATAAACATGTGATTCTAAGACTTCTTGTCCCAGATGACCAATTTTTTTTCACACTGCACTGTAAACTAAAATCTCTAGCCTCACAACACAATGCCACACCATAACATGAAAAATACCACACTGCTGAGTTGTATGGCCAATATATGGCGCTCAAACATGTGCCCTACAGCTGTCTGACAGCACACAAGATAGACTCACAAAGTGGTTCACTAGGTTTATCAATTTCCAATTATAATATGGCTTTAAATCATTTTTGAAAAAGAGTTTGGTTGAGGAAGAAGTAAGCAAATTATTGTAAAGCTCACTGTGAAATATGTGAATAGTGCAAAGTTCAAGTTAATGTAAACCCTTAAGGATGGGAAAAGGTATGTTTGATTGATATTGTTATACAATGTAATGTTGTTGAATCTGTGGTGAAAACTTTGGCCTCTTTTTCCGTCAAAAGTCTATAGAGTATAGCATCAGCTAATGCATCACAAAGACCAGCAGACTAGTCTGAATTATTATCAGTCATTGTTACTATTTAACATCAGTCTTCTAATCCAGTGAATGAATGCACATTGATTATTGTCCTCAATATCTTCTGCAAACATGAGCTAGAGAAAAAGCAATAAGGAGGATTTTGCTAAAGGTGTAAAAAAGGAAAAGTTAAAGTAAAGGAAAGAAATATCCTCATGAGGCCTTTTATAGATAAATGAAAAAATTAGAAACAACTCCCCAGTGGCCTTTACCATTTTATTTCTAAGGAAATAAGAGATTTTTTTCCTTTGCAAAGCATCTGTTGTTTTGTTTTTTCATCTTAAACCTTTCATCAGTGTGGAACACCCCTTCAGGCAACAAGGTGCCTTATGTTAAGATGTAATATTCTGTCGTAATTCAGAGCTGCTTTGCATCATGAGGATGCAAGCATCATGCATCAACCAGCATAAATTCCTTACTGCTGTAACCCTCTTCATCAAAACCAATGCATGTATACATGCATACTGTATGTATGTGTAAAAAAGCAGACAGTACTGAAGTAGGAACACTTGTTTTAATTGGACCAAGAAGTCTGAAATAAGTCCCATCTGTGGTGTGGTAGGAACTTAATAATAAGCAAACATGCCTTCCTATCGATACAACCACAAAACCGCAGCAAAAAAAGGAGGGTTAAGAATAATCTTGACGCCCCGCGGGTCATCGCACACTGTAAACAACATGGATTTATCCAAAAACAAAACAGAAGAAACAAAGCATAAGTTGTATGAAATCAATATGAGCCAAAGCAAGAATCAAAGCTGGAATAAGGGACATCAGGATAAATTGGCCTTTTTGTTGTGCTTAGCCAAATAAAATGCAGTTAGAGATGGACCTCAGGAGAAAAGGGTGACAACATAGTAATGCTTAAGAAGAGATTGATGGTCCATATCTTGACCAAGTCCATTCAGGTCCTTATGACTCTGTGTACAAAGGCATAGATTTGAGTCACATTCTCAGGTCTCTCTCACAAGCTCATAAAGTTGTTTTAAAGTAGAGACAGCCATGAGTGCTATGCCAAGGGACTGAGGGAGAAATCCAGTGTGTTGTTCGCCTCCAGTTGTAGTCCCAAACATCTAAGGCTAGCTGCTCAACTCATCTGTGATCAGCGCTTCCAGGCACTTGCATTAATTGAGCTCATAATTGAATAGTTGTCTTCATTAGTTCCAGTCCTGTGCTTGCGAGTCTGTTACGGATTGCTGGGGAAATGTTTGTGCTCACGTCTTCTTGGAAAGCTTATAGCAGAACATTCTTGTCCTCCTGTGCTCATTTTCATGTCATCATGTCACTGATGAGAGATAACTGTCACTCATGGCTGACCAGGGGGACACAGTGTGTGTCCCCGTAGCAGCTGTGACTTTTCAAGACACCAAAGAGAAACCAAAACAGCCACAGAGAAGCAGTTTGTTGAATGGAAACAATCGAACCAAGTCATTAATATTCTTGTGGAGGTTCAGGCTGCAACACAAAAGCTTCACCTGCAGGAAGGCAAATGCATCACCTCAGCCAACTCAATGTTAATCTCATCATCATATCTCAAAAATAATTCACAAGATCTGGAGTTAATACTTAAGATTTGTGATTTGAATACAACATGTTTCGCTCACACAGCTTAGAAAGACAAAGAAGGATCCAAATCCCTAAGACGCACAGGCCATGTTCTGGTGAGAAAATTCCGTTCTTGCTGTTCAAGAAGGAAAAACAGGTACACAAATAAACAGCATGCATAGAGACAGGCCAGACATTAGTACTGTGATGTGCTTGGGGTCGTGCAGCATGGTAGAGAAGATAAAGGGAAATTAAAGGAAAGGTTCCTGACCCTCTTCGATAGCTCTAAATGCCTTGCAATTTTCCACAGAAGACGAAAATCCTCCTCCACAAATGAAGGGCTGCGTCTGACCTCTTCCAAGAGCACAGGAAGTTTAAGAAAGGTTGACAAAAAAAAAGAAAGACTCAAAAAGAGGCGAAATGGTAATTTGACTTGCGAACAGACATTTCTAACCCCTTTAAGGTGCATTTTAATAAATCCTCAGCAATTTGCATCTCCTGCGCCCAGCCAATTATTATGGCATGCGTCAGATTCAGGCAACATCTATAGAAAGTCTGACACAGTCAAACGGGCAAACAAAATGAAGCCTAAAAAGGTGGCGTCAAAGCAAGCAGGCCCAGCTCTCATGCAAAGACTTAAGGACAGTTGTTCCCCTCATTAGAGCATCATTTGGCAATAATTATCTTTAAGTGCTCTGAAACATCTTGGAGAGGTGAAACAAACTGTGCAGAGCCCCAAGAAAAATGATGACAGGTAACTAGAAAGAGCTGCAAAATTAGCCGTCAGACATGCACTCCATTGAGTGTCAGGGCAAATCAACATCGGCATGGCACTGGCACTGAATGACATATTAAACAAATTTAATCAAATGAAATTTAGGTGCAATTTGGGTAGCAGTGGGGTTGGTGATCAAGTCACACTTTAAATAGCTTCCACAGTCTGCCACAGACACCTCACATGTGTCTACCTTGAAGCACAGACACCTTTCTCCTCTCACCACAACGGATTCACCCATTTCCTGGTACCTAACAGCTTCACAAATAGGAAGCGACTATGCCGCCCTGGCACAAACAACGCCCTAAAGCATCAAAAATTGATCTTAATATGAATATTCAACAAGGGAGCACAAGAAAACTGAACTCCTCATTTTCACCTTCCTTCCTTTCCACCATTGCAGCTTTTTCTCTAACTGCATAATTAATGCGTGAACAGCAAAGTGTGAATTTGTTTGTGTTGCAAAACAAAGAATGGTGGGAATTTATAAAAAGAAGACAAATACATGTACATTTCTTTGAACTCTTTAGATGAGTATTAGGGTAATCAGAAGAGGAAGAGGTGGACTTGTAATTCACTGTGGTTTAAATCAGGATATATACATATATTTCTCTACTTCATTAATTTATTGATTTTAGAAAACTACTGTACAAAGTTGTTTCTTCCTCTGGTAAATGACTGATGGTGACAGTTTTACAATACAGGAGCAGATGTGATTTTGTTCATAAATTCCCACTGTTATATATTTTGTAAAAACACATTTAAAATACATTATATACATATATTTCTATTTTTTGTCAAACACCATCTTTACTTTATTTGCTATGTTACCTCTATGCCTAACATTACCTCCATCCCTTGTTCTGTTAGGCTCAGCATGTGTGGTGTGACGTAGCCTCAGCACAGATACACGGGATAAATGCTCGCACACTGTGTCCACCCACCAACATTATCTCCTCTGCTTGTTAATGGGGAGAGCTCACACAAACACCCTAGCAGAAATGACAAATCTCCAGCCCCTTGCTCAGATTTGTTCCCCTGACATCAATCGTTGATCCTGTAATTTTTCCCTCCTTTCGGGGATTTTGCCCCAGTTGTTGATGTGCTTTTAAAATGCATGTGTGCCATTTGCCTCCAAGTATACAACCGGGTATACACACATAAAACAGAGGAGATAAACGGGTGGTAGTGAGGGGTTTTGCAAACTAAAGGGATTTTTTTTTTCCAAAGGTACACAGACAGCCTGAGGAATGGAATTACTGGCCTAGAATCGTCTGTCAAGATATGATACATTCAGAAGTTTTGCAGAGATCTAGACAAATTGATGCATTTGTGATTCCTTCCCATATGTGTCTGTGTGTTGTGTCTGTAAACATGGAGGAGGGAAATGGAGGGAGTTAGTATGCTGAAGAATAGTCAGTGGGCAAGCAGGTAAGGAGGAGACGGAGTGGAGTAATCAGGCTACCCGTAGCCCAGTGGCACAGAAATGACACACACACACACACACACACACACACACACCTAGCCCTCCAATCATTCATTTTCCTAATGATCTATTGGGCAACAGGAGGCAGGAACCCATGTTGTCCAGTCACCTTCTGCCTCAACCCTCACTCAGAGCAGCATTACTAATGATACTGTGCCAGTCTTACTCCGTCAAAGTCTGTAAACCTCTTTTTGTTATTTGGAGCACAAGCTAAACCTTTATAGCATAAACTACTTCCAGCTCAATGTCACAGAAAATTCACTTTTCTCCATTTGGCTTTGCTGAGACTTAAAAAATGTTAAATGTGCACTGATCTGTAATACCACCAAACAACACCCTGTTAATCTGGGCCAAGAGCTCCCAGTATGTCTAATACTACACATGTACTATGTCCTTCACTCATACTGCTGATCACAAATTCTCTGTAAATATTTCTGGGAAGGGATAAAAAACATTCATCCACACATTTAGGCAAATATCAGGACCAGCACAGAGGCAAGGTGGCCCTGGGTGGCCATTAGGATGCTGCTTGCAGCATTTCCATGCAGACACCTTCTCGACATGTAAAGGTCACCTCCCTTCGCAGGTAAATACGCAGACATATACAAATGTGGTTGCGTGCTGAAATGGCTCACCTTAAGAAGGCATTAGGCTCCCTTCCACTGAACTTTACATCCCTCTTCCATTATCTCAACCAATGGCATTTCACCCTCTTCCAAAGTAGTGAAATGCTCCTAAACCATGCAAAGCCATTACATCTGTATCTTCAAAAAACAAATTATTCTCACTTAGCTGAACTGAGAAAAATGATAATGTTGGATTTATTTTTAACTGCTACAGGTACATGTTTTGTTACAGTATAAGCAAACAGTTTTACTTTAAGTTTGAAGACATCAAAGTACACAAGTCTACTAATCTGTCTGTTGCTAACATTACAACAGAGCAATAGGGAGTGACAATGATTGACCAAGTGTTCATCCTGCTCGACTTGAGCTGTGACTCAGTGCTGTTCTGTACACTTTTCTCCTATTTGAGTCCTGTGTGCTTTAGGTTCACTAGGCCCTTAGCACCCAATCTGCCCACTGGGGCCTGCGAGCTCTGCTGCTGTCAAGCCGCATCTATCCAGGGGATTAACCCATAAATTAAGCCCACTTCTAACAGACCTGCGCTGGGGCACGCCTTCTACTCCAGCCCCGGGCATACGGGGCCTCCAGTCAGCATGGACTGTTGTGCAGAGGTGCAGGAGGGTTAGGTCATACTACAGGAAACCTTGTTTTAGAAATGATGGGAGAGGGAGTGGAATATTTTAGAGAAGGGTTTGGATTTCCTTCCAGCTGTAATGTATTTCTCTCTACCAGTTTTGTCCTTTATTAAAATGGTGGTAGGTACCAAAAAGTGACCCTAAAAACTATTTATTCTTCTTGTCTAAGCCTCCCAAATTATGCCTCTTGATCTGCAACTTGTACTTCACACTACTAATACTACTATATGTGAGAGATTTTTTTTAAACCTTTTAATTCTCACTCCTCTGTTTTTGTCTTGTACTTTTATCCCGTGTGCCCCTTTGTTCTCTTGTTTTGCCAGTCTTTCCGTTTTCTCCTTTTGCCATCTCTATCTCAACTCTCTCAGTCCCAGGGGATGGCCATCTACCCCTGGCACCAAATCCCAGTGGATGTACAGAAGCCCTACCAATGTTATGCTAGCAGCTCTGTGGTTACCTTCTTGTGCTGTGCCAAGCCTTGTTCCCGTGGTGCTCTCTCCCAAAGGGAATTCCCACCAGAAACAATGGGCAGCTTACCAGGGTAAACAACAGCCTGCTCCACGATAGCCTGCCACAAAGGAACAGGCAGAGAAGAGGGAAGAAGTGCAAACATAGTACAATACTGCAAGGTAGCAAAAAAAAAACAGTCACACTACACAAAGCCAAGTCAGATGCATCTCTCAGTGCTTTAGAGAGTTAGAATCAATGGCAACACAATCACAGTAACAATATGTAATTGTGGCTCCGGCTGCCTCTTTGATTTCGTCAAACAATTGCTTTCGTTTGCTGGAAAAATCTATAAGAACTAATTTTTTGTATCACAAATGGTGGGGAGGAGTATCATCATGAAAATGCAATGAATTATGGTACAGTTGCAACCCAAGCGCAATGAAAAAAGGTAAGCCTATCTGATGTCACGATTATGTTAAAGCATTTGTGAGAGGGACTGATATAAAAGGATGGCTTGGTCTTGAAATTCATATCCACTTACTGCCAGAGCAGGCCTGTATACCTCTCCAAGTAATGGCTGTTTACAAGATAAAAGAAGAGGAAAAATAGCCACTTTTCCCTGCTCAGACATGAAATCCTCTTATGAAATTAGGCTGATAAAAAGGCCTCGTGACGTCGGCCATTTTTCCCCACGTCAAGAAAACCTTGCCTCTGAGCATTATTAATGGCATCTTTGCGGCATGTCATTTTTCTGACACTCCAATGCACTCGAAACAACAGCGGCAAAGGGCTGGGCCTGCTGGGCTCTTTGTCAGAACAACAGTGGAGTCACCATCAAGCCCTGTCAATCTCCCCGGTGCAGGTACACTGAAGAGCCACAAAACAAACCATCCTGTGCGCTTAACCACCAAGGGTTAATTTTTGTTGGTTCCTGGTTGCCTTCAGAGGGGGTAGAGTGAAAAAATGAAATGTGGTTGAAACAAATAGCAGCATCGGGAGAGACGTGTGGCCTTCGCTTAAACAGAGCCATAAATCAGGAGACTGACATAGAGAACAAGGAGAGAGAGAGAGAGAGGAAAGGAAGGATAGGGAGCAAACCCAAAAGTGAGACAACAGGACAACAGCAGCATAACATTACCAATCTTTAGTCCCACAAGCTATAAAATTAACTCTTCATATGACCTGTTTCTAAACTTTCTATTGCATAGTGAGCATGTCTCACTTTTTCTGGTCTCTTGTGAGATCACATCCAAGTGTAGCCCTTCATAGACAGTATGTGACCATGTTGACACTTAACCTTTACCTTAATTTATCAAACATTGACTTCTAACATTGTGTTTGAGGTGCTCATATTATATAATTTACAGTTCCTAATGCTTAAACCACACAGGACACTTCATATGTTCTTAGAAATAGTTCTCAGGCAAAACAATGGATCCGGATTTAAATGTTAATGTGTCTTCACATGTGTGTGCTCACCTAGCTGTGCATTACAGCATCTACACAGGTGAGGATTAACCACTTTTTTTTGAGGTGGAAAGCAGAAACAGGTAAACATACATGTGGACTGCACACAGCGTTTTGCAGTGATGCTTTAAATGAAGTAGAAGAAACGTGTGAAAAAGCCCACATCGTGAAAGTCTGCAGCTTGCCAGGCCATAAGGCTTTCCAAATTGCTAATGCACTGTGTGTCTGTCAGTAGCGGCAGAATCTAGGATCTCTCGTATGCATGGCCATGCGTGTTCCAGCTGCGACCCACCCTGTGTCACTCATTTTGTCCTGACTTGTGAGGGATTACCACAGTGCGGGCTTGTGCTGAGGTGGCAAAATAGAAAGGGATAAGAGGAGGAGGCATAGTTGTACGCCTTCATGCTGAGCTGAACGCGTCTGTGTTTTACATTCATCCCCAGAAAACCTGTAGTATTTTGACTGGATCCTGCTGAGGGAGATATTAATATACGTTATCTACTGCTATTAAAGAAAAGAATGAATGGAAAGACAGAGCATGGTATTGGAAGAAGCACAGCAGATCTGGTTTAGCAAAGCAGGATAAATCAAATAGGATAGTCACAGCTGTATGCTTTGAAAGTTAGTCTAATAGTGCATTTTCAACAACACAGCAACAGGAAAAGGGAGATCTGGTGTGGTTGTGTGATATAGCAAAGCATGCAATTGCCTCCTGGATTTCCACAGTTTAGGCACAAAGTATGTGCAAATTATTTCATTCACCTGACACCAAAGAACAGCCGTCGCCTGGCACTTTGAGAGAAAATTAAATTAAGCTCCCAGAAAATGTTAGAGGAAAACTTGGAGGATATAGAATGGATTTATGGCTTTAAATCTGATGGAGCTTGATACTAATGCCGTATAAATCCTCGCCTTTCATTATAGTATTATATGAAATGCAATGGAATAGAGCGATGGATCCTATTTGACATTCTGTTACCAGAGCAGTTGTGCACAGCTTCACACTTAAGCCCTTTAAAGCTAATAGATAAATGTAATGTTACATACAGCTGCAGCGCTAAATGTTTTTTTTTTCCTTTCTTACTGAATCAGCAAACACATGAAATGGATCTCCCAAATGGTTTAATTACTCAACCAGATTGAGGAGCATAATGATGTTTTGCCTCTCCAATGGCAACAATGCTGCTAATCGGCTCAGCTATTATTCTGACAATGAAAATGAATCATAAGATGCTTGTTCCTTTTTACAATATGTTAATGTTGCATACTGTAATCGACTGAGCTCATGGAATGATTAGAGGCAAACGCTGTGCAGTGGACATGTTCACTGAATTTTTATATGTGACAACTAAATCAAACAAAGGATGCGGCACTTCTTTTTTGTAATGTGAAAAACTATTTTTAAAGGAATTTCTATTTTTCTTATAAATTCATCTAGAATTAGTCAGCAAGAAACTGACTTAGTTTAAATTATTAAGACTTAAAAAATTTAAATACTGATTAGAAGAAGTCACTCCAAGACAAATGCAAAGAGGATTTCCAAGTGTATCTATAAAATGAGGGGATTTCACTACCTTTTCCCCAGTGCAAGTAATAATTCACATATTCAATTCTTATTCAGTTCATAATGGACCATAATAGACTGAGAAAGGGCTAGGCCTTTGCTGGCCTGCCTGTACTGCAGGTGGTGGGTGCTTGATGGGGTCCATTTTGTCCTGTGTCATTTGGTGTGGGGGGACGGCACAGATGTATTGTGCCCTATGGCGTGGCTGTGGCGGCAGCACGTATGGGCTCCATTGTGCAGCGATTATGTAGGACGAGCACGCCGCCTGCTAATCCGCCTGTGGGAGGGTGCATGCCTGTGAATTATTGCACTTTGGAAGAAAAAAAAAAGAGAAGAAGGAAGACAGAAAGAGAGAGGCAGACAAGGAGCGCAGGAAGAAGAAGAAGAGAAGGAGGAGGAGGAGGAGGAGGAGGAGGAGGAGGAGCGAGAGACAGAGAGAGAGAGAGAGAAGCCCCCTTGGCTGTGATTATGAAATGGTCTGTCACAGATTAAGGCTACAGGGATGCAGGCAGAGATGAGCCAGAGCCTCCCACAGACACACTGGCTAGTCAGGCTGCTTCATTGAGCTTACCTGAGGTAATACACGCCTCGCATCCATCGATGGATGTACAGCACGCACGCGCACACACACAAACACACAGTTAGGGAAAAGAGGAAGGAGGGGAAGGTAGAAAATGAGAGGGAGGGAGAGATTGAGAACGAGAGGAGAAGTAGGAAAACAAACATGCTCCAAATAGGCTTGCAATTGAGAGAGAAGGGAAAAAGAGAGAAAGAGAGAATTGTGCCCAGGGAAAAACATAAGAAAATAAAAGGGAAAAGGGAGAGAGGGAGCTTGAGAAGGCTGGCAGCCACAAAAGGCAGTGACTAAAATAAGACCTGTGTGGCTATTGTCTGTTTCCAGTAGGGCCCACGCTATTTGTCTCTCTCTTGCCTTGCCCTTCTTTGAGAGCATAGGTACCTGGAGATGTTTTCTCTACCAAGAAGAGAGTATGTCAGGAGAGAACTGAGTTCACTGTGTTGAGCACTGGGTGTCTTCTGCAGCCTTCTATAATTATACTGGGACTCATTATCCTAAGTATCTATTATTTTCATGCCTGGCAGCTTCAGATATGTGCAGCATTGTGAAGAGGGTCAGAAATACTCAACTCTTCACTGACTGATTGACAACTACAGGCTGCACAGTTCTGTCCAATCACACGCTCCACTGTCAGGTTGATTCTTCACCCAGCTCTGAGAGCAAAAGAAAAGCTGCTGCCCGGGTTTGTTACAGCAGAAACATCCACATTTGATTGGCAGGCCGGCCTTCTTTCAGGAGAGACAGAGCCAATCAGTTTAATTAGCCCAATGGCATTTCCAGATTTTGTATCTACAAGGCTGGGATTTGTGAGTAAGGATTTAAGTTTCAGCCTTTTTGTTTAAGGATTCACTGGGGCTTGCAAGTCTCTCACTATAAGTCAGGAAGTAGATATGCATCAGACAAGCACTGGTAGAGGTTTTGTACAGGTGTAGACAGGTGTTTCCTCCAGGTGTGGTGATAACTCATCTTCTACTGTATGTGCTGGGAAGAGAAACAAAATGAGTCATATGGTTCTCTGTCTGTAAGAAAATATATCTCAGGGCCATGCTGTTGTCCTGAATAAATAATTTGTATTGTGCAGTACAGTACTGTTTGAAGTGCTTGTCAGATCATTGAACAGCATTTGCTGTAGGGACTGTATCCAACAGTTTTTTGACTTTTTAAAGTGACTGGTCAGGTGTGTAGAGGCGAGAAAATAAACAGGTTTGAAATTTCTCTCTCAAGCTCATTTTTTAAATTCCTCACACAGCTACTTTCATCACTTTGTGTGTGTATGACTGAGTGTAACACCATGAATACCTTAAGGAAGAGACGTGTGAATGTGTGCTCCCATCAGTCTCATTTATACAATTGTGTTTCATGTGTTTTCATCCACCTGTTTTTATGTGCATTTTCAATTCGCATATTAAAAAAACCTGAGGGGAAATGCCAAAAATTCAGAAGAAAAAGTTGGACTATCACAAAAAAGTTGATATATTGATAAAAACACAACGTGGCAAAATGCAACAAAAACAAACTTGGTAAATACAGTACATTATCACATACATACAGCATGTGACAAACATCCACTGAGGTTTCAACACTACTAGAATTATGCCACTTGACTGCAGCAGGTGCCATTAAATAGTTTCAGTGTCCCCAAATCCTAAGATTCAGTTAACAGTAGTGGATGGAAACATACATTTCCATCAGAGGCGACACTAGTGCGGTGGGTAGAGCAGTCGTCTCCTGACCAGAAGGTTGCAGGTTCAAATCTCAGTGCCTGCAGTCCACATATCAAAGTGTCCTTGGGCAAGACACTGAACCCCTGTTGCCCCTGATGGTTAGAGCCACCGGTTGAGCTGGTGCCTCAGTTCTGTACTGGAAACAAATTCCTTGTGTGCAACATACTTGGCCAAATAAAGGTGATTATTACATTAATTTGTATTTTATTGATGATTTCCTGGAAATTCAGTTAAATTTTGTTCTGACATATGATGACAGGCTCTTTGCCCCAGAGTTGAGTGTAGCCTTTCAAAACAGGTTAAACAGTTTGGCATTTAGACATAGTCAGATGACACTTTGTATAAACTAGTTCGTATCAAGCACAGACGAGCCTTAACACAGGTGAAGTTAAGTATATGTCATCCCTTAGCCAGTTAAATATGCATTCACAATAAAGTGCATCCACCAAATGCTGCATAGTATCCATCCTGACCTTGAGTCTGCCTGGTTGTTGATCTACTGATCATCAACTTAATAAAATGACAAAAACATAAATAAACACTGCATTGTATGACTGGGTGTATTGCACAAAAGTAGAATTAAGAAATCCAAGATAACAAGACAAAGTGAGGCTTGACCTAGTCTACCACGTGCATCCTGTCTTAATGCGTTTCATGAAGGCTAAGCCAGGTAAGGCTAGGTCAAGCCAGATCTAACACATTTTACAGATTAACTGTAAAAGAACTCATTGGTTTCTGGTCAGAGAGACTGCTGGCAAAACACACATGGCACAAACAAGTTAGCCTGGTCTGGAGCAGGCTAGCTGTAACAAATAAATCTCCATAGTAACTTCATTTATCCTAATTACCCTGTTTTTATGCAACTGAGTAAGGGCTAAATTCAGCCAGAATAACAGGAAAATCCTGGCTTAATCCCTTATCTTGGTTTTGTGCAATACCCCCCAGGTTACCTTGGAAAGTAAAGAGCCACTATTTCTTAGATTTCTATAATATGTTCTTATGCAGATGTAGGAGAAACAAATGACACTGATTTGCTTTATGTATCAGTTGTCCCCAGCAATAGGTTGCTAACAGGATTTGTTTAGAAGCTCAAGGACACAAGGTAATGCTTCAAAGAGCATAACCACGTGACCCTACTGTGGGCGTTCTGCTACATTCATACATACATACTACTCCTTAGGCATCAGACCATTTTTGATGAGCAGATAACCCTTTAAAAGTAGCGAGTTATTACAACATCTCGGCCTGACATGCCTGTGACAACCCATGCTGATGCCAGATAATTGCCCTTGTGCTCACCACTTAATAAACATAATTACCACATTCTTTGGTGCTCACCCCATGATTAATTGTTACAACATTTTTTTGTTGAGTTGCGACAAATTACCCCCTTGTACCACCATTGCCATTTTCACATCAGGCAATCATAAAGTACGCAAGCAGGCACTCATAAAGACAGCCTAGAGCCACTTGAGAGCCATGTTGGGATTACTGAAGGAGGCAGAGGAAGTTAAGGACTCACCAACCAGTCAATTATAATTATTGGGGAAAGGTTTTTGAAGCTATCGTTCCTCGAGGAGAGGAGGGTGATCTCATGAGCACTAAATCCATCAATTGCTGAAAGTGTCAGTTAGCTGTACGCACACTCACAAACACTCAGTGCCTCATGCAGACACACTGACAAATAATATCAAAGGGAGGGTCTAAATAACTATAAATGCCTCAGTGATCACTGAAGCACGCACACAGTCACTTTGAGCTCCATGACACCTGTCAGCTCAAACAAAATATGTCCATACAAGTCAATGGTAATAAGTTCTAATCCAATTCTTGGGCTCGTGTTTGGAGGCAATTAGCTCGTGCATATTTCACAGACGACCTAATTGAGAAGCTGTCACCCAGTTAAGCAAGGCTTGTCTTAAGAGCATTTGCTTAATAAGCCATGGCCTAATGCAATAAGGTGCCTATTCCCAATCAGCCATGACAAAGAGTAATTTATGCAAGGCCAACTGAGCAAGAGGAGAGGGAATCTAGGGGTTGAGTTATGAGCATGACCACTGAAAAGTGAGTTTTTTTTTCTTTTAAAGACTGAGTTTTTGGGCAAAGAAACCCATCCAACCCAAAACACAATTCTTGTGTTGTAAACCACGGCCTCCTGTTGAAAGAAATGTGGTTCTTTTTTGCCTTTGCACCTCCATGTGCATATATTCATGTATGTGAAAGCACAAACACAGTTTCATGTTCAGACACACACAAACATGTGTAGAGTACACACAACCCACAGCACTTCTGTGTGATTGATTCAGTGGAGCATCAGATCACTCACTGTGACAAATAGCTGGCTGACAGCTGAACACAAAAAAAGCCCACACCCTAATACCTAACCTGTGAGGGGGACTAGGGGCAAAGGAGGGGGGGGTGACCTGGCAGCAGGCCTCCACAGCTGCCTCCATCATACCTCCTCGTCTCTCTTTCGCCTTTTTCTCCCTCTGTCCAGGCCTTTCTCATCTCACCTTTTTCTGTTTTCTACCTTATTCCTTTCCTTCTAACTCCTGTATCAGTTTCTCTGTAAAGTATTCTGTCCCTCTCTGTCTCTCTCTCTCTCTCCTTCTCGAGAAGTGATAGATTCCCCCTCAGTTCATTTATCCTGGAAGCGGAGGAGACGACAGTGTGATGTGATCCATCTCGCCGGCAATGGAGGGAGCGCGGCGTCCCTGATCACAGGCCCTATCAATCTCACTCATAGGGGCCAGATCAGCGCTGCTGTCAGACAGCAGACACACATGGCCTGTTTGCCTGCCTAGGACTTCCTACTGTACCTAATGCACTAGCACTCAAAGGGGATCTGACAGTAGCTGAGACAGGGAGACCCAAAGAGAGGACTGTTGCTTTTTCTGAACTCCAGAGAGGGAGATACCTTAGTCTAAAAAAAAAAAACCATTACATGAAGATGCCTGGAAAGTTTAAATATTTCTTCTTCCAGGAAAGCATAAGCAACACTGACAGTGTTTTGTACTGAAAGTTTCAAATATTATATTTCACAGTAGGGAAGAAACAATTCATCTGCCATTAGTGCATCAGAGTGATTTTATGACTGAACTAAAAAGTTAGTTTCTTCTTTCAGATTTGTCCTGCTGGCTGTCAACTTTTCTTAATATAGTATTTAGTAAGGTATATTTAGTTAACACAAAAAATTAAATTAGTCATTTATCAAACAGAAATGCCAAACATTTGTTAGTTCCAGTTTTTTAAGTTCATCATTGTGATTTGAATGTTTTTGCAATTTAGACTGTTGTATGGATAAAAAAAACTACTTAATGTGATCAACTTGAGGTCTGAAAACTTGTGAAATTTCCTATTTTTGACATTTTTTGTAAAACTAAGGATACATTTCTTAAACTGTCTGCTTTAAGTACAAGGTTTAGGTAACAGGTAACCAAAGTCACAAACCAAAGTCTATTGTAATAATGTTAGAGCAACAGACCGCAGCAACCAAACAGCAGTCAAATCACAAACACCTGAGACGACTATGACATCAATATTTGATTAGGAAAACAGCTATAAATCACTTCAATAAAGTATCTTGACATGTATCTTGCACAATTTCAAAGAGGGAAGGAGGTGAAGAAGACCTGACAACAAGTTCATGTCGCATACCAAACTGGATGTAATCGCTGCAGAAAGACCAAGCATAAAGACAGTTCAATTTCTCAAGAGTCTATTAGTGAGGGTTAAATTACAGAAAAGATAAAACAGATTAATTGATATTTATTAACCAAAAACTAAATATGGGTTAATTTAATCATGAGAATTATGAGCTCTATAAAATGAAGACTGAAGTACTCACCCATTATGCAGGACATCACTGTACATTTTAATCGGTTTCTTACAATAAAACCAATATTATGGTGCTATTTTTATACCATGCACAGTGCAGTTTAAGCTTTTTCAAATATTGGCAATATGAGGATTACTATTTGAGGAGCAGCATTTCAATCCATGTCTGACCATATTTCCCAACACACTTGGCATATGCTATATCAAAACACATCAAACTCTCCTTGACACTCAAGTACACAAAATCACCCTCGCCTGTGACATAAACCACCCTTTACACACATTCCCCCTTACACACTCTGACACCCCTCAAAAAACACTTCACTGCTGACGTGTAACACTCTCATGCACTCATCCACAGACACTTCATAACCTGACATGCATCACCCTGACATGCACACACATGCACACAGCCACACACATCAAAAGCAGTGGGCTGTAAAGTGTCATCCCTATCCACCCCAGACAGTGTCGACCAATCAAATTAGGCCTGATCAAAACATGCCATTCAAAGCCAGGGCTGGGGCGGGGTGTGTTCAGGGGAGCGCAGCCGACGCTCTGACCTTGGGAGCAATTAGCATGACCAGAGAGGGAGAGGAACAGAGAGGGAAACTAGGAGAGAGAGAGAAAGAGAGAAAGGACGGAGAATAAAAAAGGAAGTAATGCAAAAGTACCCCCACCTCAATAGATCTGCAAATAAGGGATGGAGCCCTCAGAGGACTTATTCACCACAAGGCCCTGGTCTTACCCACCTCCTTCTCCCTCTCTTCACCTGAACTGCTCTAACACCCCCGCTGCCTCACAGAGTTCCCAAGTGTAAGCCGCGGGGCCAGGCTTCATCCTCAGGAAGCTGAAGCTTCACCTCAGTGTCTTCTTGAAACTTACTCTCATTAGGTCCTGCATGTCATATTTGACTTGGTTATTAGGTGCCATAAGTTCACTATGTGTTTGAGGTCAAATAATACACTGTGGAGGATTTCTACATAATCTTTACTCATTTCAAATAGAGAATGAATTAGCCAGAATATGACCAATAATGACATTTAACTCGGTTCCACAGTAATTCATCAAAGCACCTTGCAGTGAATATGTATCTTCACTAACAGAGTCAGTATCCTCCATCTTTGATATGCTTGCTTACAAAACCTTCGTTTCCTTTTAAAGCCTGGAGCATTAGTTAACGTCAACATTCCCAAGCTGTGTTTACACAACCACATATTCCTCTAGCGTAGAAATGGCTGACACTCCAGCCCCTCATCTACCTGGGAATCTAATTTGAACTGACTGGCTGACAGAGGAGGTTTGAGGTTAGAACTATACAGTAAAAAGGCTGGGCAGGGCTGCCTGAGTGAGGTGTGCAGGTTCAAATTGTTTTCACCTCTACACAGGATTTTTGTTTATCCCTGGGCATTGATTTGTTGCTGGGGTTTACAGGGTAAGAAAGAGAGAATGGTAAAAAGATAGACCAAAGACAAAAATCCAAGAGAAACAGAGTCATCATCCTTGTCTTGGACCTGCTGGGGTGACAGACTGGGCTGGAGATGGAAACCATGGTTTACTATACACTGCATTTTAAGAGATTGCATACATTTTTGCTAAAATGATTACACACTTTAATTTTGTTTTCCAAGTAATCTAAAGAAAAACAATACATGTGTATCGATTCAGCCACACTTATGTCAACACAATGCAGATGAAGAGAAGCACTCTGCAATAGCACAGAGCGTTGGTGTGCTATGCCCGGTACACACAGAAAGATCGCCAACTGTGCCCAAGTCCAACTGAACCGTGCTCAGGCACAGCATCACACTAGTCAAACGAACTGGACTTTGGGGTTAAACGTGCTCAGGCACGGTATGGATTGTATAGTGTGAATACACCATAAGAGGTGGGTTGACAAAACTTAGGAAGAGGTTGCCGTTTTGAAAACAGTGTTTTGTGTCATGACCCACCACATCATAGTCAACCATGCCCCTAATGCATCACTACATAAATTATTTTACATATTGCTTGTGTGTTCATTTTTCCTCTTATCCCTAACCTTCACCTAGCAACCTCACACACAGATTTAAACTTGTCTGGCTTTTATACATTTTATATTATTCATTCACATACGCATCAACAAAGGCCACACTTTCATTCTGTTACTCTAAATACCCCGTCCATCCATCCATTCATTTTCCTCCGCTTATCCGGGACCGGGTCGCGGGGGCAGCAGTCTAAGCAAAGATGCCCAGACTTCACTCTCTCCAGACGCTTCCTCCAGCTCCTCCGGGGGAAGGCCGAGGCGTTCCCAGGCCAGCCGAGAGACATAGTCCCCCCAGCGTGTCCTGGGCCTTCCCCAGGGAATCCTCCC
>NW_018127891.1:1027866-1049678 GCF_001952655.1 Monopterus albus | reverse complement strand
TCATGACCCAAAGTTCATGACCATAGGTGAGAGTCGGAACGTAGATTGACCAGTAAATCAAGAGCATTGCCTTACAGCTCAGCTCCTTCTTCACCACGATGGACCGGTACATCGACTGCATTACTGCAGAAGCTGCACCGATCCGCCTGTCAATCTCCCGTTCCATCCTTCCCTCACTCGTGAACAAGACCCCAAGATACTTGAACTCCTCCACTTGAGGCAGGAACTCTCCACTAACCCGAAGGGAACAAGCCACCCTTTTCCGACTGAGAACCGCCTAAACACTTTGGCATCAATCTGACAGTGTGGGTTTCTTTTTTTTACTTTTTTTTTCTTCTTCCTAGTATTGTCTTCTTGTTATAATAGAATATAGTATCCGTGGCAGGGGGTTTCCATTTCTACCCTTTGTTCTACCAAGTCCTTGTCATTCTGCTTCTGGTGTTCTCATCCCATAATGCTGCTTAGGAGCTGGCCCCATGACGTCACTATTTCATTTTCACTTAGTGGCTTAATTACCACTGAACGTCTTGAATGTAAACAATGAGAGACAAATGGAAAACAAATACAATCAACACACTGTCTTATTAACCAGGTTGTCTGATCCCCTGCAAGACCTCTTCTGCTAGACAATACCCCATCTCCATGTGTGCCCTGTACACTACAGTGTGCTGATGGGGACACGGTGAAGTAAAAGTAAATATAGGTTTGCATATGTACACAGTACAACACTGGCTTATAATTGGGAAAAGGTGGAGTGATAGAGACTATGATGCGACACATTATTAAGTCTAATCACTTAGTTTGAACAAAGTAAAGACAAGAACAGCCACGTGCAAAGGAGGGAGCTTCAGTCCAATACTGTATGTCTGGACAGAGGTTTAAATAAATTAAAAAACTATTTTTATAGACTTCATATGGTAAGTGTAAGGTGGTAAGATAACAGTTGTAATGGATTACAAAGAAATGACAATGATCATCAGTAAGATACTAGTACAATAAAACACTAATACATTTAAACTTGTTTTGATGATGCAGGTCCACAGGTAGCGCTGCAGCTATCAGCTTATCTATCAATCATTCGGTCAATAAATATAAATAAAAATTGGCATCAGTCCAGGTTAACACATATACACTGCTTGTTTTATCTGTGTGTATTTTGAAGTAGTTGAGGATTATCTGTCAAGCAGCTAATCAATTAGCTGGCTGACTAAGCATAATCACTTGTAGCGTCATCACAGATCAAACCTCAACTGCTGGGAAGTTACAAGGTTGAACCAACTATGGATGTGTTTTGGTATATGCTTGATCACTCATGCATGTTGTGGATTTTATCAAGGTGTGTGTATTCATTTGAGTTTCTTTAGTTTGAGGAGCGAGCTTCAGCTTGACAGTCATCTTGAGGTGCCTGCTTGCTATACCCATAAACAAGATGGGTCCAAATTAGCTGCACAGAAAGCCTGTGGCCTTGAGTGGTGCTGTCCTACCCCCCAGCTACATTATTGAGCAGTGCTAATGATCCAGGCTCCTCTCATTTACTCTCTTCAACACCATTTTGCCGGCTCTCGAATCAGATTTAGCCAGCCTGACTTTGCAGCACGCTTCATCATTTTAGATGTCAACCCAGAAAAAAAAAAAAAAAAAAAAAAAAAAAACATTCTCAGTTGGAGCGTCACTCTTCACTCTGACTCTCTCTCCGAAGGTTCTGGTTAGCACTGCTGCTCCTCCAGGTTTTAATAAGCAGTGGGGCAGAGGGTTTGTATGAGTGTGTGTGTGGTTCATGTACATGCAAGGCTGTTTGTATGTGTGTGAGTTTGAACGGTGAGCTGGTAACGAGACGTATGCGCCCTCTATCACAACAACCATCGCTCTACCACTGTTTACTCTAGCAAATTCTGAATGAGGCTGCGGTGCTCCGAAGAGAGTTTTGCTCCTGTTAATTGGTCATTAAAAGTAGCGGTTTGTGGGCTTCACTAAATCTTTAAACAGGCTATGAAATAATAAAAGGGGAGGTTTTGTCACTGCCGTTAGCTGCCCAGAGTATGCAGAGAAGGAGAGAAGACAAAGAAAGAAGAGCAGGACTTGGCTTTTGATCATTATCTTCAGAATTAGCATGACTGATAATAAGTGCTCTGTTTATTTCAGGCCTTGTAAATACATCATGGATGTGGGGCTCCACGCCGGTAGATGGAAGGGGGCTGTCACTGATGTGTGAGGGGGTAGAGGGAGCTGGGCTGGAGGGGAAGTTTGTGGCATTAATCATGATTAGTGAGAAAACTACAAAGCCTTGTTAGACACAGGTTCAAGTACAAAGAGCTTGTTGTTCCTCACACTATAGTACTGCACGTTAGACGCTGGGCTTACACGGATATGTGTGGTTGCATTGTTGGATTCAGCTCTGTGAGAGGAAACGCTACTGAATGGACTGCAGCTCCCAACATGAATATGCTGATAAGCCACCTTGACAACTCTCTCCTCTTAAAATTAATGATATCAAAGAAAGTCAGCTTAAAAAAAATGACACCTTCAAGATGGAGACAACAGGTGTCAAAGCACAGACACACACGTGCGCGCACAAACCATATTGTGTTTTGTAACCTCCTAAGCCCTGTGAGAGTAATGATTCTGTTATACTTGCATGGTTTCTCATATATTGATTTGGACCAGGAGGCGGCTCCTCCCGCAGGGCCTCCATTCCTCAGCTCCCCACCAGGATCCTATTGTGCTTGCATGTGCTCGAGTTCAAAATACCAGTAGTTGGTGTGTCAACATGTGTACCTTATGTGTCTGTGTAAAAGTGAAAGAGAAAGACAAGAAGACAAGAGTGGCGGCATCTGAACCCAGGATCCTCCTGACATCTTTAACACCAACCAATCTCCTCACTGTCACACATTCACAAAAGCATGTGTGCATACATACAAACACACACATCCTCATTGCTGGGGTATCAGTTCAAGCCGTCAATAATGGTGCAGCGGACTGTGAAGGGACAGCCATAACCCAGACTACCCATGGTGTGGAGTTTGTGTGTGCAAGGATTCATAAAATCTTGCAAGCAAAAACCAAAAGACACACATGCACATAAAAGGAGTCTGATCGCTGACCTATATGACCTTTCCCTCCTCGCCACCCTCCTTCCGTCTGTGTTGGTCTGCATGTGTGCACTGTGCTATGACTGTCTCGTACACAGAGCCCTTTTCCTCCCCTAACTCCACCATCCACTCAAACTCCCCATTGTTTCCTTTCCTCCCCTCCATTGTCTCAGCTGAGAATGGAGGGATGAGCAGTGGGAGAAAGAAGGATGCTGATGCAGAGAACCGCCTGCTGAAAGGTTCATCATGCAAGCTGCGGCCAAAAGAAAAAAAAAAAAAAAGGTTTGCTGGTGTGTTCTTTGCCAACACTCAACTTTCAAAAGTGAGACCGTGGGTAAAACCCATCTAGGAGCAATTTAACCTGCAACGCTACCAGTCATTTTTTGCTTTTTAATTGAAAACAAATTCACACTTTAATTAATTTGAAATTTGCATAACTCTTTAGCCTTTTTATTTAATGCACACAGACCTTGAGTAATTTTCATGTATTAAGCTGTTCCCCTCCCACAGGTTTTACATGTTCAGTCCTACAAGTGTTGGCGTAACAGTAGACATCCTCACTTTATTTTCTGCCCAATCATACAAACGCTCTTTCTCCTGATTCCACTGTAGCAGCTACAATCCCGTGTTTTCTCAATGCCATCCATCATGCTTAACCTCCCCTTTATTTGAAAACAGTGAAAATGCATCTCACTTAAACGGTAACATCTTAAATTTATCTTATTGCTACTTTGACTGCAGTATTTTAAGTGATACAAACACATGCAGGTAAAACATGATTCTGCCACAGAAGATACATTTGACCCATGAAGCACTATTTTGAAAATAAGCCTATAAATTCAAATGGCAGCAAACTAGGTTTTGGCTGCCATCTTCAGGTCATTGTGAGTACTACCCTTGTAACCAACAGATTTGGTTTAGAAGCCCTAGAGCTAAACATAGTGATTGTTCCTTCATGAAAATTAGACATCCCCACCCCTAATCTCTTCTGATTTCATTCAAGAATTTGTAGAAGCCATAACCCTAAACACTTAGGTGTGGCATCTGTTTACATGAATGCACATCATCAGCTGGAATTCCTGAGGATTTATACAAGGTTTAATGACTTTCCACCATGAACGGTTTATATCTGAGAAATCACCAGCTGAACAGTTACCATATATGGCATGCTGAAAGCAAAATAATAATTGTGGCTCAAACCATCACAGACGTTAACAGAGATAATGACTCTGTTCCCAGGTTCCTTTCAGACCAATTCTGCCAAGTTTAGTACTAGTACAGCTCATGACATATTTTATGTACAAATCCATCTGCAGTATTAGGTACAGTGAAGAGATGTGTGCTCCAAATCATGCACTGCTCCCTCAGGGAGCTGTGGTATTAAATAAGATCTACCTTTGGAGCATTAGTAGAATTCCATATGTGCAATGTAATTATTCTGCTCAATAAGCCACTGGAGGAGGATATTCCATTTACTGCATACTTTAAAGCAGGTAGATTCAGGCGCCGTTTATGTTCACAGAACATAAGCAAGCATGCCACTGGGGAACAAAATGTACTTTTTTTTTTTTTTTTTTTTTTTTTTTTTTTTTTAAGGGTTTGCTGTTAGTTCACCATTAATACAGAGTCCCATTTATGTATTTAAGAGCTGCTAGAGTAAATCATACAACTGTTTTATGGGTGGCAAGTCACTACTGATGAAATGATTGGTCAGTCAGTTAAATAGAGTGAAATTTCATAAACAGTTCAGTTAAACTTGTTTTTGTAAACTTGTTAAAATCCTTTATCGAGCAAAACTCCCAAGAATCTGCTAGTTGTAACTCCTCAAATGTTAAGATCTGCTGCCTTTCTCAGTTTTATAACAGTCAGTGTCAAATGAATATCAATGAATTTATAACTGTTGGTCAGACGTCAAGCAAACTGAAGGCTCTGGAAAATGATGATGGGCATTTTTACACACATTTAATTAACAGAACAATTAACTTTATGAAAAAAATTATCTGCAGACTAATGTAGAATGAAAGCAACTATGAACATTTATCAGTGCTGTAATAATTAGAGAATCATCATCTCAAAATAAGATTAAAGCATATCCAAGTAATACATGGAAAAAAAAAATGAAATAGGCAGTGGCAACACATGCAAACGCTACAGTGCTGTAGTCTATGTAGAATATCACCAGTTCAAAACATAAAGACCACAAGTTTGAGAAGAGACAGAGAGGGGAGGAGGATTTCAAGGGGGTTATGCATTTCATGCTGTCCCAGTTGCCTAAAGTGATTCTCTCAATAATGTATTAGAGCACTTGTTTATTATTTACTGTTTACACAGCTCAACTCATGCTGCTTTTGTGACATTCCCACCCATGCTGTCTGCGCAGAGCAGGCAAAACAACTCACGGTGCAGACAGACACGCCGGCCCCGCCAGCTGAAGCAGGCAGCCAACCAAACTGGGCAGACACCCACTCTGCACTGCACTCAGTTGATGCAAAGGCGCTGGACTGAGAAATAAAAGACATCTCGGTTCATAGGAGCTGTTGAACATGCATCCTGAGGTTGTCAAAGAAATAATGCACAGAGGGGGTTTGGGGGTGGGGGGGGGGTAGTAATATCAATATTTATGCAGACACCTAAATGGTCACTACACCACATACGTTTCTCCATTTTCATTTTCTTTTTAAGTGAATTAAATGGGGGGTAGCACAGGGCTGTGTATCCTGCAGGATGACAGCTATACAAGGTGTGAAAGGGCTATCTCCTCTATTTATGTCTTATTTGACATGAGAGTTTTCTTTGCCTAAGACTAAAGTAGGAATGACATAAAACTACTTTGCTTTCTCTAAAGTAATGCAAAGTAATAAAAAAAACAAAATCCCCCATTTCTACAAAATGACTGGGGATTATTTAAATTCTCCCTTAAACAGGGATGAGTTTAAGAAAATAGACACCATACCTGCTCTCACTCCTTCTAAAGATCTACTTAAATCGGTAATGTTTGTAAATCCAGCAGGAAAAATACACAACTGATCATCATCCATCCACAACTCAAACTCTGAAATTACAGATGTGAATACCTGTAACTGATCTAAAAATTAAGGGAGTAATAACAGTTATGAAGAAAAAAAAAAACATGATTACAATCAGAACTGAGGAAGCTAAATATTTCAGTGATTACCTGCCTCTTGGATTCAATAAGTACCTTGATGTTAAATTTAAAATAGAAATTACCCTCTAATTATCCTCTCACACATGTATAGCATCTCCTCACAACTACTTATTGAAAGCACACCGGTAATTACAAATTTAAAAAACAGTCTATCTCTGGTCATAGCAGGCAGTAATTACAGTACATCCTCTAGTGCAGACATTAAAGTCAATCAGTTCCCAGGCCAATTTCTTAGGAAAAAATTAGGAGGTAGACATTTGCGTACATATGCATACATACACACCAGACACTTACTGTACCAAAAACAAAAACAGCTACGTACACACACACACAGCATTTTTGTAGTCATAAAACGAGGGGACTTCAAATACAGCTATTTGTTTGGGGCCTGTTGTCGAGGGAATAGGCAGTGCGACTGAGCTGGTTCATTAGAATTCCTTTCAAGTTGCGGAGTGCGGCCTCCCTGTGTTCCTCTCCCCATATTCCCTGACCCCGATGCATCTCCATGGGGCTGAGGTAGGGCGGGGCACAGGGAGGGGAGGGGGAGGTAAGGGTTGGTAAAGTAAAGCACAGTACATTACACTGCAAATACAAACAAAACACACTTTTGGATGCAAACACAAAGAGGGACACCGAACTGCACATATACTATACCACAAATGCACCGGAAAGAGTTCTTTAACTGGATGTTAAGTCACAAGAACTCACAGAGTAAGGGAGAGCAAAAACACACCCATGCTGCAGCAGGCACTGCTTACATTCAATGCAGATAAACCTCCACACACACACACACACACACACACACACACACACACAGAGAGAGATATATACACATACCCAAAGCTCTCCTCCCTAACAGTGTCACCTCGCTGCATCACCCTCTCAGGGATGCAGGGGGAGGTTCGCCTCAGCAGGCACAGCTCAACGCTCGGTCACAGGAGAGACTGTGATGTTGTGTTTTTGCCACCAGAGATGGTGACAGGAAAATTGTTTGTGCAATGCACCTGCATCTTTTCTAGCACACTAATAATTACTCCCCTCATCTGCTCGAAGAGCACCTGAATGTTGCCACGAAAGTCCTCAAAATGAAGATGAATTTAGAAGCGTCTCCATCAGATGATTGCAAATGACTGAATTGTGTTTCATTGATATGACTAAAGCATGTAAAATTACTACAAATTAACAAAAAAACCCAACATTCAGCCATTATTTTACTATGAATGCATCAGATAACTAGGTGAAAATAAAGAAAATTTCATTCGTTTCATATGAAAACCAAAAACTTCAAATTCAACTATTTTAACATTAGCAAGAATGATTTATCTAAAGATTTTAACACTTGTTCCTAAAACAAACTAGTGGAAATGATCTAAATCCATTGCCAAACTCATTTCACCACTTCATGATTTTTTAAGGCCCTATGTGATGTTAAATACTTAAGATGCTCATCACAAGTTTGTACAAAATAACATAAGACAACATTGCAACACATTCCTCTTAGAGATACAGGATGATGTTATAGGTTTTCTGTAATTGAAAGCCATATTTAAAAACTCAATTTTTCTTTATTATAATAATTATTACGCAAACATTTTATGATAAATTGATAAAGATTAAAATGTTTTATCAGTGTTCAGTATTAATTGGTGAAAGTACAAACAAATGATTATGACATTAACACAAATCAGTGAAGATTGAATGAACAGCAATATGTATACAAGATAATATAAATTTAGCAAGGTGAATCAGCATTTATGATGCAAAATTTAATGACACACTCCCCTCAAAAATTCTTCTGCAAAGAAGCCAGTGTTGGTGGATTTATTTGCAACGTTGATCAGTTTGCACAGTGACAATGGCATTAACTGCAGCCTGCATCATTTTTGTTTTTCTTCACTCTGTAGAAGTGAGGCCACTTTTGCAGGCTGGGCTCCCGGACGAGACCCCAGCGGGCGCCAGACTATGGGGAGAGGGACGCAGAGCTTCTGCCCGTCACAGCCCACTGGTCACCTGACGGGCCCCAAGGCCTGGCAGACGGACACCACCCCCAGCCAGGCATAAGGCAAAGAGGGGGCAGGACAGGGGTTTACGGAGGTGGAGGTTGGCATAGGGGACAATCAGTATCCAATGCATTTATCTATTTCATTTAGTAGGGCAGAGATGGAGCGGACACAGAGAAGGGGCAGCCAGAGGTTTGCCGCTGTGCCTGCTGATGGCGTATGACTGAGGCCGTTTGAGGTGACGGGGGGAGAGGCTGCAAAATGCAGCAATTACTCAGTATATAATGGAAAGATAGCAATAGGCACCATACACAACTACAATCAGTTTGTAGTTGAGTCAGAAGAAAATCTGATAAAAAGTCATGTATTATTTGCGAGAGAAATGAAAGGGTGAGATAGGTGAGGAAAAAAGGATAAAGGAGAGTGAAAAACTAGTTGCGTGTGCCCCAGCATGTGTCTGAGGCGGGTGTGTAGGAGGGAGGAGGGCAACACTCAGAGAGTCTCTCAGGCGTGTCCAGAGCATGAGCCGAGTACCTCCACTGCGTTCAAGTACACAGACACACACACACACACACACATGCACGCACTAGCACACACACACTCCTATACATGCACGCCTGCCTTCTCCATCCCTCACCTAACATACATGCAAACTTTTATTCTGCAATTATTAGTCATACTGGTCAGGTACATTTTCCCCATTTGTTCCAGTATAAACTAAGAGCATACCTCTAAAATGGTTTTCTATTTTGGTCTTCTTCCACTTTACTGAAGATTCTTTTCATTTTAACAAGATGTTTTCTTTCATAGAGGAAAGAAAAAACAAAAACAATTGTATTTTGTGTGTGATATTTTCCAAAGGCGTCCTGTGCTCACGGCTTTTAATATACAGTAGCTCAGGTACTTGGGGACATCACATACAGGGAAATGCAACATAGCGTATATATGTAGTGTGCAAACACATGCATTTACCTTGAAGATATTCTAGTTGAATAACACACATGTACGCTCGCAGGTACACGTTCTAAAATACACAGTGAAAACCAGCAGACAACCTCCAAAATGGAATAAAGCAGTAACTGATGAAAGAAGCAGACTGAATCTTGTCAAAGAGCAGCCCCTGTTCTATGGCAGAGTGTACACTGTAACTTTGCAATTAAATAGTAAATGGATCAATGTTTGTATATGTTTGTGTGTGCATGTGCGTGTTTAGGGGGGCTCAGGGGCCCATCCTAATGAGCTATCTGTGTGCATTTCTAACAAGAGCGCAGTGCAGCGCCCACGGCGCTGTCATGCCGGGCCGCAGCTGACCTTGCTCGGCTGCTAGGCTGTGTCATTTGCTATATTTACGGCACCACCAGCACCTTGCTGTGGGTTTCTGTGTGTGCATGTCTGAGTGTACATTCACTGGTGTGTGCATTCCAGGAGGGTGGGAGAGCGGGGGGGCTCACTCAGGAAGCAAATACTGTGTATATCAGCATAATGAATCAAGTGGCAGAGAGAGAGAGGGAGAAGAGAGGGAGGAAGGGATGGAGAAAGCCATTTTCCCTCTGCTGCTTCCTCCCCTCTTGCCAACCAACCCCTGTGGTTTTTTCCCCCCTTTTCCCCCCTGTATCCCCCCCCTTTTTTTTTTTTTTTTTTTTTTGCTTAACCCGATCTGATGGCTGCTCCTTCCTTCAGCCCAGCATTAACACCACACACTCAGATATTACAAGATGAACTTGGCACACCACTCTAAATGTGAGTTTACTCCCGTCTCTGTCTTTGCTACAGACAAAGTATTAACCCCTCCCAACAATGAGAGCTTTGAGCATTTACACAGTTTACACTCAGCAAAATGTAAGCTGGTAGCATGCATCAATTCATGTTGACTCTGCATGCATGCACACAGCTGTATGAGTTTGGCACCAACCAAGCCAACTGAATCACCAATGGAATAATAATAATGCTTGTGCATAGGAATCAACTGGACCCCCTGTTTGTTTCTGGACAGGGAAGACAGGCTGGTACACACACACACACAGAAACATACACTGCCTCAATATGCAAAGCTCCCCTGTGCAGGGTTAAGGGAGAGGGGCGTGCTGCTGTGAATACTCATTTGAGCCTGGCAGAGGGAGCTGTGTATCCCCCATAACCTCAGGGCGAGGGGCAGAGGAGGGCGCTCCATTTGCACGAGACACACATGCACAAGTGGAAACACACATCTAAAAACACATTTGCGCACACGGACACAAACAGAGAAGTCAGACATGTCCATGCTCATACGTCAACACACACGCATAATATAACGCATGCATACACACATTCACACAAGCAGGCGATAAGCAAAGGAGCACTACGGGGAGGGGGCCAGACCAAAAGTAAAGTTTTAATTCGGTCCTCGGGGACACTGCTTACTCATCCAACTCCCCCAAGGACTGACTTCCTCTGAAATCTATTCAAATCACATCTCTCCTCCGCCTTTTATTGCATTTCTCATATCCCCCATCACAAAGTGACAAATCACCACACACTTCACAGAACCAACACTGCTTTCTCTCCATTTTGGGGGACAGATAGATTTGGGGGATTTTTACTTTTAAAGAGATTAGAGAAACTCACTTTCTACTAGTTTTTCCATTATTTTTCATGACCATGACTGTACATGAATTGTCATGTTAGGTAGTATGGAGATACCTTAGCCTGACAAAAATGCAACTGAAATATCTGGAGTTGTTTTAAAAAGGAGGGATTACTTATCTGACACAAATTTGTAGCTGAGCCTCCCTCACTACTATACACACACAGATGCACTGTACATCATATACAGTATTTTCAGTCCCACCACTACTGTCAAAGAAGCTAACACACCGTCTCCTTCTCAAGTACACATCAAACACTAATTTCATCTCAAACATGCAAACGCACAAGCACACTCTATTCAAGTCCCACACTTCCTGCCAGTGTTTCCCCTCCATTCTCAATAAAGCAGGTGATGAGAGCGTCGAGGTCTAATTAGTTTATGCAGACGTATGAAGCTGGTGGGACAGGCAGCATTGTTATTTCTCTTCCAGCCCACTGCAGACACACACACACACACACACACACACACACACACACAAACATTGACAGCTACAACGTCGCCTGCCGCATCGCCGACCACGCTCATTGAAGATGGTTGGCGGTGGGGGGTGAAATGGTGAGGCAGATGAGGCTGGATGAGAAAGGGGGTGTCAGGATGAGGAAAACCAGTATGCGAATGTGAGAAGAGAGGGAGAGAAGCACCACTTGATATATTCGTAATGTTCCTTAATATTTTCATTTTGATGTAATTTGTGGCCCCGTTTTTTAAATATCCGCTCTGTAATAATGTTTAATTTCAAGGGTCAGTCTGCCAAGGAGTATATTAAAGCTGATAAAACTCATTTTCCACAGGCCCAATATCGCGCCCAGATCAGGTTAGGAGGCCAGCCTCCCTGAATATTTCATCTTTTATCATGCCGATAATGGGAAGATGACAGAGGCGCATTATTACAATGAGAGAATTGCTCATTTTCCTGATGGGGAGGGCTGTGTGGCTGCTTGGCTACCTGCTTCCCTGACTGCCTGCATCAATGACTGGCTGGGGCTGCCGAAAGCCGAGGGCTCCACAGAGTGTTTGTCGCAATAAAAGCAATTCTTCGCTGGAAGAGAGGGGTGACGAGTGGAAAAGGGGACAAGAGGTGCAGGGAGGGGATGATGGTAGAGAGAAGGAGGGAGAGGTAGGAAAGAAAGTGAGCAGGAGAAAAGCAACTTTCTTCAACCACCTCACTTATTTGATTGCGATGAATAATAAATGTGTGGGCTTCATTTGGGGGGGCAATGAAGCAATAGCAGTGTGTGTGTGTGTGTGTGTGTGTGTGTGTGCGCGCGCATGAATGTGTGCTAGTGGTGGTGATGTGGCAGGGTAGGGGTCTAGGTGATAATCACAGATTTGAAAAGGGTTCCAATTCTGAATTAACCCATTTAATTGAGCCATTAGGAAAGAACAAAGCTGGTGCTATGGGTCAAGACATGGGGGTGTGGGTATGTGGGGGGGGGTTACAGCCCATCAGCAGCCTTGGGAATGGAACTTACCCCGTACGGAAATGACTAACCGGACTGTCTCTGGCGCCAGAGTGGCTTAATAAATGGGCCCAATCAAGGCTGTTCTGGGGACCACCTGTGTCCTGTACAGGTCAGAACCATTAGACCCACATTAGAGGGCCATGATAGACGTAGGCGCCACTCCAGCCACCCCAATAATGAGGATAATACAAGTACCATAATGGCATATTTATGGGCTGGCTAGGAAAAGAAGAGACTGGCTGCAGTATTTTGGATTATTCAGAATGGTTAGGAGAGGAAAGGAAAGGAGAGAACTCCACTTCACAGACAGGTGTGTGAAACTGTATGGCTTTAAGCAATTTATATTACCATAGCTTGCAATTCCAATTATCAACATGATTATAGGCTTTAATCATATATATTATATATCCCATAATATATGAAACAGCAAACGAGTATACCAGGAGTGATCCGAATAAAGGTTACGCAAGATATGTAGTTATGATACACTGCCACTGGTGGCACTGTGTGAGAAATATGTCACACACACAAGGTGAGCTTATTAAAGATGAAACAGCATGAAAATGTGATATTTCAATTATAGTGAGCAAAATTATCATGTTACCAGTATTATCACAGTATTGATAAAATGTGCTGAAAATGTTTGGAAGTAATCATACACAAACTACACAAACAAACAATTTATTTGTGGTATTACACTGAAAATCACAAATAAAATTAGCAGCCCTATTTATCTATAGTAATTGCAATGAGCCCAACAAATTACATAATACAGAGGATAGCGTTTCTCCTGTTGGAACAGTTTTGCAACAAAGTCAAAAACTGAACAAAATATGTTGTTTGGGTGACTAAACTACATAACGTGGAGTAAAACTATGGAATAATTTGTGTGGACATAAAAACAATTTAAGTGTAAACATAAAAAATAGTCATAGAATTGACGAGTTTAAATATAAAAGGTATGTGTTAATCAAGATATATGCAAGAACAGGCTTAATGATTAATTAGATGGAACATTGTGGGTGTGGTGCATGATTGTTAACCCTCTGTAATAATTCTTTAGTATATTACTTGTGTGGTGTAGAAGATAATTATTTAAGAATGTAATTATGTAAGAATGTTAACACTCTGCTGTAATTTGTTTTTACTATATTACTTGTGTGGTGTAGAAGAGAATTATTTATGTAGAGATACTGCTTGCAAACCAATGATGGTAAGATGATGTCATGGGGTAGGACTGGATAAGTCTGACTTCTTCCTACTCCATTCAAGCATGTACTAGGTATAAGCAAATTGATATTGGATTAGCATTTGTTGGATATGTGTAAAATTATGTGTGTTGACATATCAACTGTCTTTACATGCTTGAAAGAATAAATCAAATCAAACGTGCTACTGTTTGCAAAGGGCGACCAGAGTCTGCAGACATGTGACTACTACTGTGAGTTAGAGCTCACCCTGCCAACCCTTGAGTGGCCGAGAGACTCTTAGAATTGATTTAGGCCCCCTTGAAAAATTTAAATTCAATCCTGGAGATTTTTGGTGTTTAAAATAGCCTACAGCTTGAAGACAAATTGAAGTAAAATGCCAGGAAAATAAATTCAAACAATGCCAGTTTTCTGCCTCACTTTGCCTCCACAAAGGGAAAAAAAAATAAATTCAACCCTCCCAGATTATTGACAGATGTAATTGGTATCCCTAGTTACAGCAACAGAATGTGTTTTCACAAAAGTAGGCAATGCTAAAAGCTTCAGTTTACATTAATGACAAGCTATTATCAAGTTAGACAGACAAACCATGACATTTTCTCCATTCTGAAGTCCCCACATCTTGCATGGAGCTAAAAGTTAACTTAATTTGCATTTGCTATAAAGTGTTGCCCCCATCACAGTGATTTTCATTCTGCATGTTCTGTAGACATGGTGATTATCTTCAATCAGGTTTCCCTCAGCTCTCTTAATGAAAGCTAAAATACAACCATAATTCATACTCAGACCTCTAGAAAAGGCTGAAAAAGCACCATTACTGCCTTCCACCATGTTTTTGAGACAAAACAAATGCACATTGCATGCCATGTCTGAATGACTGTTGCTAACTTGGGCTGATGCTGCACATTAGTTAACCCTTCAGCAGAAAGTTTTTTTTTTTTTTTGAAAGCGTGGGAATCAGTTCTGGTTTTATTGATAATTACATTTTGAAACAGTAATTCTAGCTGTCAGAAATTTTAGACTGTAGTCTTCCTCTTCATTCAGCTATTCTACTAACAGATATGGCATGGATGTAGTTTTCTTCTTCTTTCTTCTCAGTACTGTAATCTTAACATTTCTCACTGCATCATAGGCGCTGGTTTCAAGAATGCATGCTTTGAACCAAGACTGAGAAACTCAGTGATTTAACAGCCCTAATCGGCCTGAAAAAATGTTGGTTGTTTAAGTCAACTTTGTGAAAGCATTGTTTTGAGTTCTAATCGAGTGTTTCCAAATCAACAAATATCACACATATCATATGGTGGAGGGATCCAACCATTACCTGAAGATATAGCAGCTTGTCTTGACTCTGAACAAGTTTTGTGTGGAAACTCAAGGTCCAATTCAGTTTTGTTTTACCAACTTGTTTCCTTTTTCTCTTCCGTTTGTCCATTTGCACTGGTTGCCCAATGAATTATATATTATGCTGAACTTAAGTTAGTCACACAAATGATGATGCCCTAGCAAATGAATTGCTGTTTGTTGCTAGATGGCACCGAGTTCAAAGAGAGAACAAGTCTGGACAAAATAACATCTTTACAAATTTAACAGATTGTCGTGTGTTGCTATTGTAAGGGGAAAAAGCCTTCAAAGAGAAAGACAACCTATGCCAGGCACAACTCACCCATCCTTAGCCACTCTCCAAAAAAGGTGCCAGACACTTTTGGTGTATCCCTGTGGAGAGGAAGAGGAAGTGATGAGTACCCAGAAGGGCAACAGAGGTCACTGCTGACCAATGTGGCTGCCAGCAACCCCAAGGAAGCATACGCTAAAATACTTCAGTAAAAAAAAAAAAAAAAAAATCTGTCATTGTGTTAGGAGGGCTGAGTGGGAGGCTGTGGACTGCACCGGGCGGGGGTTAAGGGGAGTGGGTGATGGAGGGTACCAGACTGGGGCACCTCGGGGGACTTTTGGGGAGGAAGAGCCAGGCACCATGTCTCCTGCTACCAACCGTTGTTCCCTCATTTGATTGTGAAGCAATGAATAATGCATGGAGGATGGGACTGGAGGAGGGGGAAGGATGGAGGGATTGGGAGGGGGACCTCAATCTTAAAGGGCCCCTGCCACAGTGGGAGTCATTACTGATGAACAACCACACTGATGAGCCAAGGAGGGAGAGAGAGAGGGATGGGAGAAACAGAGAGAGATGGGGGATGAATGGAGGAGAAAAACAAACAAGATATAAAAAAAAGAAAGAAGGATGCCCAAGAAACCACACTTCTCAAACATTTCAAGCATGTTGCTTACTGAGTGGTTTTCCCTCCTCTGTTTTCATCACTGATGTTTTGTTGTTGTTTTCATCTGTTCAATCATCCATCCATGATTCAACTCGGGAAAATACTTGACAACTTTTTTTCCCAGTTTGTATTTGCTGCTGAGCTTCTTTGTCATTTTCATCTGTACTCAGGGCTGTAGTGAGCAGGAGTAAATATACAGTATAAACTTAAACACTACAGTGCAACTGATGTGTCTGCAGTTTAAAGAAAAAAAAAAAAAGAGAACCAGGAATGTTAATGATATATCACAGAATATGATCAATCCTTCGATAAGGAATGCATCAAGCAGCAATATGCACACTGGGCATAACAGTTTTCATCCCCAGGACATGTCTTGCATCCTTGGGTATTTAAAAGGGCCGGATTTAAGTGTAATGTTCATACAGCTGAAATAACTGTTCAGTTCAGCCCACAAATTTTCTATTAGAATTAGGTCAGGGCTTTGTAAAGGCCACTCAGAAAGTTTTACTCTGTTGGCCTTAAGCTGTTTCGCTAAGATTTTGAAGATTTGCTTCAGATTACAGTCCTGCTAAATGATCTCTTTGCTTCCAAACTTTAGCTTCATGGTGATATCTTCTGATAATTGTTTCAAAATATCCACATATTCTCCTTCTTTATGATGTCAATTTTATGAAGTGCACCAGTCCTTCTTGCAGCAAAACAACCCCACAACATAATGCTGCCACCCCCTGTTCTCATGGTAAGGATGGTGTTCTTTGGGTTACAACCCTAACCCTACTCCCTCCATACATAATGCTGATCATAATTGGCCAAACAGTTCAATTTTTCGTCTCATCTGACCAGAGAACCTTACTCCACAAGGTAAGATCTTTGTTACAGTGCTCTTTTGCAAACTCTAGTCTCTCTTTTTATGCTAGTGTTGGGAGTAGTAGCTTCGTCCTTGGGGAACAACCTTTCAGATTATGATACAGCACTCTCTTTACTGCAAATGTTTGGAAACCAGTCTTGTGAAAGTCTATAATATTTTATAAGGTCTAGGTTGATTTACAGTTTCCCATGATGACAAGCAAAAGGAAACTGGGTCTGAAGGGAGGCCCTAAAATACAGCCACAGGTACATCCCCATTTGACTCGCAGTAATGACAATTAGCCAATCTGAAGCTTCTAGAGCCATGATATGAATTCCTGGAGGCTTCCAGGTTGTTAAAAGAGACAGTGGACTTGGTGTATGCAAATTTATGTCCCAATGGAATTCTGATAAATAAAAGTAAAATAAATCTGTCTCTGATTAACTGTGGGAAATTACCTTTGCACTGGACAAAATAGATACTGTATCTTAACCCACTTGCCCAAAGACACGTATGGTAACATGAAGTCTATGGAGTGGTGATTTTGGCAAGACTCCATGCTGGTGATAGCCATAGCTAATGGAATCATTTTCAGGTTGTCTGTCCATGCCTAAGCCCATTCTCGAGAATGTAATATCTCTGGAATATCTTGAGGGAATTTCTTCAAAAGGTTTCCCAAACATCCAGTTGGGCTCAAATGATTAGATTTTGCTGGTCAAAGGTCACTATCACCGCATGTCAGCCCCATTGTTGTGAACGCAATATCTCAAGAATGACTTCAAGGAACGTCTTCAAATTTGGCACACACGTCCACTTGGATTCAAGGACGATAATATAGTTTAGCAAGAAAAGTTCAAAGGTCAAGGCCCCAAGTCTGTCCCATTCTGGTGAATTTGACTGGTTGGCGGAGACATACAGTACAACTGCAAAGCATTAATTCTAGCTTATTTTTAATATTTTCAGTGGAAATGTACGCCAACATTTGAACTCATTTTCATACTCATCAATCCCTTTAGTGACTCCTATGGATGCATGTGTTTTCCATCCTTGAAGAGACCACTCACTTATTCAGGTTTTTCTCTTAACTTGTCACTTGTCTGTAGAAGAATGAGAATCCAGATCACTCATTATCTTGCAATAATTAAAATTAATATTTAATCTCCTTTTTATTACTCAAATCAGTATATCACAATCAAGAGAGTCATCAAGCACATTTCTTCTGCTAAAAGTAGCCATCTTGGCCTGGCTCATCATATTTTCTCCATTATACCTCAATTTGCCAAAAAATCTACACCTTTTGGAGAAATTGCATGTACTGAAGAAAAATTAAGAATTTGAAGAAAGAAGTCTTTTCTTTTAGAGAGGGGCGAGAAACAGAGTATTCTCGTTATATAACTTTCAACAAGTCAGTTTAACTAAAGAAATAACTTATTTGCTGAAAGCACTGGAAAAAAAATGTTGATGTGCAATTGTCTGGACCTCTACTTGGGAGGATGTCAAGTGACTGGTGCTCTTGGAACTTCACTGCTCAGCAGCACATGGTTACCGAGTGCTGTTAATATATACAGTATTTGAGTTGAAACAACCAGTACAAAAATTAGCAAACAACAATTTTGAAAAGCAAAGTGTCCAAGTTGGAAAAAAATCTCTGGCTCCAAAGTAAGGATTTTCTATCATTGTAAACTGAAAACTGTGCAGTTTTGAGCAGTCTGAAGATATCAGCCTGGGCTCTGAAAACTTGTGCTAGATTTTTTTCACTACAATTTGAAGAGTCATCACTATATCAAAATATTATATATAATAAACATGTTTACACATAATTAATTAGGTTACTTGAACTATATAAAAACAGATTTGTATACAGGAATATTAGACCAACACAAAGAACAATTTGCTCACACTTAGACAATGGCAAAAAGTCAACAAGAACAAAATAAAGTCTCATACTTCTCAAATCCATAGAAACACAATTTCATTCTGCATATGCAGGTTGGTGGACCAGGAGCTAATGGAAACAGGGAAATGAGCACAGCCATCCAGCAGTATTGCTGCTGCTAGCAATGTGTGCATGTGTGTATGTGTGTTTGAGAGGCGTTCCTGAGGCAGCAGCTAAGGCGCTGTAGTAGGACTAGGTGTTATCACTCATTCTGATTCCGTATTACAGCATGACGGATGGGCCCCCGCGGGCCGGCAAGCGTCTCCATGCGCTTATTACCGGAGCTCTTAAGTGGGAGTTGATTTAGCTTAAATAGGTTGTTTCATAAGGAGAAGACACCAGCGCTGTCACCACTGCTCTGCTCCTCGCTACAGCAAAACGCCACTCTAATTGAATAATGCCTCCTCTACATACCTATTAGGGTGCTTAGGTACATAGTGTGCCCCAATAATTGCTTATACAACCTGGCTAATTTGGCCTTCACACCCTGCACACGCACACACACACACACACACACACACACACACACAGAGCCCAGCTTCCCCCACTGTGTGATATTCATGTTTGTAATAGTATCCACAGTATGCTCTACGGCGGTTAGTGTTTTAGAGTATTCAGTGTTTGAAGATCATCACTGTAATTCCAGTGTAATAGCAAAGATAAAACAAATAGGTCTATATCCAAGTTATAAATCCAGGATTTGATACTACACATCTAATTTGATATTTCTTTAACCTGAATCCAATAGGATCAGCGGATTCTGAATGCTATAAAAGTGCAAATAGACCTATGCTATAAAGGATTAGTGTTTCATTAGCATATCACAGGGAGATATTTGAGCATGCATGTTCCAATCATACAAGTGTTGGAGGTGGTCACAATGGGAGGAGGTTCAGATAAAGGAGTTTCGATTAACAAAACATTGATCCGTATCCCTGTCTCTGCTGGATTTAAAAGATTATTGCTGATGCAACAGTGCGATGGCATGTGAATTGTGCACCACTGTGGAGTGGAACCTGTGCCAACTCTCTGTAAGTGAACAAGGCACCATGGATTCTTGCCAAGAACAACACACTCCCGGGAAAGCTGAAGTTGGCCGTCAATCATGAGCCCTCAAATGGAAACACACCCATTTCTCACTAGACCCCCACCACTTAGTTTGTCAGACAGGCGCACAGATATTCATACGCATGCAAACATACAAACGCACGCATACACAAAGGGCACTGAAAGTGGAGAGGGAGAAAAACAGGGTAAGTACTTTCTGAGGAAGGTCCCAGAAAGTCTTGATTAATCCCAAGCAGCTGCACTAAATTTAACTGTGATTTCTAGACCTCATGAACAGCATGAGAATTTCAGCAGCTCACTTGCCTTGGGGTCAGAAACCATCAGGTTAGAATATAATTTTACTCACTGAACAAAATTATAAATATGTGGAGGTAGTATCTGCTAGATATCCTGTACGAGCATCTGAAACATATTTAAAAGTTGCAGTAACTTAATGTCATTAAGACTGCCTTTAATTTAGTGGTAAATGTGAATTATACCTATATACTGGACAAATGATTTTCCTCTCCGGTCATATAAGGTATGTGTTATCAGTAGTGCTGTCAAATCGATTAATAGCATTATTGTCCATAGTTAACTCAAGATTCATCACATTTTTTAAAAATCTGTTCTAAACAGTAAAGTAGCCAAGTACATTTACTCAAGTACTGTACTTAAGTACAACTGAGGTATCTGTACTTTAGTTGAGTAATTTCATTTTCTATTACTTCTACATTGCTACATTTTAGAGGCAAATATTGTACTTTTTACTCCACTACATTTATTTTATAACTTTAGCTACAAGTTACTTTTCATAACCACATTAATACAAAAATACGACTTCAATGATCTGTGGTGGAAAATTCACAAGCTGCCCAGCAATAATTCAAATTAAATACATAGAAGCTAGTAAAAACTAGCTCCCCCTTTACCAGCTGCAGTATTAAATGTGATGTACACAATAAGGCATCAGTGATAACAATAATATGATATACAGGAATGTGAAATGTGCCATTCTATATAATAAATACTTTTAGTGAAGTCCATTTACTTTTAGTAAGTTTAAATATGTTTTGATGGTAATGCTTCTGTACTTTTACTAACATTTTGAATGCAGAACATTTACTTGTAACAAAGTATTTTTACACTGTTGTATTGCTATTTTTACTTAAGTAAAGGATCAGAGTACTTCTTCCACCAGTGGTTCTAAATGTACCGTAAAGGAAACCCAAGGTAACTGTGATTACTGAGACAAGTCCAGTAGTCTCCGGTGAGACTAGTGTGTTTGTCTGTCCGAACACCTACTCCTCTTTAGTTTTATCATCTTCATACAAGTTGAGTATTTTGATGATAGCGGTGGCTCTCAAACATACATGGAGTCTTTGGATGTGGTGTGAATTATTTCAAGCAGAGCCTCGTCCTCCACAACTTTAAACGGCCTGCAAGCTGCAGAGACCCATTTAGTTATCGTTGTTGAATGTTTGTGGAGTTGTCCAGGCATCTCTGTTGCAAACTATCCGGCGTGGTCTGCCTTTAGTGAGGGGGAGGAGGGCTCTGCATCAGTTGTGTGCTTGGCTAGCAAGTGGTATTTGAGACTCAACATACTCCTGTTGTAACTCAATTCACAACATTGAATGCAAATAACTTTGTTCTTGTTGAGAGAACCATCTGGCAGGGCTTTGAAGCTGCCATTCAAAAAACCCTTTTCTTTATCCATTTCTGCATCGCTCCCTGATTTCCCAAACTACGGGGTGGGCCAAGGGTCAAAATCACAGTATATGCGTGCCTAAATAGCGTGTCAAAAAAATTTGTGGCATTGAGGCCAGATTGCTTGGGAACCACTGAAATCATCAAATATCATGAAAAAAAAAACTGAATGCAAATCATCAGGCTTGATTTTATAATTTAATTGGTGAAGATTATTAAGGGTTACTGTAATGCATTAACACTTAAAATAGTAGATATTCAAAACTACATATTAAAAACTCATCGCACACAGACAATACATCCCCATGCATATACTGTACCTAAGAAAACACACAAACACCACTCACCAACCACACTCGCATGTTTATAAACATTTACAGAGTGGATATTTGTGCAGTGTGTGCACATGTGCTCACGGCCCTGTGGGTGCTTTGGTGCGCCACCGCA
>NW_018127891.1:1021125-1027852 GCF_001952655.1 Monopterus albus | reverse complement strand
ATCTGGTTGGTGGTGATTGATGATGGCCATGGAGAGGCAGATCATTTGGGTGGCCCCATCTACACAGGACGTAAATCAAATCAGCTTCGCTAATGATTCTCAGACGCTCATCTGGCAGCCGCGGCCAGGTCTTTGCACAGAGGGACAAAAGAAACATCAATAAGTCCCAGAATGATTTTATTTGACCAACTGTTCCAGGGATTGATGTCCATTTTCAGCGAGGCACCTCTGTCTAGGAAAAATCAAGGCATCATCATCAGTGCTGCAACCCAAGTGTGAAATTGATGCAGGTGTGGGTGTGTGGTTATGTGTGTGAAGCTCTATGGATATGCATCTATTTAGATGTGATGCAAGATGATGTAAAATGTAGCTGAATAGGGGGAGAAAAAAAAAAAAAAGACTGCTTCAGTGGAATATCTAATATCAGCTCTGCCAGGGTGAGAGCCCCAAAGATGACAAAACAAACAGGTGGTGAAGGGAAGGAAAACCCCAGATAAGTCCAGACCCCAGTTCACTCTGTGGATTCATTCCTGTTGCTATTTGATGGATAATCCTGACAGGCAAGAGGACCTCAGCCCTTAGCCCTCAGGGGTGACCCATTACAATTTTTCATTAAACGTCTGTCTGACGCACCGCCTTGATTTGTCCATAATTTATGATGCCATTACAAGCTAATTAGTGCCCGGATCCCTGTGCCCTGCTTGGCATGCCAGGCCCTTGGCAGTGAGGAGAGGGCACACAGTGCTGGCTTTCACTGCAATGGCTACTCTTATTTTCCTTTTAAACTGTTGTCATAAAGTTGTCACAAACATTTTTCCACCACTGACACCGTTTGCACTGCGATTCTTTGTGACATAACTTTTCATTTGTGGAAATGCGGCTGAAAGTGTATTTTCAATCTACAAGTCAACATGTAATATTAAAGCCATAATTTAGAAGATTATTTCGGTATTGTGTGTATAAAGCAGAAGTCTGTTTTGAAGTGTCTCATGTTACTTTGTTGCTGGCATTTGATCACATTATGATTAAACCGTGGTTCAAGAATGACTTTACCCATCATGTCTCATTTCTGCTTCTGCTGGCATTGATCTTTGGCTGCCAGCACTGCTCGGTCTAACTTCTAGTTCATTCTAAAAAAAAAAATAAAAAAAAACAAAAAACTACTTCTGCTGCAGTTGTGCATTTGCCAAAAGATTTGTCAAATAAATCTCAAATTGACAAAATGTTTGTAATGCAAAAGATTTTTAAGCCTGGTCATGTTAGGATTCACTCAGTGGTAGAAAGCAACAAATTAGGTGCAATTAATAACCTATCTATAAAACAGAATTTCAGTCTCAATTCCTTTGTCATTATAGTTGTCTGACCAACAGACATGTGCAACATCTGCATACAGAACAAATGTTTAACAGCAGTCTAGCTGAGCGTAGCATGACTGTCCTCAGCTCGGGGGGGAGGGGTCTCAAAGCCAATGCACCCATGCATGAAAGTCAATCCACTGTTTGTGAGTGTTTTATTTATTCATTAGTGACATGCAGCTTGAAAAGTAAGAAGAAGAAAAGACAAGAAAGTTCCATTCAAATAAGCATGGCATCCCCAGAGCGAGACTGTGAGAGAAAGAAAGGGGGAGAGCTAAATGTGTGTGTGTGTGTGTGTGTGTGTGTGTGTGTGTGTGTAGAAAACAGGGTGCTTGAGGAAAGGGAGATGAGAGAAGAGTGGGATGACTTCTTTTAATTTAGGGAGCCCCTCGGGGGAAATCGGGCCCATGAACAACCAATTACGACAGTCATCAGTGAAGCGCACACGTGAGGAAGTGGGGCGTTGAGCGTAAAAGGAAAATATCAGGATGGAGGAGGAAATGATTTGAAGTATTAGCTCCAGTCTCAGCAACCCCTCCCTCAGTGATAATCACTCACATATTCATGCAAGTGTAAATCTCTGCATGCTTCATTTCGGAAATGATAAATGTAACTATTACACAGGTAATCTATTACAATTAAATGACAGCTTTGCGGGTGGGGGGAGGGGCAAGACCATCATCATTGGCCAATTACCATCTTATTAAGGGTGTTAATCGGCCCCATATTAGGGTCAGTGCTCCTCATTTCAAGGGAGAAAATAATTGTTAACCTTGTAATAGCAACACACAGAAACTATTAACACACCCCAGGGGGATCTCACACCTCATACACAAACTCTGTCAGGGCATTAAGTGGAAGTTCAAATGATTTTCTACAAGAAAACTCTGCTTCCAACCTGCTGAGCCAGTTACAGAGTTTGACTGACTGTCATAGATTTATCTAACAAATGCATCAAATTCTTCTGATGTATAAGACCAGAGGTGTTATACCAGTTGTAAAGACTTTAGATTATATATTGTACTCTTAAACTAACAGCGAGATGTATTTCACACTTAGCCATGCAGAAGGCAAACCCCAGTTTCTTGCCAGCATAAAGGGTAGTACAATCACATTCACAGAACCATTTCCTTCTGGTGCAAGTCAAATATTTTCAAACAAGAAACAACCATATGCTCCGGGAAAACGATGAACAATTCTCACAATTTTCAGACATTTTAATCAGTAAAATATCATGCTTATTCCAATTTTGTCAAGTCACTAAACCTCATGTTTATGTCGAGTCCGTGTCACTAAAGAATAGTCAGAGTTGAGTCTCCATTATCAGAGTCATCTTAAACACTACTAACACAGTTCACCATCTTAAACAGAGTTTACTTACTGTGTATGACACAACAGCCAAACAAATGCACTTGTTACCCCCCCAAAACACACACACACACACACACACTACTTATAAGTATCTTATACCAAATTATTATGGCCTAGTACATTTTTAAAAAAAAAGGGAGGAGTCCAATCCTCGTCTCCAGCTTCCAAGTCTGAATACAGTCAGTGCTCGAGTCTGAGTCCAAGTCCAAGCCCTTGGTGCTCAAGTCCAAGTCTCGAGTCTGAGTCCAAGTCCAAGCCCTCGGTGCTCAAGCCAAGTCATGAATCCTGAAAATTAGGAGTCAAGCCCTGGATTTGAATATTACTACACTGGTTTATGCTAATCAGATAACTGATAATAAATCTCATATTCTTCTTCATGAACCTGTACTTGTGTTTCTCCCTGCTCAGACTGCCCTCTGCATATTTTTTCTGCACTTTAGAGTGGTCTTGTACACAAACCTCTAAAATCCTCTCATGAGTGAAGCTTGCCTTCTACAGATGCACATCAAAATACCAATATCCTGTAATCACATCTGTGCATTTTTTCCTGTGCTTGCTCCACTAAGTTTCAGCTAAGCTGATGTTAAAATATTGTTGATGTCCACAAGTTGTTTGACTATAAGACACCAGAACTGACAAAACAGCCTGCAGAGAGAAAACTCTTAATTTACTCCACATTTAATCTGACACAATCTAGAGCAACATATTGTCAATAACAGAGGAGATCAAATGAACTTTTAGGATTGGGAATTTCATACTGCTGTACACATGACTAAGGTAAAATTCTCATTAGCGTGAACCAGTTATATTTTTGATTCATGAAAAGTGCAATACACTTACAGGAAGTCTGAGATTTTGCAGCATCTTTTAAAGTTGATTCAGTTTCAAAACAGTGTCTGCTATGAAAAAGGAAAATCCTCCAAGGATATATCGCTGCACTTCCCTCAACAGTCCACAGAAAGAGACAACAGACTTGGTAAAGTGTGAATTCCAATAACTTTTTCTTTTGAGTCAGGTAAAGCCAAATCCATTTAGCTTGTAGATAACAGTCAATCTCATATGAATGACTCTCCTAAGTCAACCTGGGGTATATGATTTTAGGAAATCACTATTTGCAAATAACTTTCAATTTCTTTACGACTTAAATCTAGTTTTTTTCAGGAAATTCTCTTTGTGGTATATTGCATCTGCCTGAGTGGCCATTATTGTGCTGGCTCTCAGGTGGGCTTTTATACGGGAAGGCCGGACCCCGGGGTCCTGTGTCGCCTCCAGCTTATATTGAAACAGACAGTGAAGTGACGATCTCCCCCAATAGCCTGCCTTCCTCACTCAGCAGATCCTCTAAGTGAGTTACCTGTCTAGGAGGGTGGCTTAGATAGAATGAAATACTCACTTGTCACTTTTATTAACCCTTTTATATCCCCTCCCCCAACCTCGTACTCTCTCTCTCTCTCTAACCCTCTGTTCTTACCCAACAAACTCTCCATCTCTTCTTTTCTCCCCTACAATGACCCGCAATTCTTCCTATCACAACCCCTGAAGCCAAAATCATCTCCATTTTGCATAATGTTCCAAACTGATAGTGGTGACATGAGCAGGAGGGCACTAGGACTTAGATGAGGGAGCACAGAGAAGAGATGAAGCATTATCCTCTCACTCACCGACTCCCTCTCTGTCTCTCTCTTCTTTGCAGCTGGCTGTGACCTCTGGTGGCAGTTATTATCCACACGGTCGCAGTTGGTCCCTTGTCCCATGAGCAGGACACAACCCCTTCTTAATGTAGTCCCCCACTAGGTCTGCTCCTGTGAAGCCATATACTCAGTGCAGCACCCCTCCTCTTCTTCAACACACACACAGAGTACACAGCATACCCTGCCTATCCATCTAGCAAGCTTTACTCCCTTCAGCCACTGGCTTGCACTAGTAGAGAGTGGTTCCTGAAAGCAGGAGGAGATGTGATGTAAGAAAAAAGGTCTATTATGTTGTCAGTGTGATACTGATTCATGACAGAAGACATTATGCATGTGTTACAAGGTAGTGTTTCATTTTTATTGCGTAGTTAGGGGTTATTTCAATGTGGAATAGCACTGAAAGTGGATGTACATTCAACAAGCTAAATTGTTGAGTAAAGCAGTTTTGTTCCGAGCTGAAATGGTTTAGTCAGTTATAGAATAATTATGTAAGATCTTTATGGAGTGATCCTTTGCTGGTTCAGGCTTCTCAAACGGTGAGTATTTGCTGTTTTCTCTGTTTTCTATCACTGTAAATTCAACATCTTTGGGATTTAGATTGTGGGGTTTTTCCATTCCAAGACGTTTATAGATGAAACAGTCAGTTAAAAAACTATGATTAACAGACTACACAATCATGAAAATACACCTTGGTAATAGTCTAAAAACAAAGTTTTATCTAGACCTTATCAGGGGGACTACCTGCTGTTGTGAACTGAAGAAATGCTATTCCACTATAATTACTTGATTAGATAACACACAATATCATACTGTAAATACTGGTCCATGGAAAACATTTTCTAATATTTAAAATGTATTGTGACACTTTAGCCAAAAAAAATTAAAATTAGAACTACTGCCTCCGCCAGCCATTCACATTGGAGTTTACATGCATGTCTGTCCAGCCTCACATATGTAGACTTTGAAGAGATGTAATAAATTATATTAAGTGCATTTTATACAAATATAAAAATACAAATACACTGACATGTATGATTCTAATGAATAATTTCCAGTGAGAGACAATTTATACAAAAAAACAGAGGACTGCTAGAAAGATTTATCACATCGCTCTTGAATCCAAGGGGACATTTGTGCCAAATTTGAATAAATACCCTCAAGGTGTTCCTGAGATATTGCGTTCACAAGAATGGGACGGACAGACAACCCGATCATGCCTTCAGCCACAGCTGTCTCCACCAAAAAGGCATAAAATATTTTAGTCATGCAAAAGTTTTAAATAAAATTTGTTTTTTTTGTGAAATATACAATAGTATTACCTCAACAGCCCTCCATAATTATGCAAATGAAGCCGTCTGAAGAGGGAAACTCACTTCAGTTAAATTGCGACTACATCATACTATCTGATCCAACTACAAAGGGTCACAATTCAAAAGCTAAAAAGTTAAGGAACCATCATTCCTCGTGGTGCTGTCTTAATCATGAACATTAAGCATTGCTTAAGTTTCTCTGGAGGACAGCATCAGCAAGATGTCATAAATATGAATACAGTCATTAGCAAGGTCTTGGCTTCACAAGCTTTTCACCACATCACCTTCAGTAGCATTTTTAATTCACAAACTACACTGTCAGTCCTTAAACTACTTATCCTAGCTGTCAACATCCAATGTGTTTATGTATCAGATTTTACTGAGAAAGAGAGCATATATCCAAAAAGAGGTCTTCAAAAGATTTTGGGAAACTTTAACAGAAACAAGCTCTGTCTAAATCTATATTTTCTTTTGTGACACATTCTTAAATATTCCAATAAAGAAGTGGGCAGAGACGCAGCACAACCTCATGAATTCAAATGGCAGATGCCCAGAATGCCAATGGTCTCTGTCTTTCCTGCTGCTACCAATTTATATTTTCCATATGGGTCCTTAAACGACAAATGAAAGTCAGTCCCTGCCCTTCTATCCCTTCCCAGTTCCCCCCTGGAGACAAAAGCGGTCAAAAGTCAAGGAAATTGTGATTCCTTAGCACAGCACACCAAGGGCACTTAAACACAAACAAAACAACTCCCACAATGCCTCAATGTTGGCAAACTTGGGCTCCCTCCCTCAGAGATCTGCTAGTATTCTAAATGGTAATTATTGCACACAGACCCACACTTACAGGCATACACACACACACACACACTACCTGGACTGTACAGGTGAAATGCAGAGGAGGACAGAGGAGAAAGGGAGGAGTTAAGGGAAAGGCAGAAAATAAAATGAGGTGGAGTAATAAAAAAAAGGTAGAAAAGTGCAGAAAACCCGAAAAAAA
>NW_018127891.1:998529-1021021 GCF_001952655.1 Monopterus albus | reverse complement strand
GGGCCACAAGGCTGAGTGTCCAGGGGCCAGTGGGGGACAGTGGCCAGATCTCAGTGGTTATCATTATGTTAAGGGGAAGGTCTTCTCTGTCCCTCTCACAATCCCCCTTCCTCCTATCTCAAACTCCATTTCTCTCCCAGGGCAAAGGTGAGGCGGCCTGGGGAGCAGCGGAAGGTGAAGGGTAAGGCAGGGTGAGCTTCAGGTCAGCGGCTGTCGTTAGCGATGCAGCTTGACCTACTCACCCATTACTTGAAGTTGTATTCCCCAAGTTTCCCCCTCCCCCATCTAGTTTTTGTCATGCACTCTCATTCTCTTACTGCTGCTAGGCCAAGCTGAGATAGATGAAATGTCCCCTCCTGAATTTTAATAGGTCAAATGCTTCACAGAGGCAACGTGGTGGGAGAAGTTTGCCAAAGTCTTGGCTAGAATTAAACATAGAAATGTTTGTTTCTAAAGAATTCTTACAAAAGGAAAAATTTGACTATAATCAGATTATTATATTAATTTATTTACATGGCTCCACATGTCTGCAATAAACAAAAAAAAATGTACAAATACAGTACAGTTTTGTCTAGGAACAGAATATATGATGTATCCTACAGTATGAATTTTGCTCCTACTGAAGCTCAGTATCCCTGCATAAATCTTTACAGATAAAACTTCTCATTTTATCTCATCGCGTCTGTGGTTTCTAGTACCGGATGAATCTACAGATTGTGAATTGTAAATAAAGGAAAAGAGGGCAGAAAAGAGTGAGGAAAGGAGTTCAAGTGTGAGATGAGAAGGGCCCTTACACTTCAGATCTATGATATCAAACACACAAACATGCACTCACACACACCTGTCTAAAACACATAGCACTTTCCACAGATTAGAAATCTTCTCAGTTTACAAAAACCTCGCTGCACATAAGGTGTTCTTTTCATGGAGACGAGGCCGTCGGCGCAAAGAGCCCGAGGCTCTTTCATTGTCAAGCTCTTTTTCTATTCTTTGCCGACAACAACACCACCCTCTTTATCAGTGCAATTACAGCACAAACAGACTCATCATTGGCCCAACTGTCCTCTCCAATCGCCTCCGCTTCCACAAGCAACCTAATTAGTCCTAAAAAGAGAGAAAGCTGATGAGCAGAAAAGAGGGGCAGAGAGTGAAAAGACCAGTTATCATGTCCATTTGTGTGGGTTTGAAACACCAATTGTATGTGTTTGTGTGTGTATGGCTGTATTTTTCCACTCTGTTCCACCCCCCCTTTTCTTTTTGTTGTTGTTGTCCTCACTCTTCCTATCTCCTTTTTTTCCAGAGAAAGAAAGCCTTCAAAGGAGCGATTGTGCAGAGCAGCTGAAGTGGTCTGTTGGTAAGCGGACAGCAGAGCAACAACAAACATGGCTGGCACTAATCAGGGCCCCGGCTAATGTAAACAATGTCATTTTTTGCCCTTAATGAGCCAATTTTCAGCAGATACGAGAGGGCTAACAATTGGGGCAGCGCCTTTGATGTGATTCATCTGAAGGTTTGTTTGTGATCGCTTGGCACTTTTTGTTGGAAGCCCTGAGCCCAGCTGCTTTCATCTGCCCCTGAAAAGGGAGAGCCACGACTCACTTGGGTACAGCGGGCGGGGAATAAAAATAATTTTCTTTTCTTTCCCTGTTTTTTTAAAGACAACCACCCTCCCCCTTTTATTATAAACTAGTCCTAATCAGCTGACCGGCCCCCTCCTTGTCTCCCTCCCCTTTAGTCCCCCTCTCCACACACACACACACACACACACACACACACACTTTTGTGAACATGCATACATATACAAGAACGAAGGAGCATCATCCATGAGGGATTAAAAAAAAAAAAGTATCATTCGTACTGGGTGTCTATTGCGATCAAATAGTGAACTCATTAAAAGGCGCCCTAGTGTGCGTGCGGTAGACACTGACAGGGCCTTCATTAACATGGTGCTGACAAAAGGTGAGGCAGACCAAAGAGGCAGCCAGCGGGCCAAGTGTATGTGCTGCGGCACCTTTCAAAAAGGCACCACAGCCAGAGGCAGGCGAGATGGCAAGCACACTCCATCAAATAGCATACTGACCAAGAACAAGCTGATTCTAGTGAGAGAGAGAGAGAGAGAGATAAAGAGCTACAGTCAGGTAAAGAGACAAAGAGTTTTTCAGTGTGCACTAAATCCTGCAAACTTCCTATCTGCAGCCTGTTCAAGTCAAGCGCAGCTGTCATTTTGCTTACAAGCACTAATCAATTTCAGAAAGCTGATCAGAAAAATTTTTCCATGATGTTCCTGGGCTGGTACTTGTAGCGCTGATTATCAAAATAAAGAGAACTCTTCAAAGTTCAGTAAAAGATCTCAAGAACACACAAATAACTACTAAAAACAGGAAAGAGGGGGATATTGATGTAATGAAGGTAGTGACCAAAGGCAATACATCGCCCCATGTCCAGGCCTATTCCAATCAATCACTGGAGCTGAAGTGATGTCAACTCCAGGCTACTCAGTCAGCCAGACTCCCATTATGTCCACATATACACGCACACACCTCTGCCTGCCTCTCTGGCTATGAGTCAGGGGCCCTCTGGGGCCAACCACACACACAAATACATACACACTGCACCTGCTGGGCCCTGCAGTTACCAGCTGTCAGCTCCACGTGTTCTGTGCCGTCTGTTAAGAGAGAGAGAGAGAGAGAGAGAGAGAGAGAGAGAGAGAGAGAGTACAGAGCAAAGGGTTGCAGCAAAGTTACATGCATCAGCTGGGCCATGAACAGAGAGGGAGAAAATGACGAGAGGCCATCAAGGACATTCAACAAATGTTCAGACAAAACCTGCAATGAACAATGGCATATTTCTGCTTAACATTGGTTCAATTTTGTTAAATAACAATTGACAAAAGAAGTATGGGAGCATTTGTTTTTAATCAACAGCAGCCACCTCTGTTTCTTACACCATCTAAGACAATGACATTCTGGGAAAGTTTCCAAAGATTATGGCTGCAATATAGCAATTACCTTCCCGAAAATGAGCTCTTTAAAACACCGTAGTGCTGATCTAATATAATCAATTAAATGAGTAGTCAATCAACAGAATTTGAGCAACTAATTCTGAGCTATCAAAAACATCGAACACTGGCCGAGTCCTGCTTCTCAAATGTGAAGCTTTGCTGTACTTCTGTTGTGAATCGTTGTAAATTGAGTAACTTTGTGTTTGGGGTTGTTAATCAGAGCCAACAAGACATTTAAAGACGGTGCCTGAATCCTTGTGACGCGAGGTGCCCTGGTAACGTTACAGTGCTAAACCGCAACATTGTCAGTAGGCAGTCCAGACATGATCTTTGGTGCCTATCATCTCCCATCTTTCCCTCTCCCTTCATCTCTCTGCTTGTACAATAAAAGCATTAAATGTGAAAAAACATTAAAAACACATGCATCTTTATTGATGTCATTTTCAGGGATTTTATAAGATAAACAATTTACTGATTAATCAAAACAATAAACAATCTGCAGGCTTAAAACAGTAAGCAAAGCAACAACAACAACAACAACAACAAAATATATATATCACACTACATGAAGTACAACCAAACAGGGCAAACTGGTGCAACCATAAATTAATTTTTCTGGTAAAATAAAGCACATTACAATGTATAACCTTAGGGCATGACCTTAATCCTGAGCTTCCTCCCTCCCTCTGTAAGGGACAGAAAGATAGGAAGCCAGACTAGGGCAACAATGAAAAATATTGAGAGGGGGAAAAAAATCAATAATGTGTTGTGATGTGAAACTGATTCCCCACTGGATTTAGCTGTGCTACGTACAAGCCTATTCTCTGTGCGGCCCTGAGGTAAACAGTGTACTTTGTTACACTGTGTAGCATTAAGCCTTGGAGACCTGTACAATGATTAAGCTGTACTGGAGCACATTAGCGCAGGCCATGACATGGAAGGCGGAAAGAGGCCTGGCATGAAGGGAAAGGGAATGAAGAAAGGGGCATACCAGAGGGAAGGAGAGGAAAAAGGGGATCAAAAGCAATGAAATGAAAGAAAAACAGATGGGAAGTCAGGGAGAGGGGATAAATGTGAGTGAAGAGAAGAAACCAACAGAGATAAAAGAAAAAGAAAATGTGGACAGAGAAATCAAATATGTGTGACTTCATTTCATAATGCAGGATCATACAAGGCTCCCTTTCTACACACACGCAAGTCCAAAAAAGACAAGACAGTGAACATGAGACTCCTCAGTGTCACTGCTGACAGTAAAGAGAAAGACAGTAGGGACGGACAGCATGACTCCATGAATAGTGGCTACAAAGAGGAGTGCAGAGATGGGACAGTGGTGGGCAGAGTGAAATATTCCCTGCTGATAGCTGTTTACAGGCTATTCCCCTTCACTGCAGAAACCTGAGGCCTCACTCCCTCACTCATTTTCTCCATTTGATTTATTCCTCTGCTTCTTTCTGTGGTAAATTTGTCACTTTTGCATAATAGTGCTGTACACTAGTGTAGAGTGGTGTGATGCACTGGTGGAACTGGGATGGCAAGATATGTAAGCAGCCCAAGGTGTGATGGAAAAACTGGGAATGGGAATTGAAGACAGGGCAGAAAGAAGTTGATAGCAGCAATTCTTCCTCAATTTCTGAGGGGAAATAAAATCCCTGACCATTTTCCTAAAGCCCCAAAGTCCTGTTCGTGCTGTATCCCCCTTTGCCCCCCCGTCGCCCACCTCTCCCGTCCATCCCTCCCTCTCAGACACCACCCCTCCTCTCTTTCACTCTCTTCTTTCTCTCCTCTGTCTCTGCCCACCCCTCCACTCCCCCTCATCTCTTCAGGAGGCAGTTGTCAATCAAGTGCGTCTCCCACAATCCCTCTGGAGCTCATTGTGCCCGCGGTCGCTGGCGGAGGCAGGCGTTGCGACGCGGCGGAGAGCCGCAGATGGAGGGAGCGCTGTCAATCATTGTCACTAATTATTAATTTCTGTCACTCAGGCCCCCGTGGCAGCCATGTAGCGGGGCCCTCTCATTCTCTGTCTCTCCCTCCCTTCCTTCTCTATCCTCCTCCTCCTCCTCTCCATTCATTCTGCAAGTCCCTCTGCATCTTACTGTCCCTCCCATGTTCAGTCCCTCGTTAAAGTCCCTGCATCTCTTTCGCCTTTGCCTCTTTCGTTCAGGTCACGATGCTCCCAGTTCTCCTTCCTCTCCCTCTCCCTCCCAGGGTGAGTTGATTTGGTATGCCACCCTGTCCACAAAAAGTTCAACCTTTAGTTATGTGGTGCACGTGCACTCAGAACTGCCCCCTTCCCTCCTCTCCTCTCCTCTCCTCTCCCATCACCAGGTCAGTCCCCTTGACTCTCTGCTCCTTTTTAATTGTATTCTGCCCTCAACCCCTCTCAGGCTCTCATTTGCCCCACCTGAGCCAACCCCACCCACTACGTCCAACACGCTATGTCCAACTCCTATTCCAATTCCTCAAGAATCCCAAAAAGACACTAATATACACGTTTGCTTCTACTCCTTTTTTTAAGCTTAGATTCTGCAGTTCTCTGCTCAAGTTCTAATTGATTCAATGAACTTAGTATTTTCAATTTGCACACCAGCTCTTTCACCTGTGATGTCACTGTGATGGCAGCTAATGAGAGAGGCCTGACCCACATGTAGTTGCGACTGAGCATGAGGCCAGTCCACTGTGCTACAGGTTCTGATCTGCTCCCACCCTCACCTCATTACTAGAGGTGGTGGGCTGGGAGGCAAAGACGAGACAGATACTGTAGGTGGAGAGCAAGTGATTGTGCAAGGGAATTGATGATTAGGAGTTAAAGCACACACACAGTCATGAAAATACACTGCATACACACAAGTCCACATCTAAATATTACCAAGTCACCTACACACACACACATGCACAAGCTATACACATCTATGTCTCATGATTTACACACTCAAGTGTATTCCTAACAAACACATGCACCTTTAACCATACTGTATACATTCATCTTGCAAGCATTTTCACATTGTCACACACATGTATAAATAAGCACACAAAAACAGCATCTCTTATCACATATTGCATGTATGTGATATATAAAACATTAAATAACACATGTACATACATGTATTGCAGTCACATTTACTTGTTCACGTACATAAACTTGAGAATTTGCTCTCCCTTACAGTCATCTCAACATTTACACAAACACAGAAACACAGTTAGGCAAACTGTTTAAACAAATAATACACACAAACACACACACACACTATACACACATCTTATCCCGTCTGCTCGAGGGTTACCATTCGACAGACCTGTGCTGCTCTAATGAGGGGTCGATGAAGAGGCCAGCTGGACATCACTGATCCTTCACCTCCCTCCCATCACTCTGTAGCGCTCTCCAACCATCCATTCACCCACACACATACATACTTCTGCCCCCAGAAGCCCTTGCATGCCCCACAGTCCTGCTTTGCATACAGCTATTAACACCCCTCTACCCCTAACCTTCTGTCTCTCTGCATCCACCTCCTCCTCCCACGTCCCTCCCAGTGTCTGCCTCTTTTCCTCTGTCTCCTCTTTCCTGTTGCGGTTTTCCTCTGCACCTGTCACTTTTCCTTGTCTTCCCATCAGTTTTTCTTTTCTCTCCCTCATCCCCTCTTTCTCATCTACTCTTACCTGTCACTGTCTTTCTCTTCCCATTTGATTCTCTTTAGTCCCTTTATCAATCCCACCCCACCCCCCCATCACCAACCTCCTTTCTCTCCATCCCACAGTGTGTGTGTGTGTGTGTGTGTGTGTGTGTGTGTGTCAGCATTCAGCACCTCAGTGGAGACAGAGTTTATTGGAGTAATGCATTTATCACTGCTGCACGCCAGGCCCTCACCTCCTTCTTTGAGCCAGTGAGTAATGAAAATGGGATCATTTCTGACAACACACTGCAACACACACACAGATTCACACAAATACACTTCTCTATACATTCACTACAGCACCTAAATACTGTCACTAAAATGCTGAGATGTAAAACACACAAGCTTATATACAACACCACTGATGCAATGGAAACTGCACATAAATAACTAGACCTAAATTACCTAAATGACGCTTGTTCACAGGTCTTGACGACTTCTAATGGGATGACCTCTTGTTTCTCCACCCCCACATAACTGATTCGTGATGTTTGAGAAACTGCAGTGAATTCAGTTGCTATTTTGAGTACATCACTTCATATCATCTAAACTTACTGCATCTTTTTAGACCAGTAATCACAGTAGAAAATCTCTCTAGGACTGACAACTGAACTAACAAACCAACCCAAATACCATTAGTTGACTTAAATAGCCCCCAACCACAATCCTGAAACACAACCTACTGTCAAAGAATTATAGTTTAAATAAAAAATCTAAACATTTCACATGGAATTGAAAGGCTGCATGTCCAACTGCTTCAGTTGTTTCTAGAGAGAAAGAAATCAGGATCAAGTGTTAATGGCCAGGGGTGCCTGTCTAATCCCATTTGGTCTGGCAGAGTCAGGAGGGCAGGGGGAACTCTTCAGCAGTTTAAAACAAAACCATCACCACAGGTAATCCAGTTAGGCTCTGAACGGCCTTGACAGAACAAAACATTGCTGCAACAAACAACTGAAGCACCTCCCACTACATTAAACTCAAGAGGACAAGGTCGCATCAGTGGCAACATAAAGTTTAATCTTAGAAAACAAACTTCTCTTCAAACTGCATCCTTAAACACAGTGTAACGTAGTGGAGGAGAGCATTGCTAATACACCAAGTGGTGCGTGGAGAGCCTAAGTCAAAGGACTGCTGACTAATGTGCAGAAATGAGTGGAAATGCTCTGTGGTATTGCAGATGGCAGAGGTATTTGTTATTCATTCGGCCCTCAAGGTGCATCCACAAGGCTTGCATGAAAGTGTGTGTCTGCATGTGCATGTGTAGATGCGTGTGCTCACTGTTCTGTGTGTGGATGTGTGTGGCTTATGCTGCATCTGCAGTGCTGAGGATGCCATTAATGCTCGCTGCTGATCGCCTTCCCACATTTAAATAACAATAGTGCAGTCAGAGAAAGCATCGGTGTGAATCCAACCCACAAAACACCCAGGAGCTGCAGGCCCCACTCCTGCTGTGTGTGTGTGTGTGTGTGTGTGTGTGTGTGTGTGTAAGAGTTTAGGCACACTTGCTTATGCTTAAACATCCACCACATACATGTGAGTCTGAGAAAATACAGTAAGACAGACACAGGAGAGGAAGACAGTGAGAGAGAAGGCGGCAGGCTGCGCTAGAGTCTAAAATGCACAGCCACTGTGATGTGCAGAGAGGCCGTGTGATGAGAAGCTGCAGGTCCAGGAAGCTGCCACATAGTGTGCCACACAGCGAGTCATAAAACCTGGAACCGAGTTAGGATTTTTGCACTTCCAGTTCCGATCCCCCGAGGTCATTGGGTTTTTGGCTAGATACATTTTCATGTTTTATTCTATGACATAAAATACATGGGCAAATACCGCACTCGTAATATTTTACGCAGTTTATGCAGTTGCTAAAAAGTGGCTATATGAGACTACAGAGGCTGTCTGGGATATTAAACACCGAATACAGAGATTCATCTACGGTCTGCGCACTAGCCCGCCTTTACAGCCTTACTGTAGCCTATGTAAACTCACTCACTTGCAAAGTATTTTAACTGACACAGCCATGATCACTATCTAGATCAGGTCATGTTAAGAGGAAAGGATTTTGTAAAAGAGGTAATCGCACTAAATCAGTTTACAGGTTGCAAGCTGTGGTGGTGATGCTGAAGTCATGGGAATTTTTACTTCTGGCAATCATATTTGACTTTCCAAAAAAAAAAAAAATCATTAAAGTGGCCTTAATTTGTGAAGATTATCTTGCTGAACAAAATGTGTGCTATAAACTCTTTTGGTACAGAGTTTATTTCCTGCCATAATACTAAAGCCTGTGGGAAAATCCCACTGGCTTTTGGTTGAAGAAACCAGGGTTATGCAAACTTCCAGGTTGGCCTAGAAAAAATATGTGATCCCTACAGCACTCTATCAGCTGTACTGATGGCCCTCAACCCCAATGGATGAGCTGCCTGTCCTTTAAAATTAATACAGCACTGGACAGAATACAAACTGTAGAGACTTATTTTTCACTTCAGATATAATGCATATTTCAAGTTTGCCCTTATTGCAAAGTGCCTTCATTAAAACCATCTATTTGATATTACAGGCACAGAAAGGTACAGCAGAACCTCTATTCAGAAGTTGTCTTCACTAAATAAAATGCACAGTCATAAAATTCTATGGATATATGGATTATGAGCATCAAGCACACTAGCATTCATGTCGTCCCTAAGCCAAAGCAGCGATAAAGTCAAGGAAAAGTAACATCAAATGTCTTTCCACCTACTGGACACACACTTATTTTAAAACACAAAACAAACAATCAGCACAAGAGGAAGTGGGCGTACAATTTATAATTTAGCCCCAACAAACAGAAGCATCCTACAGTGGACAAACTCAGTCAAACTCAAGGGTACTTACCAAAAATGCATCCTATCGCCTATTTATAGATTAATTTGGCCCATCTCCTCGGTTGTGTCGTTAACAGCCCAATTAGGTGTTAACATGAGATAACCTGCTAATGTGTTTACTACATTATCCATCTCTAAAGTTCATTTGTTATCTACCGACCGCACCAAAGATATTTACTGCGCTGGTGACGCCGCTGTAGTGAACGAGTTTAATAGGATACAGTTTCCTGTGATATCTGCTGAAAATACAAACACACCTAAAATAATGTAACTGACTAACTTCTCAGCAGCAGTGCGGGTAAAAATACTCAGACGTCAGTAAGAACTGCAAAACACGTCTCACGTAGGAGGGCACATGGACAGGTGGAGCACAGGTGCGTTAATTACCTTGCGTCATTAGCCCGGGACGGCGCACAATTTAGCCTTCACTTGGGCACCATATTCAACAGCCAGTGCGCTAAGATCTGACCGGTGTTATGTCGAAATCTGTTTCCCCATTGACAAGTGTTTCCCCTAACGTTAACCTGACCTTTTTATTACTATGTGTAGCCTGGTGTGAGCAGACATATATTATACTTTCACATTTAGGATACTTTTTCTCAACATATGTTTATATTAGCACCGGGTTATTGTATGAAAATATATTTATTATTATTATTTTGTATAATTTTTATATTAATGTATACCTTTTTAACCATTTTGCACCATGTTAACAAGACAAATTCCTTGTATGCAGAAACATACTTGGCAATAAAAGTGTTTCTGATTCTGACATTTACATATCTAACATCTAAATAATGAGCCTTGTTCTTTCTGACCTTTAGAAGAAACAGCTGCACCCTTTAGCCCAGTCTGCTTATATATACTGTAGCTCACTGTTTGTACTTTGTGTGGATGGGAAGGTGTGCTTGATGAGCTCTGAATGTACACATAAGAAGTGTATGTTTTTGTATCTGTCTCCAGTGTGTATTTAATCCAAAACAAACTCAGGAGAATTTATCTTGACACAAATTCCTTTTACTGTTCTCCTTTTATAATTAAAGATACCATTCTGCCTCAGCATCTTTCCATCCACTTTTCTTTGTTTTTCAGTCCATCCTGTACATTCCTGCAACCACAAACACACACATTCCCCACAGACACAGATGTGGGATGCATCTTACCTCTCTGTTACACAGTCTGAAAATGTTCACTGTGCCAGTACACCCACTTGCTGGCATGTATATTCACACACTGAAATACACACACTAACGTGTATACTGTATTGTACATCTCTAAACATATGCACATGGACTGATCCCATTCTGATTCTTTCTTGTACAAGTGACCTCACTGTAAAATAGAAGGTTTTTAAAACCATGGTTCCCATAAATAAAGCACAACAATTCTCAGCTATCCTTCTGAAGGAACTGATACATTTAGAATGCTTATATGCATCTTGTTTTATTTCTCTTGTGATGTGCCACGAACTGATGCTTACCAATCACAAGAGCACACCAGCACACATGACAAGTAGAGGAAGGAAGTAAAGAGACAAGGGAAGTAAAGTAAAAGTGGGATGCCACGAGAGTAGATGAGTCGAGAGACTTTTGAAAAAAAAAAAACTGAGAAAAAGACAGACAAAAAGAGTGAGAGGCTGAGTCTAATAAGAACCAAGAGACAGCGTGCTGGTGTCTTGTGGTGCCATTTGAATACAGGGCAGCAGCAGCTGGAGTCTGTGTTGAACAGCTCTGCACTTCACACAGAATCACCATCAGGAGAGCATAGCGCAGGTAGTACTCTGCTGGAGTCTTATGCTGCTTCACACGCTCCCACAGACCAGCCTCTGTGTGTGTGTGTGTGTGTGTGTGTGTGAATAAGTTGGAGCTCCATGGTTGTCATTACTCAGCCAATGTAATGTGCTCCCCTTTCTAGCATACCATATTGGGGCTGGTGTTCCCACTGCTGGCTTACAGAAAGGAAAGGACTGGCCTCACCTCTGTTCTGAATGCATTAGCACACATCACAATTTCAATCTGGACCTCAGCACAGGTTCTCCATGAGTCTACTGAATAGTAACAGAGTGTATGCATGCAAGTGTGTGTGTGTGTGCACGCAAGAAAGAGAGGTTGCAACAGAGTTTAAAAATACCCATACTACTCTTCAGTGCTAGTAAGTTGTATTATGAGAAACTTCCAGGGCACACAGCAGGGTCATTAGCATGACTGCCAGATTGAGAGGCAGAGGAAGGAAGTGGAGAAGGAAGGAAAGACTGAAGGGAAGAAGGAAGAAAAATACCAAAGTTTCCAAAACAAGTGAGCATCCAGTCATGATTATGCTCACATAATCCAAAGACAAGCACGACCCTCTGACCTTTCACTGTCTTTCTCAGCCACTGCCACATTGATGATTGGCACTTCTACACAACATCTGCCACCTCTATGGTCCAATGAGTCCCTGCTGTTCATTAAGGTACGTTTTCTTTTCATTTTAATATCCGTGTCTATTGCTTATTCAGCAGTGATGGAAGCTGATTCACAATACAAACTCCACTAAGATTCAAAAGGAAATAGTTTACTTAATACACTTGTTAAAGGTTGTCACGACTGGAGAGGAGGACTTGTGCAAATCAAATGCAAAATACACTGAGGAAAATTGAGAGCTTTCTGGACAAGAAGAAAAAATTTTTGTATGACTAGAAAATGAATAGAAGTAAACTAAAGACAAAAACCTCTACATGAAAGAAAATTGAAAGGCTAATCAGATAACCGAGAAAGAAGAAAGTAAATAAAAGAGATAACCAAGGAGGAACACAGGAAAACTACAAGCTCTACTTAGTAAATAACATGTAGGTTCACAGGAAACTTTAGCTCAAATCTTCAAAACAGACAAGTACAGAGGAGATCAAGCTCAGGAACAGTTGGTATCATGGGGGACTAAGGGCAGGCTGACACAAAAGATGAAGCAAACACAAATATAAACCAGGAACTAGAGTCCAAATACTATGAGTAAACAGTTCAGAAGGGAGAAGGCAAAGACCAGGTCCAAAAAAAGTAATCAGGTGAGTACACAATGAGGTGCTGGATGATCATTGTACAGGATAGGGAAAATTTAGCAATGAGAGAAACATGTCTATAGTTAAATGCAGGTTGAGTGAGTGCACAGATGAGTGGAGGTTGAGTTAGTGAACAAAGACATGGGCAGTGGCTAATGTGACAGGGAAACATGAGGCAGAGAGTGGGATTGACACCTAATCTGGCAGCCACTTGACTAAATCCCCTAATAAAGTAGTTAAAACTAGCTTCAGCTTGGCCATTTAGAACATTAAGATGTTAAACATGCATTGCTGCTTAATCTACTTTTGAAACATAAACTCTATTTAGCAGAAAATATTTCACTTCTTTTACTATAATAAGATTTGAACGCAGGAGTTTCCTTGTATTTGTATTTTGATTTAAGGAATCTTAAATGGGCTTACACATAACTGTATCACTTTTATTAGGTGTGTGTATTTTTACAATGTATTACATTTGAAACACAAGCCTTTCATTTTGTGATTTCATTTGGCATCGCGCTAATCAATGTGGCACAGTTGTATGTGACCTGAGGATCATTGTTTTTAATGTTCTGCTGCATTACAATCCTCCCAAGTCTTTCTAAACACGTCCACTCCATCACCTTTAAGTCCACTTCTGCTGAAAATTCTCAGAGGCCTTTTTGACAGCTATTACAACACTAGTCTGCTGCCTAGCGCCGTTCAACACCAAGGAGCCTGTTTATTGTTTCAATAGCAGCTGCTTTAGTATTCCTTGTGCTGCTGTTGCTCCCTTTAGGAACAACAAACTGAGAAAAAACAAACAACACTTGCATGGCTAAAGGACATGCCTCGGTTGTAAAGAGATACATAACATAAAAAAACCCCAGATATTAATGGAAAGGCTAATAAACTCTTGATGTCCCAGAGTGTTGTGAGGGAGTTATTGCTGCAAGAGCAGGTTTTTCTCAGATTTTATTTTGAAGAATTGTCCAGGGCCTTCGTCAGTAATATTGACTTGTTATTAAACTTCACTGCTACCTGACTCTATTAAAATTTCCCCTGAGAAATTTAAAGAGTTTTTAACATTCTTTGACCAAAAAAAAAAAAAAAAAACACTCAGGATTTCAACCTCCCATAGCCGGGACATTCAGATTAGTGGCAAATTAAAGGAAGACCCTGAATAACTGAGTGTAGAAACCTAATGAATCGACATGCTTCCATACAGGACACAAAGGGTCATGGAATAGTTTGAAAAGTATGATACAATATATTCCTCACAGTTGATAGAACTTTTTTTATTAGGCATAGGAGAATCTGAACTGACGTGCTCACCAATACCATCATCAAAACACAAGCTGGTTTGAAAAATGTTCTTTCCTGAAGAACCTGATGACGAGGCTCATGGTGCATCATCTTAAGACGCTTCATGTTGTTTAGCTGAGTCATCCATTTGAATCTGTCACTGTAATTGCTGAGCAGTTTCCCCCCCATGGGACACACCAAGCCGATGGTTGGCCGTCAGCCACTGTCGGGCCATTGGTGATTCGACATGTTGAATTGGTTGGGCCTTGACGGTGAGAGAGACTTCTCTGATTGGCTGTTCAGCTTAGCAAATCAGTTCACAAGAAGAGAACATTTTGGGAAAGCTCCTTGAGCCTGTATCCATGATTTCACATGTTTTTAGCAGTTTTTCTTTGTTTTTCGTCTCCTCAACCTCCTTTCTTCTTCTACAACCAAAAGACCAGGGGCTGAGGAGGATTTGTAACTTCTTATCAGACATATTCTTGATTAGAATCGGGTAAAAACAACAGCTGTGTTGAAGGAGAGCTACTTTGTTTACAGCTTGTATTTCCGCTGTCTAGCTCTTCTTCCTTCCGTTTTTGAATGGTGAATACAGATACACCACCTGGTGGGAGGGAGAGTTATTTCTGTCAAGCAGGCGCAGAACATACATGTTAGTCGGCCTTTGGCTGTAGTCTGTGTGGTGTGTTCAAGTGCCACTTTTTCAACGTGGTTGGCCCGGACAAAGGTGACGTGAGGTGATGCAACAGTCGTCCTACATCACTGGTCATTCACGTCAGCTTGGTGTGTCTCTGCCCTAAGTCAACTGCACAACGATTTCCTAAGTTAAGCCTGCAACAGGCAGCGTCTTTGGTGACAGAATATTTTACAAGCCTACTCTTTTTTTGTCAGTGTTTAAATCCAAAATACTGTAAAGTGTTTTATGTCTGCATTTTTCTAAGAGTGAATTTATTAGTCTTAACTTACAAACACTAACAAACAAGATAACAATATCTCGTGTGAAACACTGACCTGTTTCAAGCACTGTAAAAATTAGGACTTAGCACTCAACTCACAACAGCAAGACACAACGTCATTACAACGTCACAACTGTCTGGTTTCTTCTCTAACACTAATGAGCAAGTGAGAAACAGAGAGAGTACCCTGATTAGTCTGGCAGCATCAGTGTCAGACACTCAGCGGGGCATCCACAGCTCAGTGTGTGCGTCTGTGTGTTACGTGTATATTCAAGCATTTGTATGACTGCCAGTCTTCCCTCTCTTTCTCACTTTCTTCAGCTTTTCTTTCATTCTCTAAGCTCCAGAAACTCTGATTCCTGCATTTGCTCAGCCTGGCAAATGACTGCAGGGGCTGACAGTCCACTGTCAGCATGCACCGCCACAGTCAATAACGCTGTCCCATGTCACCACACTACACTGGCTAAAGCTCACATTTCTTATCCCTCCCAAAAACTGCTGCTTAACAGCCCTTTTCTGCTTTTGCCAATCCTGCTAAACTCAGCGCCATATCCCCCTCACACGCCCCCTCTGAAACCCTCCACCCTGACACATTTCTGGTTCTCCAAATGACCAGAACATTCTTGGGAGAAGTGAATGCTGCATATTTTAAGGCCAAAAGTAGTACCAAGTAAAATTTGGGACCAAATGTGATGTGCTTTTCACGATGCCCCTGAATTCTAAGCAAGTGACGGGCGACTGATCTAGCTGTCTTTCTGTAACAAGCTGGGGTCATGTAGGCTATACTCAAACACACATGTGAAATGCAGACTCGCATATACATGCATGGGGTGCAGTGGAGCTCAGGCAAGTGTTACCAAGAAATTGTAGTTTCCACGATAATCCACTTCTCCTCTATCGTGTTCCATTAACCTCACAGTTTACACACACGCACAGTCTTCGTCTCAGCCCACACAGGTCTCCACATACACGCATGTCTGTCAGCGTCAAGGCCTGTGTTGTCCAGCTCCATTGTGTCTGCATGAGGCTGAGATAATGGCATCTGTCGCTGCTCCTTTTGTCAGCACTGTCCCTGGCCCCTGCTCACTGCTAGTCCCCATTAGCTGGCTGGTGGCCTGCTGGCCCCTACGCTCCACGCTCTGTTGCCTGACCGAGAAAATACAAGAGACGCCTGTCCCTTCCTCTAACTCCCACTTTTGTTATCCTTCTTCCCTCTCCTGTCTTCATCCAGATCCTCCCACTGCTGCAGATTAAAGGTAGTTGAGTAGTTTGGTAAACTGTAGAGGTGTAAACTTAAATAGCAGACTGTCTAATGTTGGTTGATTTGTAGGGAGATGAAAAATAGGATTTCTTAGTACAAATAAATTGTTCCAACACCATAATATACACTGAATTGCCCCACTTTTTTGCTAGAGCATTTTCCAGCACAGGCACTTATAGTTTATGTTGCAGATGGATCAGCCATATCAACTTTAGGACTACTACTAATCACTATTGTCATTATCAATCCATCTGCTATTAATGTATGCAATAAATTTATGGCCTATTAAATGCAGAGGAAAGTTCTCAATTGATTTCTTAAAGCCCAAGTTGATGCCATCAAATTTATTGCTTTTCACAATAAAAAGTAACAACTCTTCATATTGAGCTGATGTGATTAAGGGCTTTGGAGGGACTTATGCTTGGATCTTGAGTTAAACAATTAAGATAACAACAAAATTAATTGATTATAAATACAGTATAGTTGACTAATAGGTTTTCTGTCCAACGGCTTGAATAGACTAATTAATCAGATTAACTCAATCTAATTAAAACAATTTTAAAAGGAGAAGAGATAAATCTTGATGAGAAATCTAAATAACTCTCATTCCGAATGGAAACAGAATAAAACACTTAAGACAGTGAGGTTTGTTTTACAATACCTAACCTATGTTTATACTCTTAAGGATGTGAAAGTGCCTCTAAATGCAATGGCTAAGTTTGAATGTGCAAGCTGCTACTGTAATATCTGCTGTTATGTAATTTTTATAACCCATATTTTTACACTTGGAAATATTTATTTGTGTTTTGAGATTTAAATGTTACTTTATGGATGTGCTGCAATAAACTCATAATCTCAACTTCAAATCATGTTATCGTTGCATTATGCAACTTTATGAACAACTAGGGACTTCTTCACTTCTCATTTTGACCAGAAGTGAAGCAGCACTGTGGAAAACATGACGTGAACTGTCAGACGCGTGCTGCTGAGAGCTCTGTTTGCAGACTGTAGTACAGTAATGTCAGACAATCTCTAAACTGTCCATCTCAGCACCAGCTTTCCTTGTCTACGCCGCATAATTACACTCAGTGGAGCTGCGTTGCCTTACAATATAACAAATGAAGTCTGTATTACATCTGTCACCTACCTGAGCTGCCTCACTTGGTCACATCATTTTCCCTGTCTCTAATAAGCATGGCTAATAAAATGTAAAGATGGGAGATAATGCAAGCTGACTGAGCTTTATTAAGAATGTAATGGCAATATCATTGTTGTAATGATACTAGGACATCTAAGAAGAAGGGTGGACTGGCATGAGGAAGTGAGCGTGACATCACAGGCAAAAGTATATTCTGCTCCCTTTATTTCATTATTGCTAAAGCTTCCTTATTAGGGACAGGGGGTGAAGCAGTGTTGCCTTTGATAAAGCAAGGCAATTTCAGCAGCTGCTACAGAACCAAATTACAGTTGTACATCATGCAGTTCACTCTCTACTGCTTCCTCAACTTCAGTCTTGCTTTTCTCCAGGTCTCTCTATGTGGAAGTACGGTGTGTGTGATATTGATCTGCCTGCACTGTGAGGCAGAAAGACCGAGATAAGAGTGGGGGGAACAACAGCTAAAACAGCAGACAACAGCCCCATCTAGAGGCTTTATTAAGTCACTGTATGACTGAGTGGACATCACAGGATGCATAGTGTACACACACACACACACACACATACACACACACACACACACACACACACACCCACACACACACACATACATTTTTGATTAGAATTTCCATTCAAATCATACTGGACATTCTGGCTTCTGAAATGAATTTAATGAAATCAATTTAAAATTCAGAAATGGTCGCTATTTGTCATTTTTTTATAACTAAACAGACTCATTCAAAATATGACGCATCATAAAGTGAATGCTGTTATCAAGGATGAACATGCTTACAAACAGTAAAGGACGTTAATCATAAATGCTTGTGATAGAAGGGCTATTTAGAATTTGTCTAATAAACTGTAATCCAACATTTGCACTACTGTCTTGCACTATGAAACAAACATTTTGCAGATTTTATACACCTGGTTTTTGCTGATATAAGTGCAATAGCTGTTCTGTAAATTGCTAACAAGTGTAATTTCTCTTTCAAATGCATTTTTTTCTATTTAACTTTGTATTGGTTCCTCGTTTGATTTGTGACTAGTGCATCAAAACACTTTATATTATTATTGTTACATATATAAATGTATATAATGTTCATATAATGTATATGATTTTGCATGTTGATGTATACAATTTTGTAGTTTTGTTGAAATTCTTTTAAGGTTACTCATCTATGCATCTGTTTTTGTATTTCTGCTAGACATGGGATTAATAACATTTTGACTTTTTAATCATATCCACAAACTACACTATAGCCTTTAAATAATTTCACTGAGGGCCCTGCACCTGCTCAGTCTGATGACCTTCAAAACATCTTCATGATGACCTCTGCCCTTCTCTGAACATAAAGTGACTTGCAGATCAACAAACCATCAGGTTGACAGGCCTAACCTATATGCCATTAGGTCGTGGAGATATCACACTCTGCTTTAATTCACCATCTTTCAGAGTGTCACACTTTATATTCCTTGGCATGGGTAGGCTACATGAGGATGCATAATTTATCTCAAATTAGAGCCTGTTTGAGTAAGCATCAAAGCAAGGCGGCTAAGGTTGGAGGAGAGCTTAAGGAACCGCAGGGAAACCATCGCCAGGATTAATGCAGGAGATTTTTATAAGAAATTACTGGCTTAATGAAGTGGATAAAAAAAGCTGTCAGTGTTTTATTGCATCTAAATTGTGTGGAAGTGATGTTTAGCTGTCTCGCCTACTCCCCACATAATGGGTCGTGACAGTAGCTTTGAGGCTTATTTAACTTAACTGGTGAATAACTTGCATGGCGAAGCTATTCACCAAGTTGTTTTTATATGCACCGAGCCAGAAAGGGGATTTTTCTTGGCTCCTTTCTCACTCATTACAATTCCATATGAGCAACAGTCAACTCAAGTAAACTGACAATTAACAATTTATCTAGTTACTTAGTTGAATAAAATTTGCAAAGGTTAAAAAGATCATTTAGGCTGTTAATGCAGAAAATATCCAGTCAAAAACTTAGAGTGGACGTGAGCTAAAGCCTGTTTCATCAGTACTGACTAATCCGATTTACCCTATTATGTTCATACTGCAGGGCTAATAAATGAAACGGGGTCCATTTACTGCTGGCTCTGGTTACAGAATCTGCTGACATTTAGAGTTGAACCTTAACAGGCTGTACAGTTCATCACAGAGGTTCGGTAAACGATGTATGCTCACTGTAAAATTAACAAGCATATAACACTTATTGGTCTTGGAGCAGAGACAAAAATGAATAATACACTGAGGGGGGGGGGATGCTTCAGCAGTCCTGCAGCACCATCTCCTGTTTCTTTGTGGTCTTGCATTAGATTAGACAGACTTGTCAAACTGAATCCAAACAGTTCTTCGTTTGCTAATGGTAAAATTATTTGGTTTCCGGAATGACTTTTTTCCTTCCTTAAATACACTCCTGGGCAAATACATACAATAATATAAACAAAATTTTAATTTTCATTTATTTTACACAGTATCACAATACACAAAACCAATCATCCATCAAATTGATATGCAAGTGTTTATTTTCATTAACTGATGACGATCTCAAGCCTGTTACAAGAAGCAAGTTCAGGGACATAACCTGGAGCCCTCTGCAGAATAAAACCCACAATACCTTCAGATCTGGAACACAATACTGGGTTTTACTCAGCAAAGTTATCCAGGAGTTAGTCCTGCTTCATGAGTCAGGTTTCTGGTCTTTCGATACAGTCAGTCCTAGTTCCCACATGTCACCCTGCTATAAACAAACAGGAAAAGGCAGGCATGAACACCTCATGTATTATTATAATGCCAAGAGTAATGAAATTTGGTCATTTTCTCTTCCTTTATTGGTTACATTTTGTTTGGTTAGTTTCCCACCTTTAGACACAATGAAGAGTGTTAAGGTTGACAACACGCTGAAGTATGCATGCTCGGAATAAGTACATTCTGTTTTGTTTTTTTAAATCCTGCTAATCAGAGCCAAACTAAGTACAACATATAGGTTAGTCTTGGCCAAGACTGAAACTGTAGGTGGAAAAACATGCAAGTTTCAACCAGTTCTATCATCCCAAAATGTCTTGGGCTGTCAATCCGGAGTGTCAACCCTTTCTTCAGCCCTGCACCTCAGCCATACCCAATACATTCCTTACATAGCATAGCAAATACAGTTTTAACCATGACATATTTTCTTGTTTCTTATTTATTTAAAGGATAATTTGGGGTTTTTTTTTTTGACCTGCTGTATTTCCCCCTAAAAGTCAATATGGTGACTCTATAGCTAGTGCTAATCTTGCTATCACTACCTCTGTTGTAGAGATTCGGGGAAATTAAAAGTTGCATTAAACACTGTCGGAGTGGTTCACCTCTGAAAGTGATCAGAGTAAACATGTCAGTCAAATCACTGTTCACACTTATGTATGATTTGACTGACATCATGTTTATTCTGAGCTCTCGGAGGCCAACCGATTGCCCAGATGACGCTATTTAACTCATTTCACTGAATCTCTACAACAGAGACCATGACATTAGCTCTAGAGGCACCATACAACCTTTAGAGAAATAGAGCAGGTTAAAAAAAAAAAAGTTATCCTTTAATATTTTTGGCAGTGCTTTTGCAAAAACATTTCTATATTTCCAACCTATCAAAGTCAGTCAAAAGTTTGATTTTCATTGGAGCACAGAGAAAAGTTACTTTCACTGATTGCAAAGAGTTTAATTATACTAAGCTGCTGTTACTGACAAGACAAACAGATATAAAGAGCCTTCACCAGTACAAACAAAGAGCCCAGTCTGGGATCTAATCTAATCTTTCATTGAAACACACACACACACGCGCACGCACGCAGACCAATTTAGATGGACAGCCTGTTCATAAAACCTTGTTTTCCTTTCATAAGTGAAACCAAAAAAGTGAGTTCTGGGCAGCATTCAGGTCGGGTGAGGTGAGTGTCAGTGAGAGAAAGCTTGCACTCCTGTCAAGCTTCATCTATGTAAGGCCATCTCTGAACGTGTGGGTAAGGACTTGCAGTTTACATCCACCATCTTTTATATCAGCACAGAAGTGGTCAGCGTGGGTTTATCACTAGACAGATTCCTGCAAACTGACATCACAGTTTGTCCATAGAAAGAAGTTACAACGAAGGTTTGTCTTCCCTCCTTACATTGTTCATACAGAAAGACCAGCAGCTAAATATCACAGCCTTTGACCGCTTTAGGAAATCCAAAGTGACAACCAACACCTTTTTCTGTCCAGGTGCAGTTTTACTCTCTAGACTTCCTCACAGCCAACACGGTGCTTTGCATTTGCCTGAAAAGGATGCTTGAATTTCCCTTCCATTTCAGCCTGACCCCTCTTGTGCTCCAGTGCTGCTCCCATGCTCTCTTGGCTCAAGCCATCTCAGTGCTTTAGGTGCTGGGAGCAAGGGATTGTGATCGGTGTGCTGGTGAGCCCCAGTTTAGTAGTCTCTCCTCCACAGGCTCCCTGGCCCTTCTCTGCCTTTCCTTTCCTCTTCCCTCTTTTTGCATCTTTTTATTTTATATTTTGCATCAGTGTCTAGACAGTGTTGAGTGGCGTGCCGTTCAATGCAACAGCCTTGTTGCAGGGCGAGCCCACAGCCTGGGGGCCCACTGGGCGCTGGGTGGAAACGCCCACCTCAAACACTTCATGGATGGCCTTCCGGAAACAGTGGAAGTTATAGTCTATCAATCCTAAGGAGACAACGATAAAACTGCTTAATAGTTTTTTTTTTTAAATGACATGAAAATCATACTTTCCAATACCTACAAAAAATTTACTACATCATGACTAACAGAAAAAACTATTATCTGATTTATTCATTCACATAGAGTCAGTAGGTTGCGTCATGTTAGGCTCAACTATTATGCTGTAAGAACAAGAAAAATCTGGGCTGTAGGTTGTGGCGTTGTTCTGTATTGTAACAGGAACATATAATGTAATAATATTTGTATGTACAGTCATGTGAAAAAATTAGGACACCCTTTGAAAGCATGTGTATTTTGTAAAAATTTTTATATATGGTTATTTAATCTCCATTTTAACAATACAGAGAGATTAAAGTAATACAACTAAACAAGTAAAACTGAAGAAAAGTCTTTTCAAGATCTTCTGTAAATGTAATTCTACAAAAATGCCTATTCTAACTGAGGAAAAAGATAGCACACCCTCACATGTATGCCCTCTTAAAATGGCTCAAATCACACACAGGTATATCACACCAGGTGCACATAATTAGTAGATCGTTACTCAGCATTTT
>NW_018127891.1:982783-997564 GCF_001952655.1 Monopterus albus | reverse complement strand
AGGGTGTGCTATCTTTTTCCTCAGTTAGAATAGGCATTTTTGTAGAATTACATTTACAGAAGATCTTGAAAAGACTTTTCTTCAGTTTTACTTGTTTAGTTGTATTACTTTAATCTCTCTCTATTGTTAAAATTGAGATTAAATAACCATATATTAAAACACGTTACAAAATACACATGCTTTCAAAGGGTGTCCTAATTTTTTCACATGACTGTATGTAATAATAATAATAATAATTAAAAACTACAAACCTAAAAATGTCAAAGACCCAATTTCTACTTCAGAATGAAGATTTTATTGCACAGTTAAAGAGGCACTCTACTACATTAATAAATGAAGAACAGTTAAGTTGTCAGAGAAGCACTAAGACTGTGAAAACGGTTCTATTTCCATGGCTTTTCAGAGCACTGATCTATTCTGATAAGGTCATCAGTCATCTTGGTTTGGACTTAAATATTTATAAGAAAGCTGGTGTTACAAACCTGAGAGCATGGAGTCTGACCATGGGGACCTGGGGATTTAGTGGGTAAGCAGGGTTTAACAAAATTTAACAAATTAAGCTGCTGAGATGCATGATGAGAGTTCTTGATCCAGTGTTTTAGGATCTTGACCCATACTAGGGGCTAAAAGCCAGGATGTCCTCAGCCTCTACTGCTTCATTTTTAACAGTTCTTTAAAAAAAAAATAAAAATAAAAACTGCCTTTTATAAGTCCCCACCATCATGACATTGTTGAAGTTTCCCTTTAAAGCACTTAACTGCAACATACTGCAGTGTATAAGTGTTCTTGTTTTGACTTCTCACATTGTGTGTACATGTAAATACACACTCGGTGCAGTGCTTGAATAAAGTGAACCACATAAGCTGTATTCCCCTGATGACTCCCCCGTCAGCTCACCTTTGCGCTCAAAGCTTTCTTCTCGCAGGATGCAGACAAGGGCCAGGAACTTTGTGACCTCTTTCAGGTACAGCACAGTGGTGTTGTTCAGCTTGATGATGGCCATTGATTCCTTGTCGTAAGCACTGCCGCTGCCATCCTCCTTCAGGCTGATGTGGCACAACAAAACACCATAATGGTAAGTGGAACACATGAAAATAAACTGCAGCTTGTGGATGAAGTAATGAACTGAATACAGAAAAGTTTGGTAATTTTTTTGTACTATTTAATATGTACATATATACAGAAAGTTCATTTAAAATCTTAACTATTCTCTAGGTTTTTAAACACAGTTTCTCTGATAAATCAAGTAAGTTTGGAAAGCACTGGCAGAACCTAAATATGACCTCTGCTAAATTACTAACGTACAAAGAAGCAAACAAAAGCACACTCACCCATAGATGCAGGAAACGTCAATGACCACATCGATCATATCGCAGCACAGTTCGTAGGACTGCATGTCTACAGGAGAGCTGTCAGTGGCGATGTAGATCTTGCTGACCACATCAAACAGGAAGGCTTTCTCTATCCCTGAATTCTGTTGGCGACAAACATCCAGCGAGGGACAGAGAGGAAGAGAAAACAACAGAGAATGAGACAAAGAGAAGAAGGGGGAAGCTGGGAAATTATAATGCGGTAATGGAACAGGATATTAAAGCATTGTCTTTTGATATTCAGAAAGTAGGGCTGGGCGATGTCATGGCATATTCATATAAATTTGGACAACAGGACTGAAAGTGACACACCACAAGGCTGTCGCAGATACTACTCACAGAAATGAAGATGTTGAGGAGGTTCTCCAGAGTGGGCAACTGAGGGATGAGCTTCTGCACAACTTTGCTGAAGGCCTCAAAGATGGAGTGGTCATAAATACTCGTCAAGTAAAAGCTGAGTGAGAGCAACATAAAGGAAGTGAATCAGTACTTACTAGTAGGAAATCCTTCTCACTTCCTCAAAAAGCGTATGAAAGCAGGTAAAAATACAGACAGTCACGAGATCACATGATGAACAGAGAAAGAGCTGTTAATTGAAATGTTTAGGCTCGATTCAGACATAAAAACACAGGAGTGAAAATAAAGTAGGCAGTAAAATCTGTCACGCGGCTGCTGCTAAACTGGATCCATGTGACTTGTGGACTTTAGTTATTGAGATGTATAAATAAAAAGGTCAGACTCTGAGGAAACAAGTGCCTTGAGCCAAATGGAACTGTCTGAATACACTTGGCAGAACCTCAACTTTGCACAGCATTACAGTGAAGAAAGCTCCAGAGAGCCACAAGGCCAAGCCAAAAAAAAAAAAAAAAGCCCTCTCAGCTCCACTATATATCTAGGACTGCTCTGGCCTGTCGAACCAGAATAAACAACAATCTCAGCCCACATAAAACACAGTGGGGTGAGCGCAGTAAAGATGCTGCAGAGCTGACCAGGCTCGGCCAGGGCAGCCTGTTCAATGTGGTGAACAGAACACTCGGACTACAACGTGTCAGAGCAACAGGCAACAAACAATTATATTTATATTGACAAACTTAGAAAAAAAACTTTCGGATGACCTGACGACTCTATTAGTTGGTAAATATTGTAAAATGACCAACTATTTCCAGAGCCTAAACGTTTCTCACTTTGATTGACCAGTCACAAATATACTAACATGTGTAGAATGACAGAAAGCCAACACTTACCGAGTAGATAATTACCCCATTATTTTACTTGATAAATAACAAAGAATTACATTAATTAACAATAACGTTAATTAAGTTTCTGCTTATTGGCCACATGATTAAGATCAAGTAATCATTTCAGCATTATTCAGTGCTTGGTTCCTGTTTATAGTAAAATAAAATATGGCAAATGTGCCAATATTTTCCTCACAAGCATCAAGGCAGTCAGTCAGTCTTCTACTTTACTGTACAGTGACATTCAGATACCAACCAAACAACACACATGTGCTTCTTTCTACATCTTGCATACAGTACGTCTGCCCCACAGGTCACCGTTTCCTCATTAGGAGGTTGCAGAGGAATTTCACAGTAACGGTAAGAGCATGCCTCCCCTATAACAAAGCTCAGGCTACTGCACATGTAGCTGAGTAAATGTAGGCCTGAAATTAGCATCAGTGCCCATTATTATTATTAAAAGGCTTCTGCAGAGTGTATTAGGTTAAAATTAAGACTTTTAAAGGCCTTTTTAACACCACACAGAACGTAATTTAATATGTGCTTGACAGTCACACTCGCTGAAGTACGGCAACAGAATGGAATACCTGACGGAACAATATGGTCTAAAATTATTTATTATTAAGCCACAGGCTCAGCTCTGAACTGCTGAACATACTGTATCTCACACTAATGACACTGCTACTCAAATATATTTGATATTGTATGTAGCATCGGCCTAAAACTCGTCTGCTGCCAAAAACCATGGGATGTGGCAGAAATATCATTTTTTTGTTACCTTCATCATTTCCTTCCACTTTTGTTAACACACAAAAGTTTCAACAACTGTGATAAACTGCAACTAGAGGATTAAATTACAAATCACATGCAAATGATGATGATGATTATGTTGTGCCACGTGTGCAGATTTAGGTAAGAAAAATGAGACATTTTAGGATGCTCTATCATTACAGTCTAATTTTCACTTTCAAACTTGACACAATTGCGGTGGGGTGAAAGGTGGGACCGGCTAGACTCCGTGCTGACACGTTAACACCTGCACACGTGTTGTGGTAGCACAGAGGTGTTGCAACTCGGAGAACGTCTGAGGAAAATACTGCCTTAATGTGTTTAACAATTACAGTTATAAACTATCTACTTCTTTGTCATCTGTATAAAATCTATTCTGGGGAGCCAATCAAAGAAGTCAGGCAGACTCATCCCATCTTTTAAAAAAAGGAAACCAAAGGATTAACTTCTCACTTATGAGCATTGTAAGGATATAAATGTTTGACAAACACACACTGTTAAAACCTCACATCATTTTAGAACAGACTTAAAAAACTAATAATTCCATCTGTATCTGTAAACCAACTGCATGTGTTCACATGGGGATGGCATCAGCGTGAAGCTTTGGAGAGCACAGACAGTGGGGTTTGTGGACTAGAGGACCAAATTTCCATGATATGAAGCAAACCATCACATTTAGAGCTGAAGCAGTCCTTGGTCTTATATTCGTTATGTTCGATCACTCAGTAGGATTGGTTGTTGGCATATCGGTACACTGTGGCATTGTTTAAACATCAGCTGCTCTGAATTTAGGCCTGTGTTATTTAAATTAAACCATAAGAGAAAGGCTGAGAAGGAACTCATCTGTGCAGACAGAGCAAAATATCAGTTGATCTTTCATGTACTGTATTTGCATGTTCAAGGATATCTGACCAGCCCTATAAATAAATTCACCGTGCCACATAATGCGTTTGGGCGGGTTCATCCATTCCACCAACTGGAAGAAACATCATAACATCTGAGGACTCAGCAGCTCAGAAACAGTCAACTAGATTGGCCTGAGTGAAGGTGGCTTAGTAAACGGACTCTGGGCCTTTTTCAGTTGAGGCAGAGGTTTCTGATTAGCCGCTGTACCACCCGGTTAGAGCTCAGTTCTAAGCTGTGACTCTGTTTCTCATAAGATTTGGATAAATCTGTTGCACAAAACAGCAGCATTAGAGTAAACATTAAACATGTGCTTCGGCTCAAAATCCTGCTGTTCTGTGTCTGATGTGTTGCTGAGATGTTGTTCATTTACTGTTGTGCCAAACACCTCAAATGCTTTTCAGTAATTATTTTAAAATAACACAACAGATATGACCCTCAAAGAATAAAATGTACAGCAGTTTAGTGTACTTTCATTAAGCATTGAGGCCATTTATTTAAGGCTTAATACTTTTTACCAGCCATTGGAATGGTCTGCTTTCATGACTTTCACAGCAATGCAGTAACAAGAAACGATAATGAAACTGAACATTCATGGAAAACAGGTGTGAGATAACATTTTGAGAAGTGCTTGCATGTAGCTGTGTCAAAATGATCATCTATGCCAACATGCCATGTGACTGCATAGGTAGCAGGGAAGGGAAAGTTTTTTTTTTTTTTTTCTTCAGCCAGTGGATGTAAAAATAAAATGAACCATGTTAAATTAAATGTACCTGAGGTGCAGCTTCTCTAAGCTAGCGTCGGCCAGGTCATCATTAGCTCTCTGGTGGATGTCTCTCTGGGTCTCGATCTTGTGATCGTCTGACAGGCCATCCACTTTGTGGATAAACACTTCGAAGTTGATTTCTGGATTGACCCTATAGGCCCGTGACACAGTGAGATGAAGCCTGCCCAGAGCCTCCACATAATCATCCTGAAACAAAGAAGATAAGCCAGTGACACATGTACAGTATTTTCATAAAGTAAATAAGACTAGATTCAAATGCATACAAAAAACATTGAAATTTTAATGGTTCTACAGTCCCCATCTTACATCACAATTATCTTTTTTAACTGTATTCATTTACACAATCACCATTTAATTATTAGCCTTTCTAAATAAACCAATAATAAAACCATTAAGCTTTGTTAGACATTTAAATGAGTCAACTACAAGCTAACAATGCTAATCTGACCATGAAACCTCCCAGATAAAAGGTGATGAATGTGACATCCTCCTACTTGGATGAACTTGGAAAGCAGCCATTTTAAATATTTTACTGCAGCTAAACACTCAATAATATAAACATTAATTACAGCCACAAATATGGCACAACTAATTCCCACTGTCAAGGTGTTACAACACATTTTATGAGCCGAGCCCAAGGCAGTTACTATCTGTTCTGGGACAGACTGAGACGTGCGTGCTCATCAGTTTTAAAGCAGGTATGAGGAAATCAGCCGCTGCATTTTCTTCCAGGTCTCCTCTGATATCACTGTGTAACCAACAGCTGAAACAAAGTGAATCTGATGCACCTCACTGAGTACAAATAAAAGCTGTGTTCAGATCAGCTGCGGCTTACATCGTAGCCAAGATTAGTTCTTGAAAGCACTTAGGGTCATACAGATAGCACAAGCATAAAAGCCATGACATATAACCATCTTTTATTCTGGCTACTCACCACCGAGTTCATTCTTGTGGACTGAAAAGTGCTTCTACACTACTTTTTATGAATGAAGTCACACCTTGGTGTGAATGCAAGTCAGAATAATCCGGTTTTCTATTTGTGAAATGAAGCAATCGGCCAGTGGCCACAAGACAAGAGAAAAAGCTGAAACTGTTTAGTATTTTTGCCAGGATATTTGAAACAGCAGTTTTCTTGATCTTTTCAGAGCAGATCAAGCAACACAATGTTACATTTGAATTTCCTGTGTTTGTGACCATCACCACTCAACTCCTCACCTGAGCATCAATGACAAATATCAACGCCCCGGTTCCTCTGAAGATCATCTCGTAATCGAAGGTGGGGTCGAAGAAATCGACTTGGCCTGGGAAGTCCCAGATCTGGAAGTTGACGAACGAGCTGCTGGAGATGTCGTCCTTGTAAATCTTGTTGGTGCTTTCCAGGAACAAGGTCTCATTGGGAGACATCTTGTGGAAAACCACCTGAAATCAGAATTGGGTTCATCTTCATTTCGTTTTAAGAACTTGGCATTTTGAATTTTGCAAAAAAAAAAAAAATTCACATCAGCCTATAGCCACAACGACACGTTCAGTGTATCCTCCCTTGGCAGTTTTTGTTTACATTTCTGTTCAGTGGCTGACACTTAAAATTTGCCTATAAAATGACAAATTCTCATTTTATAATACAGGTAATATATTGAGAATATGATTTTATATATGGAATACAGCTTTTTCAAAAAGTAGTTTTACAGTTTCCTTCACACAGTGTATTGTAAATTGTGGTCTTACAATATGTTGTATCTTGTCAAACTGCCTGTATTAATGTAATAACATTTTCACAGGGGAGATTATCACAGAATTTCTGTATTTTGGCTTATACCACAATTCCAGCACTCAGACATCATCCAAACATCACATGAGGGAAAAGGGCAAAATACTGCTGGTCTGACACAATACACATCACTCTGCAATCAGCATTTTTCAGTTGTGCGCTTCCAAACAGCCGACAAGAACAGCGCAGCTGCCTCAAGTGCAGTTTAGGGTCGATCAGAGTCTTGGTCTACTAAATATGCTAACAGGTAGAAAATAAGCTGCAGTGGGTGATGGTGACCTGGGAGCACTTGCTCCACAAATTCCATTTTGAATGACTGATGTCACAGGCCAATGAGCCAGCAAAAAGCCATATCACATGTTTTTCAGTCCATACTGGAGGCTTACAGGGGAACATTAATCTGGGATGGGAGGATGTGGGAATTAAAGGAAAAACAGTGTGCATGTGCAGTTCGTTACAGAAAAGTGCACTTTTTACTTCTGTTTCCTTCAGCCAGTGTGACTCCTGACATGTCACGCTACATCCAGCCTGATTCTAGTTCCCCCTTGAATTTTAACATGAATAATAAAATATCATAAAAGGCAGAAGTACATCTCATCAATTATTCAACCTCAGAGCCAGCCTGGATGTGGCAGATGTGAAGAAAAAGGAGGCAGCTAAGCTTCTTGTTTCAGCATAAAGAAAAAGGCCTTCAAACCAAGAACTCCTGACGGGCCCCCAAACCCCAGGTTCACCGACACGTCTGTTGGTTTTGGTAATTTGATTAACTGGAAAATTGTTGTGGAAGTGACACAACTAGCAAACAATATTAACTAAAGCAAATGTTCTCTTGCAGAAGGGACCCTGTGTCAACAACTAGCTTTAAGAGCTTTATTATTTTTCATTTATATAGCATTCATGTGATACATATTCTTAGTACAGTTGTGTTTTATCAAATAGTGAAATGCATTTAATTCCACCACAATGTCACATTTTTCTGTGTTTTATAGCAGAGAAGGGCCACTGGGAACAATGACCTCCACTTGCGTCATCATAAGACATTCATCCATTACCTATACTGCTTATAGATAATGAGGGGCCGGTGCCAATCCCAGCCAACACTGGGCTAGAGGCGGGGAACAGAGCTGACTCATCATAAAATATGAAACAATTAAAAAAACAAAAACATGAAGCTTAGGGGGAAAAAGATGTACAATTTCTGACAACAGTACCAAACATTTAAACAGTGTGACTATTGTTAAGGCCATCATCAAGTAAGTAAACTGATCACATTAAAAGATAAATCAGGACTTGGGAGGCTTATCAGCTTGGTTAATAATTATCTGTGGAGAAGCCTAGAGAGCGCTGGTTTCTCTGAAACAATAAGCCAATTAATCAATCAATCAATGGACAGAAAAAGAATCTGCAATTATGTCAACAATCGGTTAATCATTTAAATGACAAACATAATAAATGACAAACATGTGATGGTCCCAGCTTCTGCTGAGTGAGGAATTCCCACTTTTTCCAGTCTTATGTTGCAGTAAATTGAATATTATTGGGTTTTGGATTAATGACTAAATACAAATGCTATTTGAAAGCATCAAGTTGGGTTCTGGCAAATCATGTTCCATTTTCACTATTTTCATGTGTTTTACAGACTGATAATCAAAAATAATAATTAATGGGCCAATAAAGTAATAATGTAAATACGTGCTAGCTGCAGCCCTACACAACATACCAGGAACTTGGCCACATATTGCACATGGGATGGCTGTTTGGGAAAGCCGAGTTTTCCCAACAAATGTCTTCCGCCCAGGAACACCCTAACCACCCAGAATTGAGACAGGAAACTGACCGACCGCACTGCAGGTGCTGCACTGATTTCAAACAAAGTGTTATGACTTGCAGAACAGAAGGTGTCATGTGAGAACCACACAAGACCTGCCCTATGCCTCACAGCTGGGTGGGACTAGGATCTATCTGGCATGTTGGACAAGTTGTTAATCAAACAGTCACATGCTGTATGGCCAGTTATCAGTAAAGATGCACCGAGCGTCTCTGTCCACCTGGTTAATAACATACTGCTGCAGCTACACTAAGCTAACAGGTGATTAGCTGCTGGAAACAAATGCGTCTTATTGCAGTTCTTCCGCTCTCATGTAGCTAGTATGTTATGTGCTGGTTGATAGCTATCATCCCTTGCGACATGCTAAACTAACTCGTTAGCTATTTTGGCTAACGTCCCGTTTGCTTGCATGAAGCATAGGAAGACGCCGTTTGCATCGAAAAGCTAACACTTTAACGTCGCTTCCTACCTTCTGTATCGATGATTTGCCACTTCTTCTCAAACCCATGAGCAGGATTCTCGGTTTGCTATCAGACGGCGCCGGGTTGTCCTCGATGTCGGTCTCTTCACCATAACCGAAATCTTTGGGGAACGAGTCCGGAACCCCGTAGCTGTCAGGCAGCTGTTCTACCTCATAGTGAATCGACATTTTGACCTAACGACGGTCGCTTCCCCTATTCCCCCCCTTACTTGTCGGCCACCACACCCGTGTTTGTATCGCACGATCGGTATGCACCACAGACTAACGTCAGGCAAGGAACATACTATGTAAATAAAACAGTGGCTACTAGGAAACAGAGCGTGATCCCACACATTTCCTTAGGATTTCCTCTCCCTTGAAGAGAGCGAGGAGGGGGGAAAGCTCGACCTTTGGCCCCGCCTCTCAATTGCAATTCGTTCTTTATATAATAATACAAAAGCTGATTGGTGGAGCTGCCTGTCACTTTACTAAGGTTCGTCACTGTCACCTGACTAGTACTCAGACTTGTTTTGTGACCTATCACCCGACCAAGAAGCAAATACAGGCCGTTGTTACAACAGTTTAACATACGTTTGAATTTTTACCAAAAAGACATCATTCATGCAGTTTTCTGCTGTAAGGAACAGAACAATTTCTGAAAGTTATTTAATAGAAAACCAAAAGAAAGTGGGCAGTTGCGATTTCACCAGTAGATGACAGCAAAACTCCACTACACACAAATTGAGACTTTCACGAACTTCATAAAATGTCGCAATCTAAATTAAAATCGGTAGGAAAATCGCCGTCATGTGGCTTCTGATAAGTAGTGCAAGGCTATGTAAGCCTTTCCCATGCTGGTCCATAATATGCAGGTTTTCATTTAGATCAGAGAAGAGAGAATGTAATTTGGTAATAAATAATACATTGAGTTAGAGCTTTTACCCTCTGGCCAGAGTCGTAGCTAGAACTGAAATATTTTTCAGAAATACTGAGATCACGAATCGAACGCTCTCAACAAAATAAAACGAGGATTTTACACTGGTAAATGCTTGTGGTTGAAATGCGTTTTTATTTAACGAGGAACACATGAAGGCAACACTCGTTTCCCGAAGGTAGCATAGATGTGTTATAAAACGAAACTTAACTTTCCCGGTCCAGCTGATTACTATTTCCTTCTAAATTAGGCGCTGCCGCAAACACCACCTTGACTCGAAGAAAGAAACCTTACATCCTACATCGTTATGGCGTATTATAGAGTAAGTGTGTTTGGTGTCGTTTTGTCCTGCACCGATGTTCTTGAGAAACTGTTTCCTGTTACTAAACTAAATGCAACCTAGCTGAGCTGATGTTAGCAAGCTAACTTAGAAGGTTAACTAGGAGTTGATTAGTTACAAGTCTAAACACCTAGCTCATGTTTTGGTTTTAGTAATAATTGGGGGTTGTACGTCTTTGTGGATAAACTAAGCTTTGGGACCCGTCAGATAACGTAAATAAACCAACTTTTCGACTGAATTTTCAGCTACTGCGGGCTATGTAAATTGACCACGTTATGCGAACAAATTACTTCAGGCGTGAATCGATGAATTCGGTCAGTGGGCCCTGGACCACAGCCTACTGCAGAGGGGCACGAAACAGGTGGCAACACAACTGAGTTCAACTAGACGCAGAATGACAACAAAGACACAAACGACTGCAAAGCCACAAATAAAGTAAAAAAAAACTGACCACAAAAAGTCAAACATGAGTAAATTAAACTTAGAACCACAGCAAAGAGATGCAACACATCTATATATATATATATATATAGATGCAAAAGTGTCACAAAATGACTAAATACAGATGCAAAGTATAAGGAGATGCTAAATGAGTGATAAGAGACAAAATTGCTACAAATACTCAACAGGGTCTCTTTCTACCTGTGTTTGGCTGTTATGTAAGAGGGGCCCCATTGTCTTATAGTCATGCCTTCATGCAAATTAAAGACTAATGGAAAGTGTAAAACTGTCTCTAACCCACCGTTTGTTATCTAAATTTCTCATCCCCCAGCAGGGTCAGGAGCCCAAAAGGGAGCAGTTTCGGAGATATCTGGAGAAAGCAGGTGTTGTTGACAGTCTGACCAGTGGTATGTTAATTTTTTACTGTGGAAACCATTTTGCTGGGTTTGGGGACCATTCACAAGCTTCACTTTTAAAAGAAGCAATGTTTAAGCAAACCAAGAGAGTTGCAGACAAGGATAAATGATGTAATTTTAAAAAATGTTACCACTTTGGTCAAAATGATACCAAAGTTTTATTACTAACAAGGATTTCTTTTTTTCTTACGTAACCTTGTTGCTGCTGTTGTTGTTGTCAAATGCATCAGTTTTACTTTTTTTCTGAACAGAAAACAGCAGTATGAGAACTTTACCTAAATAGTCTAAAATGAGCAAAGGTATTATTTGAGGAATTACCAAATCAAGTAAGCAACAATTAAGAATCAGCCCAAGTCCAAGAATTTGCTGCAGCTAGGCATTGTTGGTATCACTGTGTAGTTGTTAGGTAATTTCTTAGTCAGATAGATATTGATTAGATATTTGTTGTATTAGGAATGTTTAGTGGAGCCAGGCTGTCTAGCTCAGGCTGTTAAATGCTTAGTCATTCTTATGAGTTTTGCAGGCTGCATGTAGGCCAAGGACAACTAGATAGAAAAGTCTGCAGGCAGGAGGTTATTGCTATTATTATTAGATGTGTAACTGTAATTGTAATCATTATATTTTCTTATGTGTAAGGTCATGTAAAAATGTTTTTAGATACACACCACTAATCAACAGCCACACACTTTAATTTGCTTCATGTTTTGACTATTGTTATGGTCAGCTGCAAAGCTGGCATATCAGGTGACATCACGGTTTGATGTTGCTGAGTAGAATGGGCTATCCCAACCAAGTGATAAAATGGTATATGCATTATGGTTCAGGGTCTTTGATTCTCCGTCTGCCTGCGTGCAGTATTGGAGGTGAAGATACCTGGACGTGTAATGTTAATTTTACCTGTGATCTTTTGAATAAACCAGCACGGTTATTTTTTTATATATCCAAGTGGTCCGCTTCGTCTCTCTGAGTTCCTGGTTAAAAGAGCTGGGAAATATCTTTCATAGTCAACTCAATTCTTATGAAAACTCAACCTCTCTCCCCACAATTTTTTATTTATTTATTTTTTTTGGTTTCAGTTCTGGTGGCTTTGTATGAACACCCAGAAAGGCCCAGCAATGCTCTGGAGTATCCTTTTATGCACATTAAGTCCTTCTTGACACTATGTAAATGTGTGGTTGATGAGCACACAAAGCAGGTTTGAGCCCCACCCAACACTATGTAACAACTTCAATGTAAAGAAATGCTCAGAGATCAACTGATGAAGAGAACAGTGGCTCATATCAGCTCTGTAGGGTCTTTAACCAACATCTTCCAGATATGTGAAGCAGCATCTCGGGGCCTCTGGCCAGATGTGTCCAGACACTGAGGCTCTGCAGCAGGAGGTGAGTGACCTGAGGCAGAAGTGTGCACGTCTGGCACAGGAAAACAAAGACCTGAAAACAAAGGTAAACTTAACCCATAAAAATGTGCATGTGATTGATGTCTGTCAACATGTTTTTTTTTTGATAAAAAAAAATTTTTATTATTATTATTATTTACTGTTTCTCTCTAGCTGCAGCACTACGAACCTGTATCAGAAAATGGGGCCACAGCTGACTAGACCACAGCAGAGCTTCAGTTTGAAAAATGTACTTTTCTTTATGTTGCTGGCACTTTGAATTTGTCAAGAATTTTTACATAGCTGTGCTTTTTTTGTTAGTTCATTTTTGCTTGGTTTCTTAAAGTCTAACTTATTTTGTACATGTATGTATATAAGTTTTTGTCTTGTTAAGTCTGTAGCCTTACTGAGAAACTGTGCTATTGTAGGTTATTTTTTAGAGGAAAGGGTTCCATCAACAGTGTTTGATTATACTGCTGGTAATTGATATTTTTCTGGCATGTGCATATACTGTATATTATTATTATTATTATACAGTACATAACCACATGACACACTGTGTGACAAACACTTTCGAAAGGTCTGGTAAAGAGTCAACAAAATTAAAGTCACTAGTAAAATAAAGCATGGTATTGTAATTATTACTGTATCACTTACTGAACTAATTTCCAAACAGCAGTCTTTTAATCACACCATCTTTTGGAATATCATAGGATTTTGATAGTGTAATTACTGTGGTCGGATACGGCTATGTGCAGTCAATAGTCAGGGTACCTGCTGGCCTTACAAAGCACTGAATTCAGTTTTATCAACAAAGACCTGAGAATGTATTAAAAATTCTTAAATTTCATTTACAGATTTCCTAATTTTTTTGTTGTTGCCTGCTGTAGGCATTTATGTTCTAAAATGTTTCTGCATGTGTTTTTAGCAAAAGCTAGAAAATTTCTACTACTGTTGTGCCAGTAATGATGAACGAAGTTATATTGATGGGCTAAGTTTGGAAACTATAGAATTTTCTAGATACTGTAAAACACTAGAAGCAGCCGCTGCCATACGGGTACAATCAAATTCATGTGAGAGTCCCTGATGGCAACAAGCAAGCTGTGTTACTCATAGTTTGTATGTATGTATGCATGCAACATAAAAAAAATAAAGTCTTGTCCTGTTTCTGTAGAAGTTCAAGTTTAATTTTACAAATAAATACATTTAAAAACAAAGACATTAAAAAACAAAGTTTTATTTGTATGGATGTTGATTCAGCATCCATACTATGTTATCCTGGTCTTTATTATTATTATTATTATTGTATGGAATCAGCATCCATACAATAATAAGTCTTTATTATTATTCTGGTTTCTTCCATCTGTTTTTTGGCACCTAATTTTATCAGCATACTTTCAGCTATGAAAACCGTTCAGGTATCGACATGTTCAGCTTTTTAAGGATATTTATGCTATTTTTTCTTGTTTCTAACCTTTATACTTTTTAAACTATTTAGTGTCTTTCAGCAAAATTTTGCCCATTCAAATGAATGTGAAAATTCAACTTCAGCACACTTTCAGCTATTTCAGCTATCAAAATGTTCCACAAGGACTTTCATGCTTCTCTTCAGAATTTTTCTAAACATCATACTTTTGAAATATTTAGCTTTATTTTGAAAATCTTGCCACATTCAAATGAATGGGGAAATTCTACTTCTGCATAATTTCAGATATCAAAATGTTCAGCTCTTCAAGGACATTCATGTTTCTCTTCAGAGGTTTTCTAAACTTAATACTTTTGAAATATTTAGCTTTATTCTCAAAATCTTACCCCATTCAAATACAGTATGTGCCAAAAAATTAGAATATCGAGGAAAAGTCCATTTATTTCAATAATTTGTTTCAAAAAGTGAAACTTGTATGTTATATTAGTTCACTGCACACAAAGTGAAATATTTCAAGCCTTTATTTGTTTCAATTTTGATGATTATGGATTAAAGACAAAAAAAACCCAAATCCAGTATTTCACAAAATTAGAATATTTCATGTGACCAATAAAAAAAGGATCTTAAACACATGTTGGCCTTCTGAAAAGTGTGTTAATGTACTGTATTATGTCCTCAGTACTTTGTTGGGCCTCCTTTTGCA
>NW_018127891.1:970255-982148 GCF_001952655.1 Monopterus albus | reverse complement strand
CAAGGACATTCATGCTTCTCTTCAGAATTTTTCAAAACTTCATACTTTTGAAATATGTAGCTTTATTTTGAAAATCTTGCCCTAATCCCAGGTCTTTGCACAGCTGTATGAAACAACAGCTGTTCTTGGCACGCCATTTAATGTAGTTCACTATTGCTATGGCATCTATTTACCTTTCACCTTTTTAAGCATTACTTATGAGCCCTCCACTTCTTAAGCTAATTAACTTGTGTGCATAATACAGGCACACATACACACTGAAAAAAAGGAAACACCGGGTCTTTGTAGTTACACAAATTATGCTAGTATATGCAACTCTTGAAATATTTAGCTTTATTTTGAAAATCTTGCCGCATTCAAATGAGTGGGAAAATTCTACTTCAGCATAATTTCAGCTATCAAAATGTGCAGCTCCTCAAGGACATTCATGCTTCTCTTCAGAATTTGACTAAACTTCATACTTTTAAAATATTTAGCTTTATTTTGAAAATCTTGCCCCATTCAAATGAATGGGAAAATTCCAACTTCAGCATACTTTCAGCTAGCAAAAGCATTCATGTGTCAAAATGTTCAGCATTTACAGGGCGATTTTTCAGCACTCAGCATCCATACTCATTTTCTTCAGAAAATGCAGTTTTCTAGTTAAACATACTTTAAACATTGAGCTGTAGAAAGGCAAAACAATGTGTAGGTCTCCGGTCTTTGCTCATAGTTTCTCTGTAACCTTGAATAAAGTAGTTACATTTTATATAAGATCTGTTTCTGAATTTCAGTTGGTACCTGATGCTCCCTGTCACACACAGTATGCCAGAGTTTTCTTTTATAGACTTTAGTGACAGTACACTTTGTTAACTATAACTTACACTTAATGTTTAATATTTTCCCTGTTGAGTATTGCATGATTTCCATGACTGTTTAATTTTACAATCAAGTCAGTGGATTCCAGGGTTAAAAAAAACTGCCCAATTAATCAAAAACTTTACAATTCAACATGCAATTAGCCATGTCCTGTCAACAAGATGCGACTGAAACAATAACATGGCAATAGGCCAAGGCTTGACTGTGACCAGCTCTTGTGCTTAAAGAAGGGGTAACATCCATCTCTTTTTTTCATGAGACTACTTTGTAAATATTTTCTTCTTGTTAGTGTTGGCACAAATGTGATCTAATGTGATATCATCATTACATTGTGTTTAATATGGTGAGGGATTTCATGGTGTTTAAGGCACATGTTAAGGAATACTGGGAGTCTGTAGGAGTCCATGTTGAGTTAACAGAAGATATGAAACATCACAGAGAAACAAAGTTATTCTATTAATCAGCCTAGGAATTATTTCCTATCCAAGAAAAAGGAAATAAGTATGTTCAATAATGCCCTAGTAATCACATTACAAAAAGTGCAAAAATATCAAAATTCATACAAACAAAGAAACAGCAAAGGCCATATCTGAAATAAAAGAAATGTTAGTTCAAAAACTTTCACTTTTAAAAGCAACCTTATAGTCTAAGATCAAAAGCATGCCTTCTGCAATGCTGCACATAAACAGAAGGGGGCACACTTGCACTCGAACACTCAAATTCAGCTCTAAAAACAGGAACATTTGATATAAAATTGAAAACAAAAACCCTGTGTGCTACAGTCACAAAGTCCTCAAAAAGCAACTTTGCTCTGAAACATGCAAGCTTCCTGAGTGTGACATGAAGAATTTAGCATTTAATATAAAGTAGGCAAATTCATGTCTGTGCTCCTATGGTGCTGGTGAGAGCAAGATGTTAAAGACCACAGCAAAGATCAGAAATGCTATATAGCCCGCTATACACAGCCAGAAACGTGGGTCTTTGAGCAGCTTTGTGTTGTAAGCGCTGAAGAAGACATAGCCGATGGTCATCCCAGCCACAATTCCACCAAAGTGAGCCACAAAAGACACCTGAGAGGAGAAAGATTGAAGTTAGGTTTTAGATTTAGTGTGTGGGACAAAATTGTCAAAGTTACACCGAACACAGACCCTCAGCTACTGTCACCAGTCTCCCTGCAATGTGGTCTACACCTAGAAAACCTGCAAGACTATCTGAACAGCCAACATGAGTTAGCAGTATGAGAAAAGGGGATGGATATATAACTAGGTCATGGAGGGAGTAAGGAATCTGTTGTTTAAGGTCTGTAGTCTAGTGATCAGTTAGAAAGACAAGCACGCATTGTGGAGGAAGATACTATATGCTTTCAGTTGTTTTATTCTTCAAAACTGAAACTATGGAGCCAAAGGACAAGGTTAAAAATTTCTAGAAGTGGCTTAATAACTTAAAAGAGAAGCAGGATGTGTCAAAGATGTGTGGATATAATGTATTTCTCTATTATTTATGGCCATACAGAGAAGTATGGATCTGCATGATTTATCAAATCCCAGCAAGAGTTGCTGATCTCATCTGCAGCCACAAGGGAACTAAACTGTCACCAAACCAAACAATGTTTGCTTGGGAGAGGTTAGCTGGATTGGGTGGATTGTTCTCAAGGCTCTTTTTGTGTCTGAAAAGGTTCAGCAAGGCCCTTTGTTTTTCTCTGTACCTTCAAACCATCCTCATTACTGATAAATCTTCTGTAGAAGGCAAATCCAAAATCTGCAACGACTGGAAAAAGAAAAGTGTTACATCAAACATTTTGGAGTACGATTACAGTACATCAGTTACAAATATAACCTTTAGGTCAAAACAACTAGGAGAACCTACTAATCATCACTGCAGCAGCGATACGAAACACTCCGAGAAGAGGAATCATCTCACGGAAGTTCTGCGAATTGAAACAGACACCAGCTGCAATGAGCAATAACTGACAAGATGCATGAAACAAAAACATAGCCGATAGCACAGTGAAGACCTGCTGGTTAGGACAGACTAAGCAATATAATGGATTCTCAGTAGTTCAGTAACACAAATATTCCTTTATACTGACATGATGAACCATTATTAATAACCATTAAAAATATAATAATCTAATAATGAGAGTAAACTGGGACCACGTGCACACTATGCTATCTCCTAACTGTGGCTGCAACTAATGGGTCACTTTCATTGTCAATGAATCTACTGACTAAGTTTGTAATTAATCGTTTTGTCTATAAAATGTCAAAAAAAGTAGAAATTGCTGTTACAATCTCGCATTTTGTGTCCCACCTTCTGGCCAAAACCCAAGGATATTTAATTTATTAAATATGATGAAGTGTCAATTTCTTATATTCAAGAAGCTGGAACAGCAAAGTTTTGGCATTTTTACTTAAAAATGACAAATGATTATTCATTTATCAAAGTTTCAATTAATATTCTGCGAATCTACTAATCATTGGAGCTCTTTAGAAATACTTCTGTATATGTTCATCAGACAAAATGAGTCCAGTTCTTTCCTTCTAGAGGTTTAGGTTCATAATACACACAAAAAAGTCAAAATGTCTTTATGTCAAATATTTATTTAAAAATACTACAATATATCTACAATGTTAAACTGTGGAGCTGCAAAACTATGTGTTCCCTGTTACACTGCAGTCAGAAACATAATCATACTTGTAATCATAGTCTTATTTTGTAACATAGGATCTCCAAACTACCGTCTGTACCAAAAACCTGTGTCACACAAAGTGAACACAGAAATGCAACCAGTTCTCTTGTTAAAGTGTATGTAAACTTACCACCACTGCATTCATAAAAAAGCCTCCCATTATTGCATAAACACCCCCAGAAGCCCCAACCAAGGCACTCAGAGGATCAAAGATGGAGCTGGCTAAAGAGCCTGAGGGGAAACAGCCACAGAAATTATCAGCTTTACCATCAGCGGGATTTCTAACAGCCGGCACTTAACACAAATGGAAATAGATGAGGGCATAGCTATGTTAGCAAAACTTTATTTGCTGTATTTGAGGAGGAAACACTGATACGCAAACAGAAAGAAGTTTTTTTTTCTTTACCTGCCAGTACACCAGAGAGGTAAACCATCCCCACCTCAAACCCCTTATGGACCAGTTCCAGTGGAATACCCAGCAGCAACTGCATCAAGAGGTTACTGACAATGTGCGCCACACTGGGGAAGGAGAGATAAGGAATGAGCAGAATATACCTGACCACGAAGGGTAAACATCACACAAATGTACAGGATGGTGCTGCAGTAAATAGCAGGTGTTGACTGATTTAAAAGTTACGACTGATGTTTTTTTTACTCCGCAATCAACAATGCTTTAACACCCTCCCTCCCATCTCTGACACTTAGTCCCATACCCCCTTGTTCACCTGAAGATGTAAATGTTTAAAGAAGGTTCCAGGAGAATTATTTTAACACTTGGACATTACAGTTTTTTATGATACTCAAACAGGAGTAAATAGTGTAGTTGTTAGGGACCATTTTTAGCTGAATATAAATCCATTTGGTGTTCTAGTGACTTACTTAAGGCAGGAAGATGTACTGTATGTAAAATAAACTACAGTGCTCGAGGTAATTTTAGAAACATGTCAACCACTGCAGCTATGTGGCAACAATGAGGGTCCACAGCACAAAGGAATTAGCTCTATTAGTCTTTGCCCACACAGACGAAACAGTTAATTCTTTGTTGGTCTCTTCATGGATTTTGTTGACAATAAGAAAACTACAGAATACCACCAGCCTCTTTAAACAAATATTCTGTTAAATGTCTTTCAGTGAGTATTTGGAGTAACTGATCACCGTTCCTCTTTGCTAAGGCAGTTTCCTGTGTAGCCCATTTTTGGTTTTCCTGTGCTCCTGTGGCTTATGTACTCGTGATTTTGCAGTGCTTTGACAGATGTGCCAGAAAATTCAGACTCTCTGGCTTGTATATAGCTGTATGAAAATGCTTTGAAAATGAAAAACTGTGATGTTGCAGATTTATTTTAAAGATAATAATACTCATCTACATAAGACTCACCTTTTTAGATAACTGCAATTTGAAAGTTACTGGTACACTGGTTTAAAAAAAAAAAACAACAGTGGTGGAAATTAACTTGAGTATTTTTGTTTTTTGCTACTTTGTATTTTGACTTCACTACATTTCAGAAACAAATATTATATACTTTTTACTCACATCACTCACAAATGTGTCACTTTTACCTGTGGTATTTTAAGTATATTTTGATGAAAATACCTTTGTATGTTTACTTAAAAACTTTTTTTTTTTGCAGGACCTTTACTTGTAACAAAGTATTCTTGCACTGTGTTATTGCTGTTTTTTTTTTTTTTTTAAGTAAAGAACCTGTACTTCTTCAACCACTGAAAAATGAAGTAATGCTGTAAAGCAGAGGGACATGTAAAAATGTGAAATCCTAACAAAGGGTTGCAGCAGTCACAATCTGCTTTCTCAAAGATAACCACAGAAATGAATCAACAACTCTGACATCATCAAAAACAAAACCCACAAACAGTAGCTTCTGTTGTGTTTGTGGGAAGTCGTCCACTTTTTGCCCTGACTCAAGCTTCCATCATGTAATCAAAGAGGCTAGCAGCCCTGCCCACACTTACCCAGCATGGACAAACATGTAGGAGATAAAGCGCCATGCTTCCTGCCTGCGCTCAGGCTTGTAGGCTAGAGGGCTGTTCCAAATGCCTTCTTCCAGGGTCACCCACTGCTTCTGAGGCTTCCACACAGCGTAGTAGATAAATACTGCCAGCTGAGTGACAACAGAGAATAACAGATACATGTCAGACATCCAAAACATCAAAGGAGTTTCATTTTCGTTTCGAGGAAACGACAATGGAAGGAGAGAATAAGACATACACATGTTCATGTATTCTTTACCAAGACAGAGACCCCACTGAGTTGACCCCCCCAATGTCCCCCAGTGTATAGAGCAGCTCAGAGGTTTAAATGCTTCCATCTGTATCAAAGTAGGGGAACACTGAGAAACAACACATTGAAATGAAGCAGCACTGGGCATCTGTGAGCTACATACACGGAGGTGTCCATTCCCAAGTATAAATATTCAGCGTGCAAATGGTTAGAAAACCTAAAAACACAAATTATGGGTAATACTTTATTTTAAGTCTCCCTATCTAACATTTATAAGCATGTAAATGCACATATGGTGAGCTTAGCTTAAAATCACAATAAACGCCACATGTGGGGTCATCCATGCTGCGTAAATAATTCACTATGCCTCCCTTTTAAGACATGGTTATGGAGGAATGACGCCACAGCATCCCCCATTTTGCATTTTGAACAAATCACACACGGATTCCCCACATTCTGCAGAACTAAATCGAAAAGTCTAAAAGACATGGTGTGTCTTGTCTGACCTAAAGCTACGACGTTTTCACTGACACCATGCCTATTGACTGCTAGTGAAGACTGAGCGTAACGAATCTGAGGAAGTGGTATAAATGCCAAAAGAGAAATGAGCACTCAGGGTTGTACAGAGGTTTGTCAGCACAAAGACTTTGAAAACCATAGACTTTCACAAACTGTAGCTATAAACAGTCAATTAAGAGTGATCATCTTCTGAACTGCCAAGTTTAAAAGGCATTCCGACCCAGGCTTCCATAACTTCACCTCAATGTCTGCTCTGCTAAATACAATCACAGCAAACCTATACAGCAATTGGTACTGTGGCAGCACATCATCAAAATATAAGCTGCATATTGTATAATTAGATGACAGAATCCATATTATCCCATTACATCTCATACATACCTCTCCAATACTGATGAGGATGATGAAGATTGGGGGTGGGCAGCAGTTGGCACGTTCCATGTACGTGCTGTGCAAATCTTCAGGAAGCATCCATTTAGAGACCGTTTGATGGAATCTCTCACAACATCCCGGCTTCCTGCCGTCATCATCAGGCTGGTCTTCTTCACTCTGAAACCTTCTCCCATTTCTGTCCACAGGTAAAGGCTCCTCCTGCTCCACATCTATGTCGTCCATCACTGCTGGCATCCTTCAGACAAGATTGTATGTCATGACTATGCAGAGGGAACTATGAAGATACAATATTTTCCCTGGGATGACACACTGGTCCCCCGTCAGAGACTTTGTTAGGCCACTTATACTGATGTAGCACTCACTGGAAATCCCCAGGTGTATATGGCCGTTGTGGGTGATGTTGAAAGTTACGGAAATATTTTGGATTTTTATGTGATTTTTGCAACAGTATGATGAAGCACTGAAATTCCTTGAACTAACTAAAACCAAACCTTCCTGTGTGCTTAGTTTATCCATTAATAGGTCCTCAGCCGAGTTTCTAGAAAATTTACATTATTGCATATTGTGATATACATTTTACATGTACTGTGGTAGAGGATTTATCCACTTCATTTCTGATTCATCACGACTCCATCATGATTCAGGGCACCTCGAAACCAGGTGTAATACTACATGGTAATCCCTTGACTATTTCTGTTCTCGGTATGGGTATTGTACTTATTTATTTCAATTTTCAGCTACTCTGTGCTTGTACTGCCTGTTACTTACTCCAATATGTTTATCTGATGGCCATACTTCACAGAGAAAGGTTTTACTCAAGATATATTCATTTACATAAATGAGACCATCAAAACATTTAGGAGACCATTCCACGTCATGAGTACGTCTGCTTTTGATACTTTTGGTATGCATTTCACTTGTAATTTTCGAACCGTTATTGCTACTTTTACTTATGTAATGCATCTGAATATCCTTTCCACCACTGAGGCAAACATATTAACATTAAAATTTTTTCCTTGACTGGACAGAAGCCGGTGGAGAATATTTTACTAAAGTATGGGTATGTTAAATTCTAGCATCAAAATGTACTTGATACCCTAATTTATTAGTTGACATATTTTGTGTAATAACAGGAATATGCCAAATAACTAAAATTGTCAATTACTGTAAATGTGTAAAAATACAATATTTAACATACAGTAAAAGGTAATGAGTATCATAAAATTTAATTTCTCAATTTACGTACAAGTTCTGCTACTTATCTACCTCCCACCATAATTTTTTTCTGCAAGTTACACTTAGTTGCAGTCGTCTGCTACTTGGCACTTCCGGTTTACCGGGCGTTGCTGATACTCCTGGTTGGTGACCTCAGGAGGCTTAGGTGTGCAAAACTTACAATAAAACCCAACTGAGACTACTCACCACAGTAAAGTTGACTTGTTTTAGCTTCCAGTGAAGTCAATGTTCATTTGGCACAGGCCTTTAACAGAGTGCAGGTGGCTCCAGGCGGTCCCAAACGCATAAATATGCTCCTTATTCGACTAAATTAATTCAAACAACCCAGAGTTGAAGAAGAGCACAAGTCAACAGACTTTAGGTTTATAATAATCTACGTCCGTTTTCAATACATTACTCCATGTTTTCATACCCGCGGAGCCCCTTCTTCAAACCGACCGTCCCCATGAGGTCCTGCGAACAACAGCGCTTGGAGATAATTATAGCCTTTTCAATGGTTTTTCCTGTACGGAACTCCCTTACTCCGCCCAAACAAACCTCTGATGTCTCCTGCCTAGATAGGATTACAGCACACACGTTTTCAAACAGACTGTGTATACGGGTGTCCGACTTACCTGTTCCCCAGTGCCACACCTGGGATCGGTGACGTCACAGACAGCATATTCTGCTGTCCAGCTTTAGTCACGACCCCCTGTGCGCACACACAGCCCGTGGAAGGGGCAATCCACGCGACCTCCTTTTATCCAAGGTTTAATATTTTCAAACTGATTAATTAATATCCATTTCAGGAAAGTGAACCGAATGCCAAGTCCGCTTTTGAAGTTGTGGTTATACCCTATTTGTACCACCAGATGGCAGTAGAACCCACTGTTAATAAAGGGATGTAGTCACTGTTTAGATTGCAGTTGGCAGCAAAGAGCTCACAATTATTTATAAACAAAAACATTTTTTATTGATATACATTTCCAACAAACAATACCACATCTAATCACCAGGGGATCATGGATCAACTCTCATTTCTAGGAAACAATCTTCAATTAAGTGTATATGGTGCATAATAAATAAATTCACAGATGTCATAACAATGAACCTCAGGCAGAACTCCTTTCAGACAAGTATTATTACTTACCATCAGGAACTATTACTCTATGTAAAGTCTTTTAAGATTATGGCTACAAATATTCTTACAACCCTACAATTTCATTTTTTGTCATTCTGTCTATAAAATGTCAGAATCTTAGCAGTCTTTCAAAGCCAAGTTTGATGACTTCAGCCATCTTTTTTTGACCGAAGTCCCACACCCATTCATTTTACAACACCAGCTTCCAGCTTTTCACATCTGACAAGCTGGAAGAAGCAGATGTCTGACATTTCTGCTTAAAAATAATTCAATTTAATGTATATATAAACAGTAATTTTGTTGACAGTTTCAGCTATTGATGAAATAATCTTTGTGACTACTGTTTTTAAAGTGTAGAATAAGCATTAATTCTCAACTGTTTAGTCCTTAAGTGCTCAAAAATGGTCATTTGAACACCCACAACACCATTTCAAGTGCCATCTGTCAACAGGAAGGTGTAACCCAGTCGAATCCTTAAAGCTCCAATGTTGAAAGAATTGATTTAAATAAACATCCCAGACAAGAAACTAATCACAGAACTTTTATTAGTTTTTTTTTCAAAAGGGAGAAACTTCCACATTCTCAGGTAGAGTTGTGAGAAGGGAGTGGGTGTGGTGGAGGCAAGAGAAGTGGGAGAAGCAGGAGCTACTAAATACAGCTGCTGGAAGGTTCTACAGAATGATCACGTTAGCCAATAAGCTTTTTTTCTACAGCACTGGCAAAAGATTTGACAAACATCTGCTTTAGTCGGAATTTCCAGAATGAGCATCTGAACAAGAAAAGGGCAAAAACAAAAAACAAGGGGCTTCATACACAGTTTATCTTTTGGAGTCTTCTAACTTTTGGCCAGCAGCAATAGGTTTGAAGAATAAAATCCACTTCTGCACTAAAAGTGGATAAACCATGGCACCCAGACAGTTTTGAGAAAAAAAAGCAGGGAAATAAAAGAAAAATCTAGTAGAAGAGGAGAGCAGAAGAGCAGCCATCTTGTGAGAAGCAGCTGGGATCTGATCCGTGTGTTCAGGAGACATCTGAGACAGGAAATGATTGATGCAGTCAGAGACAAAACTATGAGATCATCATTTTTCCACTCTGAAGACTGGTTCAACAATAAGTGTGTAGTTTCTCTGAGAATTTTTGTCCTTCCAAACAAAACTGTGGTATACAATACTTACAACTTGCAGGCCGGGCTCCGTATCTTCGCATGATCTGGTCTTGTGTGAATTTCACAAAAGATTCGTATTGTTCTGAAAAAGAAGGTGGTGGTGGTGGTGGTGAGTATGTTGTAGGTTCAAATACCACACTGAGTCGCCATATTTTTAATACCAACGTTCATATGATAATGACTTGTATCCACAAAACTTTATTATATAAAGATACACTTAAACACCTGATTAACTAACATCTACTTCTCCATCCTCTTTTTTAGATGGTAAACAACAAGACTGCACATCATAGCAAACATCTGTTAAGGTGGATATCTCTCAGCAAGCTGGTGTGGAGTACTGATAACACTCTACAGGCCGTTTTGGAAAACCTTTGATATTGGGCAATAAGAACATCAGCTTAGTGTGGACAGAGAGCCACAAAGTAGAAGCGGGAAAGTGATTTTGTAAAATTATAATTAGCAGTTTTGCTTCAACTGCTAAACAGAATTATACAGGTTTATTGCACTTGGCATGTAGAGGCTTAGGTAAACTGAGGAAACCATGACGTTATCAGCTATCATATGAAAAGTAATTCATAAGGGAGGGGGGGCAGGATGTTTGTCATTGCACAGAAAAAAACTTTTTTATGAACTCTGAAAATAACTGCAAGTATTACACGGATGAGCAGTTTAACAGCAATGTTAAGACTGAAAACAAATTATCATTAATTCACTTTAATAGCAGAAGTTTATACGCAAACTTTCAGAGTATAAAACATTATCTTAGTAGTCTGACACATTCCTTTAATATAATTGCTATTTCTGAAACTTGGATGAATAATGTAAGGGGAATGGATTTTGACCTTGATGGCTATGACTTGGTATGCACAAACAGAGAGAATAAGATGGGAGGTGGTGTGGCCTTGTACATAGATAAAAACTTTTGTTATAAGAGAGTGGAGAAAATGTCAAGGGTGGTGGATAATTTGCTGGAGTGTGTGACTGTAGAAATACTCGTGGAAAAAAAGAAAAATGTTGTAATAAGCTGTATTTATAGAGCACCTGGAGCCAGCATAGAAAAATTTAATGACTGGATGGAAGAAAATTACTTGACAATAAGTCATAAATTAATGTTCATATGTGGTGACTTCAATATAGATTTGTTAAATCCTAACAAGCACACAGGAACTGAGGAGTTTATTAACACAATATATAGATGCAGTTTATACCCAAAAATTACAAAACCAAGTAGAGTAACAACCCAGCATGCAACACTAATACTGTAGATAATATATTTACCAATGTTATTGACAGCAAAATGACAAGTGGATTACTTATAAATGATATTAGTGATCATCTACCAGTATTTGTGGTTTATGAGGGCCAGTATAGAAAAGAGAGGCCAAAAACAAATCTTATCTATAGGAGGGTGACGAATGAACATGCTGTAAGGAGGCTAAAAGAGGAGGAATTACAGTGGGAAACCGTGGATGAGTAAGGGATTACAGAATGCATGTAAAAAGAAGAATGCGTTATACAAGTATTTCATAAAGGACAGATCAAAGAAGGTGGAAGAAAAATAAAAGTCATATAAGAACAAATTAATTGAGATTTTGAGGAGATTTAAGAAACAACATTACTCTAAAGTATTAGAGGATAATAAAAATAACATGAGAGGTACTTGGAATATATTAAATA
>NW_018127891.1:923903-968569 GCF_001952655.1 Monopterus albus | reverse complement strand
ATTTTTTTAGTATATTACTTGTGTGGTGTGGAAGAGAATTATTTATGTAGAGATACTGCTTGCAAACCAATGATGTAAGATGATGTCATGGGGTAGGACTGGATAAGTCTGACTTCTTCCTACTCCATTCAAGCATGTACTAGGTATAAGCAAATTGATATTGGATTAGCATTTGTTGGATATGTGTAAAATTATGTGTGTTGACATATCAACTGTCTTTACATGCTTGAAAGAATAAATCAAATCAAATCAAATCAAATCAATACCTGCGAGTTTTGTGTTGAGGATCTGTTCATACTCTTCCCGGATCTTCTCCTCATGGTCTTTGAGCAGGCGCTCACACAGGTAGCTCACCTGCCTCAGTGTAAACGAGGGCTGGTCCTTCCTTGAGGCACCTGAGAAACACAAGATTAGTTCAGCTACAAAAAGGCTGAATCACTCACATCTCCAATACAGGGACAGTCTCAGAGATTAAAGCATCCTCTCTGCAGAGCCAGATGCAAAATTTACAGCTTTGCTTTTCGCCATCCTCACCTGCAGGACCAACGGGGCTGTGCAGCACTAACGTCGTCCCAAGGTCTGTCATAGTACAACTAATGCCAGCTTTAGCTCAGTGATTCACTACAGGGCTGCCACAATTAGTCAACATAATCAATTATGGCTGCAGCCTCAGACATGGGCACATATGGGGGCGGCTATGGCTCAGGAGGTAGAGCGGGTCGTTTCCTAACCGGAGGATTCGATTCCCGGCTTGTCCAGTCAACATGTCAAGGTGTCCTTGAGCAAGACACTGAACCCCCAGTTGCTCCCGGTGATGTCACCGGTGTGTGAATGCGTGAGTGCGAATGGGTGAATGGCCAAATAATGTGAAAGCGCTTTGAGTGTGCTGTAAAAGCATAGAAAGGCGCTATACAAGTATAAGACCATTTACCATATGGAAAGAAACAAACTGTACGTCAACCACAATCCAAGCTTTTCTGCATTTTGACTTTGTTTATTTAGATGATTACTTTTATGGTATTTGCAGTTACTAACTGCTTTACAAAGAAGCAACTGTATGAGTGTAATTTTAAGGAATTTTAAAAGATCACATCAGAGTGGTATCTCCATTACAGGAAATGGGTTGGATTTGGCACAAACACTTCTTTTAGAAGCCAACATCTGGAATCACAATCTCGCTGCCCTTGTAATGAGCCTGCCTGCAGATTCGAGTTGGCCATGCAGGCCCAGCCATGGGTTTGGTAGCAGGCCTCATTTGTAAATGTTGTTGGGCTACTGAGTGGCCCTAAACCTACCAAGCTGATAGATTATTGTATCGTCTCATCCCAAACGAATCTGAATCCTCATTAACAAACTAAAATGTGGCACGCTGAACTAAACAACAAAAAGGGAATTCTGAAACTTTAAGAAGAAGCAGCTTTATTTTATTGTCATTGTTAACACGTACAACAAAATCTCGTTTGGAGCCGAGAGGGGTTCAGTGTCTTGCCCAAGGACACTTTGACATGTGGACTGTAAAATCAGTCCAAGCTAAACCAACAACTGACCTTTATCATGCATGACCATGGGTGTTCAAGTGGTAAATTATGTCCTTAAACTGGAAACGCTGATTCACTTCAGGAGCTGTAGCACCTGTACATAGTCTATAATGGTTGTTCCTACCTGGTGGGGAGCTGGGAGCATTGAGGGAGGAACTGGGGCTGGGGGTGTCACTGGAGCTACAGGCCTCAGTCTGGCTGAAGGCCCCTTCCAGCTGCCGCCGCCTCTGGATCCGGCTGTACCCCTGACGGAGGTTCCGGAAGATCTGCTCTAGAGGTAGCAAACAGGAGCAAGGTAAAATAATAATAATAAAAGAGAGGACACTCCCTAGCACATACAAATTCTAAACTTTTGGAAATTTGGCAATATGAAGGATCTCCCAGTGGGCTCCTAAAGAAAATACATTACTTACTTTTTTTGTTGTTGTTTGGAAACAAAACAAACAATGTTGTGAACCTCTTTTCATTAAAACTCTCAAAATTTCAGCTTTTAAGTGTTTGTTGATAATGGAAAAAGTCTCTGATTTTTATTTCCAATTCATCCAGCAGTGATTGTCCCAGAATATTTAGACAGTGATTCATTACAAGAATGAAACTACCAGTGTTTTCATTAGTGTTTAATGTGTGTTCTTTCAACATTAAGTCCACCACAGCTGCAATCATACAATGTTGAATGTGTTCCAGCGTGAATAGGGATTGTGGAAAACCACAATCAAACAGTGTTCTTAAGAGCAGCTATGATCATTTCCTCTGTGCCATCTCTCACCGACAATGTTGAACAGGAAGGAGACTTTTGAAATTAACATACCAACTACAGCTGTAACACACACAGCTGATTTAAGACACACTTTCTGATCCTTTGACTGTATCACTTTCACTTCTGTTTAAAATGTTTTCTTAACATCTGTCATGCCAAGCTACAGCTGCTGAAAAGGCTCACATCTCTTCTTTGCTAAGCAGTACCTAGGTCAAAGCCTCTCATTCTGCTGAGGCCTGTTTAGTGGTTGTACAGATATTTTAGGTTGTGGTGGACAAACAAAATAAACTGATTTTTGTGGGAAGATCTGCTCCAGTGCATCATCGAGCCATGTTTTTTTTTCCCCCTGCCCTCAAAAATGATAAATAACTGTTTAGCGATCTAACTCCACAAATCAGCATTACATAGTTCTCAGTCTTTTCACATTAGCAGCTATTTTAACATGTATAATGTTTAGACACAGATTTTGCTAAAAAAAAAAAAAAACACATGAAGCATTTTCTATGCGCATCTCTCTCCTGTAGATAGAATTCCGTTATGTCAAATGTGTCAGTCCACATTTGTGACATCATCTTCCATAGAACCCTCATGTTTTTTTATGCTTCAAGTCTATTTTTTCCCCTCTGATGCATTTAGTGAAGCGTAATCTCCACACATAATCACATAAATCCTGTTGTTTTCTGTTTCTACTAGTATCCGTTACAATAGATCAATCTGCTTGACTTTCCCTTTCACTTTCTCCCTCAGTAACGAGCCGGGGAAAAATCTAAATCAATAAATCCTTAGGCTACATATAAACATGATTTCTCTCTGATGATCTTAGATGAAAGTTACTTTTGCCCAGTACAATTGTGTTGCTGGTCGGCCTGGAATAGACTTTCTCTGACCGCTGTCCTGCTGGAAGACAGCTGTTCTGAAGACAGAACACACAGTTCATCTCACTTTAGGTGTGCATTGAACAGAATCATGCTTCAGCATTTACGTCACACTTCCAGTGTGTTTTACCAGTAAGACTGAATGCAATAAATTCAGATTTTTGACTCAAGATAGTGACAGAAGGCTTGACGTTCATTACTGTCAGCTAGGCAACATCAGCACTCCTGGGTACACGGTCTTTTACCTAAATGGTCTTATGCTTATATAGCACCCTTTAATGTGCACTCAAAGCACTTCACACTATTTCCCATTCTCACACACTGGTGACCTAACCAGGAGCAACTAGGGGTTCAGTGTCTTGCTCAAGGACACCTGCTGGAGATCGAACTGCCAACACTCCTGTTAGGAGACAAACCACTCTGAGCCACAGCTGCTCCCACATCTGACAAGTGAAAACCCTCATCTGCTGCCTCTGCCTCACAGCTCTGCCAATTGCTAGTAGCTCAACTGTGGGCAGTGCTTGGCAACAATGACCATGCCACAACCAGGCCAAGTAATCAATCCCAGAGCCTTCCAGGAGCCACAGAAGTAAACCTCAGCTAAAAAGCTTAGGTACAGGCCAAATTGCGTATACAAGAGGAGATCCGCCAGATAGATTGGACATGGTGGTGATGAGGAAACAAAGCTGACTCATTTCATTTCACCCTCTGCTGCTGCAGGATTGCAGGGGGAGGCGGGTTTTGAATATCCCAACTACCAGGAAATGGCTGTGATGTATTACTGGTCAGTTCAAGTAAAAGAGACCACTGTTAGAAAAAGAAATCCTGAGTTATAACTGAAGGTTTAAATGAAATTAGTTTAAACGTCTGTGGCCCACCGTGTGTGTATATATGTACTGTAGGTGTGTGTATTAGGGGTGTGACAATACACTTGGCTTGGGTTGTTCAAGACACAATATCGGGTTGTTCCAAGAGAATGAGATGATATAATATTTTAACAGAATTTTTAAGAAATCTTCAGTGATCAAATACATGACCGGAAAAATCGTATTTTATTCGACGTCACAAATGAATGTCATGTCAGTTCTACTTCCTGAGTATGAATTATAACATGTAGTAAAACACAGAACAATATGCAAGTACTGTAAAAGGCTTTGCCACAGACTCTACCAAGTGGCTTCTCTCCTGTACGATTTCACAATCCTCTCTTCAGACCTTATAACTGTGTATGAACTACGCATGAGCTAACTTCTAACTGAAGCAGTGTGGGACCTTCTATGCTATTTTCACCCTGACCACACCAGATGGTGACATCATCCGGCAAAGGCATTGCATTGACCAATCATGTACAGGGGACAATCAGGACATGGACACACATGTAAAGTCAACTCTTTTGTTTACCTTCTTAGCTTGAGCATTCACTGCTTTTCACTGTTGAATTTGGGCCACAATTAATGCACCATAATGACAATCATGCATTTGCATTAGTACTGGATGTTAAACACTGTTTTTTTCTTTTTTAATCTATCAATGCCAGCACACTGGTGGTACACTTTGTGCTAAGGCAGAGTAGGCTAGGTTAGCAGCATGGCTAACCAAAACACAACAGAAACTCACGGGCTGGAAATGCGAATGAACCACTCATGTCAACTCATCACAACGTGGTCATATCGTACATGCCTACAACACTCCCCCTGCAACCGCCCACCCCTGACCAATGCAGCCCCATGTAGTAAAACACAGCAGGGAGTTGCATTTTTTCCAGACTAATGTCAACTTATCATCACACTTCATCATGCTGGTTGCTGCTCTGGTTCTGTTATGTACTGATACCACCAGACAGCTTTTTCCTCAATGAGAAATATCATCACGTTTTAATATTGTGAGATCTCGTGGCATGAGATCTCATCACACCCCTAACACTAATAAACACAGGTGCCTACAGTGCGCTATATAGATTTTGTGCTTGGAAAAATATAACCCAAAGCTTTTTATCCTGGCTGTAAAGCAGACAGAAGCCAGCTAGTCCAGCCTTTTTGGCAACATGTCTGAGGAAAACAGTGAGCTCATTTGTCATCTGTGAAAATTTAAGGGGAGCAAAAGCCCAGACTGGTAGCACAACAAAAAGAACGATGAGTGATTGTATCTACATTATGAAATAATTATCCAACAATACCTTGGCAGTGTGAGATGCTTGTGTCTTGCCTGCAAAACACAGCCCAGCTCAACACAAGCAAACCTGCCTAGCTGGAAAGCATGTGTTACCCACACATGGGTGGGAAGGATGACAGCTGACCTTTTGCTAAAACACAAAACTTCTTCCACTTGGCAAACCAGCAGAAAGGCAGATTTACAGCATTAGTCCCATGAGGGGCCCCTTTCTGGGTGAAGGTGAGCATCATACCTGTATCAGTCTGCAGCAGACAAATCTACATTGCTTTACCCTTGCAGCTGCCGTGCTGCAAGGCAGGCAGGGTCTGAAAGAAATGGAACACTCTTGGATTCTTAACATGAATTTCAGGTAAAATATGTAATGTCAGGTCACAGAACCCAGGATAGGTTGATCCTGCAGATTCATTTTGTGCACTCATATGCAACATAGCTAGAGTATAAACACCATTCTAGAAGAAACATAATAAGCAAACCAGACTGCATAAATATCATGAGCAATAACAGGAACATAACAATATCTCATTACCTCCAGGCATAAGCAACCGCAAGAAACTGCCCTGTGCTTTCTCAGAAAGACAACACTGTTAAATCAATGACGCTTTTGCTAAACAGGATCAGAGTTACACAGTTCACCAGAAACAGAAATTAAGTGCATTTCACGGGAAGCCAGCTGTGATGGTATCACCATCAACACCTACCAGTCTGTATTTAATTCTCTCAGCAAACCTTCACTGGCTTACTCTACAATGATGTGCACCAATTCTCTGTGTGATCTTGCAAAGATGTGCGCCATGAAACACACTTTTTTCCTTTGTCTTTGTTATTTTGTTCAAATGAAAGTAATCTTTTCTAATAGTGCACATCATTTTCATTTTTCAGGTAAGTTATTCTACCATTTTCAGAGGTAACTTCAATGAAGAACATCAAGTCATTGAGCACAGAACTGAGAGGAGAGACTACGTGACTAGTATGCAGTAATAACATATCATTTGCCTTAGATGATTAAGTTATGGAAAGAAGCTGAAAATCTGACATTTTTCAAATCTACAGTAAATACAAGACATCCTGCGATGGACCGGCGACCTGTCCAGGGTGTACCCCGCCTTTCACCCGATGCCGGCTGGGATTGGCTCCAGGAAATACAAGACCTTAACCTCTTTGGGCATAACAGAAATGTCTCAGCATACCGCCAGTGGTTATCTATGAGGGACAATCACACCTAAATCAAAACACTTCTCCAAGCACTCCCTGTCAATACAAACTGGCTCTGAAGAATGTGTCAACACATTTCTGATTTCTGCACTGCCACTGAAAACGCATGACGGCAAGAAGTACAATACTTCACAGCAACAGGAGTGATAATTAGCAGCAAAAGTAACACTATTCTTTGTGATATCCTGTGCAACAAACAATGGCTTTCTAATACTTGTCCAGAATGTTAATGCAGGAGTTAACATTTAGGCTTAGCACAGGTAGCTGTGCTGTACAGTCTTGCAATCCTCTCACATTTCACAGCCATAAAACGATCAATTAAATTTATGGAAGTCAAGTGTTTTTTAAATAAGAACTTAAAAACTGTATACATCACTGCTGTCATGTGGATCACGATGGAGATAGAGACTTTCAGACATACTTGTACATCCAACACTCAACCAATTTTTAAGTCAATAGAAGAATAGAATAGAGTAATAATGAAAATGAACAATGCCTTATAAATGGTTGTGGTGCAATATAGTAAACTCCATCTCAAGGCAAGACAATCGTGGCACTTAAGCCAAGGAACATTAGACAGGCATCTCTTCATTAACAAGCTGCACTGATGTGCCTGCTGCTGCTATGCAATTTGTCCTCTCGGGAGAGCCAACAGGCAAGGATGTCACCCAGGTGTATAAGCAGGTTCTTTTGTTTAATCCCATCAGTTTCAAATTGTTTGAATTTAACAGGGGTGATATAATGTGCTACAGCTGCGCAGTGCATATGCACAACTTACGGGGCAGCCATATTCAACTTCCCTAGTGCTATTCAGTTTGGCTAAGCAAGAACTGAATAGAAAATTTTCATGAAAATATCAACATTTGCCTATGCAAGCTAACTCTGCCAACTATGCACCAATACAATGAGCTGGCCAGATGCCAGCGACGAATACCTACATAGCCATTTCTTTTGAGCGTTTACTGGTTTATGATTAGTACAACTATGTGTCGGTAACTTAGCGACGACGTTCCCCTTCCTGGCATTAGCTTAGCCGCGCTAACATTTAGCTTTCAACCCCCATTCTGATTATCTCTACTAGCTAGCTATCCATTTCACTCCACCCAAACCCCTCCCCCATGACACCCACTTTAAACGCAAAAAATACGTCAAATGTAATTTAATTTCATACCTGGGGTGAGCCGGTGTTCGCCTCCGATGGCCGGAGGGGACATCGAATGCGTTGGGCTGTCGACTGGAGGACGGAGGTTGCATCTTTGAGGGGACGGAGTGCCAGGAGTCCCCGGTAGTGGATTGCACCTTCTCCGTTTGGGAGACTGGGGACTGAGGAGGGCCTCAAACTCTATCGGCCGCTTTAACGTAGCTCCACAAGCCATATTAGCTAAATAAAACGGGGGCACTAGGTTGTAGAAAATTCGACCCGCAAAAACTGGGGTTTAGTGATGGTAGTTTGTACGCTTAAGGTTCCTTGAATTTCTTGAGCCTTTCTCCCTGTCCACAACGGATTTTCTTCTCTGAGTAGCAAACCAGCCAATTACCGAGCCAGCCTACTGAATTTTAAAAACGTCACAATGGTAGAGCCTACCATTGGCGGACAGAGGGGGGTTCTCAGATATTGACAATAAAATATCTTTTATTGCCCACTGATTTGAATTGTAAATGTTATCAAAACTTGTTTGTTTATGGAATTAAGCAATACACCCTGGATTAAACTGTGACTTTATTTTCTCCTCTGCCGTCTTTATGCTGCGTTTTCAAGCCATTCAACCCTGTTGTTTTTGATGGCTTTCTGTTGAACTCAAATTGAAGGTTCACGAGGCGTCTGGTGACGGCGGTGGTCAGGTGAAACAGGTAGATTAAAAATGACCTCCAGTGGGATGTTAGACTCAAATGTCCCCCAGTAGGGCGCAGATTGCATTATTTGCCATCAACTGATAGCCCCACCAGCTATTTTGTGGCTATTAGCTAGATAAATAGCTCTTTACAAGTTGTATGTCCATACAACTTAAAGATGATAATGATCAGAAACTGAGACCCTGAGCAATAAATACTGTTTATGTTAGTTAGTTAACAGGCTACTACCCACCATGAACCACCTTGGCCTAAATATTTGGCTATTTGGCCGACTTGTCTACATTAGGTTGAAATAATTTTCGGAATTTTTGCGCACTAGACTTTATTGCATGAACACATTTGTATTGCATGTATACATAGTTTATTTTGCTATCTCACTGTCCTGTGTTTACATGCGCCACATCTCGACTGTATGCATCAATAACCAGTCACAGCTCACTAAAGTCCATTGTTTTGAGTAACCACTTGAAACTGGCATTGTCCAGAGAGAAATCATCCACTTTAAATGTGCTTCTGTCTCAACTACTGGAAGACCATGTGGCTGTGACAGTTTGTTTCATGTGTAAGAAGTTTCTCTGCAGATCAAATATATGGATAGCATAAAATGAACTCTGCTGATGAGAGCATGGCAGCACAGGAGTATTTTGCATGTCACCTCTGGCAGCAACAACTGATAAAAAGACATCATCAGAGACTGGTGTGTGCCAGCCTTTTTGTTACTTTATAATGAATAAGGATGTTGATTGGAAGGAGCTGCATTGCGTCTTTGTGGATTTAGAGAAAGCGTACGACAGAGTGCCGATAGAGGAGCTATGGTACTGTATGAGGATGTCAGGAATGGCAGAGAAGTACATCAGAGTAGTTCAGAATATGTATGAGAGGAGTACGACAGTAGTGAGATGTGCTGTAGGTCAGACAGAAGAGTACAAGGTGGAGGTGGGGCTACATCAAGGATCGGCTTTGAGTCCTTTCTTGTTTGCTGTGGTGATGGACAAGTTGACAGATGAGGTCAGAGAGGAATCTTTGTGGACAATGATGTTTGCGGATGACATTGTGATCTGTAGCGAGAGCAGAGAGCAGGTGGAGGAACACCTGGAAAGGTGGAGGTCTGCTCTGGAAAGAAGAGGAAGAGTGTAGGACAGAGGTGAAGAGGCGAGTGCAGGCAGGTTGGAGTGGGTGGAGAAAGGTGTCAGGAGTGTTGTGTGATAGAAGAGTGTCAGCAAGAATCAAAGGAAAGGTGTACAAGACAGTAGTGAGACCAGCTATGTTGTATGGGTTAGAGACTGTAGCAGTGAGGAAAAGACAAGAGGCAGAGATGGAGGTAGCAGAAATGAGAATGTTGAGGTTCTGTTTAGGAGTGACCAGGATGGACAGGATTAGGAATGAGCACATCAGAGGGACAGCTCAGGTCGGCTGTTTTGGGGACAAGGTCAGAGAGGCAAGATTGAGATGGTTTGGACATGTGCAGAGGAGGGATAGTGGTTATATTGGTAGAAGGATGTTGGAGATGGAGCTGCCAGGCAAGAGGTCAAGAGGAAGGCCAAACAGGAGATATATGGATGTGCTAAAAGTGGACATAAAGTTATATGGGGCGAGAGTAGAGGATGCCTGAGGATAGAGTTAGGTGGAAACAGATGATTCGCTGTGGCGACCCCTAACGGGAACAGCCAAAAGAAGAAGAAGAAGAAGAAATAAGGATGATAAGATGAGTAACAACAATGGAATTTGTTTATAAATAAATACATAATGAGCCAAAGTAGAGTATGGTCTAGTATTACTTTTAATCAGTTGATTCAATTGTTCAAACATGTTCTGTTTAGTATCCAACAAGGTAAGATAATGGATAATCACCTTTATTGGCCAAGTATGTTACACACAAGGAATTTGTTTCCAGTACAAAACCGATGACAGCCATCTGCAGTGCCAACTCAACCGATGGCTCTAACCATCCGGGGCAACTGGGGGGGTTCAGCGTCTTGCCCAAGGACACTTCAACATGTGGACTGCAGGCACTGAGATTCAAACCTTCAACCGTCTGGTTGGGAGACGACTGCTCTACCCACCGCACCACTGTCGCCTCCCCAAAGATCAGTAGGTGTTTAAAACATTTGCAGCTGTGAGATCAAGTCCATGTGAGGATGTGTGTTACTGCAGCTGCCAGTGGTCATTATTGCAAAGAGTGTTCTAGTGCCTATGCTCATTCTCTTCCTGACATGTGCCCCATTTACCTCTGTGCATTACGTGGACTCATGTAGTGAACACTGTATAAAGGCGTCACATGCATGGGGCTTTTGTCAAGTCCTGTATTCATGTGCATATAGGAAACCCACAGGGACCTCCTCTCCTACATACTCAGTGATAAACACTCAAACAAGTATACAAACCACAATTGGTGGATCCAAATCTAAGTCAGCAGTTCACTTCATAGGACCAAATTTTTCCTAGGAGTGAGAGCATTAAAGCACTGACATGGGAGGCACAGGGGGTCAGGGGTTAGGGGTCAGATGGCCACATTGCGCTATTCACTTTTAAAACATACATGATTCATTTTGTTTGTCTTAAATGCCTATGCATCTCCACTGGAGTCTATTACTAATTAATAGTCCTTTTAGTCCTGGTTATTATAACAAAATGCTTTATAAACTACTATCCTTCTTGAAAGTAAGCAGCTATATTTTAAAATCACACGCTATTAATTATACTTATTAGTAATACTAATACAGGTTTACCATAATCTAACTCAGGGGTTTTCAACTAATTGTGACCCAGGGAATACCGCTATGACAAAGACCTGACCAGAGGACCAATGGAGTGGATAGACTGTAGGAGTACTATTTTAATCCTAGATGTCACCTTGACATTTCTAAGTCTTATATATATGCATGAATTTAGTTATTCACAAACAATAATTAATACATGGAAATATGTTTTTAAAAAATCCTACCGTAAATCTGCATTATTGATCAGGGACCATCTGCCCTGCCTTCGAGGACCACTAGTTGAAAACCCCTGATCTAACTAATTAACCAATATTAAAATGTTATTATGATGAAAGTAATGTGTAATGATAATAAACTGATAAACTAATGTTTCTCCTTACATCCTGATTTTAGTTGTTGTAATTGCATGTAAAACCCAGTTACATGTTTCCCATTTTAAAGACTGCCATATTTTTTAACAAATGTATGTATTCACATTATTCAGAATTTATTGTGTAATAGTCTTCACCAAAGTACCCATGTTCAAAAAAAGCAAGTTATGCCAGCTCTAATAATTTGACTGCAATGAATACTACCATTGGGTTCTGTGGATTTGAATCTTACGCTACAGTAAAGTTGATTGTTTTCTATCATTGAATGCTTTTCCTCGCCACCAGCCACAGTGCCATAAACATATTTCAGATATTTCTCCGTTTGTATTGCACTTCTTCATTTCACCTTTCCACCTCATCATATTCTAATGTTTGGTTGCTGATTGTTCACTGTTTCTGAGACTGAGTTAAGTTGGGTGGTTTTGGTCTTGGGCAGCTCAGCCTCACTCAAGGCAGTAACGTTGTTGTCTTCTGCAGATGATAGTTTTGGGGTCAAATCCTCAGTAGATATTTTACACCTCCCAATCTCACACAGCCTTTGCAGCAGCTGCAGCAGAGCAATTCTCAACTCTCGGCAGCGTAGGGCATACAGCAATGGGTTGACTGCAGAGTTGAGCAGGCAGAGGGTGCTGCAAAAGGCAAAGGTTCTCTGCTGTGTGTGGGTCAGGACAATGGAGACATCAGTTAGCATGATGGAAAGTGCAGGAAGCCAGCAGCCCACCAGTATCAGCAGGATTAAGCCAAAGGTACGAGCCAGACGAATATCCATCCTCATGCGGGCATGACCTGTGCCTGCTGCTCCCTGGAGACTGGTCATGGAGGATTCATGGCGATGGGCCTTCCACAAAATGAGGGCGTAAGCCCCCAGAATAAGAGCCAAAAGTAACAGGATGAAGCTGATCCAGGAAGCCAGATATCCCTGGTTGATGTAAGGGAAGAGACGTGAGCAGGGTGGCCGAAGACCTGTGGGACACCTCCAGCCCATCAAAGGCAAGAAGGAGATGAAGATGGTGGTGCTCCAGAGAATGAGAAGGCTCATCAGGGCTCGCCGGCGGGTCAGCAGCACTTTGTACCTGCAGGCCTGGTGGATGCAGAGGTAGCGGTCCAGGGCAGTCAGCAATAAGCTCCCCACTGAGCTAGTGAATGCTAGGGTGACACCACCTAACTTGAAGAGATAGGCAGTGGAGCTATCACTGCGACGGAAGAGGTGAAAGTCCAGGAAGCTTGTGGTGTAGAAGCAGCTGGCGAAGACATCAGCTAGAGCAAGGCTGCCAATGAACAGGTAGGAAGGCCGCTTCCGAAGAGTGGCTGTAGTAGCAATCACCCCCAGCACAAGAGCATTTTCCAGCAGTGTGATAGGACCTGCCAGGAAACAGATAGAGCCAATGGCTGTTCTCTCTGCTTTCGTGAGGACCATGTAGCATTCCAGACTCTCACAAGATGTGTTAGCTGTGAGGAAAAACACAAATGTTAGTAGATAGGTGAGCTAAAATCTTTGCCACATTTCAAAAGAAATAAAAACAAATTCAAAAGAAATCAGGTATTTACAGATGACTACTTACCTACTGATGGAGAGACATTCTCTTTAGCATCAGTGGGACCTAAAGAAGTGGGAACCTCCCATTCCTCCATGTCATTTGACAATGCTAAATGTAATTAGAAAATAAAGTAAGCATTTAAATGTGTAGTTTTTTTGGAAATTACACCAATAATAAATGCATTTGTAACAAAACTGCAAATAAAAGAATTCATCGGGATGTCTCTAAAGACAGAAAAAATATGTTAATTAAAACTGCCTTTTCCCCATTTTCCATTATTACCTAAACAGCTCTTAATGAAAACACTTTAAGGACTTTGATACACTATTCTTTAGAAAATAAATACATGGCTAGAAAATAATAATGTGATTTGTGAACTTGCATTGCCTCAATTCATGAAATGAACAAGTAAATAATATCAGCAATCAGAAAAATGAAACATTGATTTTATCTACAAGGTTTTTATATCATTAAATATGTGGTTAATGTGATTACTTGATTTTTCCTTGTAGTATTCACTGTGGTCCATATTATATTAGATCTATATTTCCACAGTCACTTTGACTGGGATTTTACTTAATGCACTCAGCTACTGTACTTGCCTATTAAAAAGGAAAAACACTGCCGCCTTTTGGAATCAGACTGGATTGTAGTTTAACTGGGCAGTTAACTGGTGGGTGAAGGTTACCATTTGAACAATCTGTTGCAGAGTGCATGACCTGTATGCAGTCATTTTGGGAAGATGATGTCTACTTAAACTGGTATGGCCACATATAATTGTTTAAAAAGAGCATCTTAAACATGAGGACTGTTCTGCACAGGCAACAGCATGACCAAAACACACAAAATAAATGAAATCACAGTAATCTTGAAGGAAAAAAAATTGAGGTCAACTAAGGAACATAGACTACGTACAAAACATTTGGTGCAGCTACACGTGTCAGATTTGGCATATAAGGACGTCAAACGGTGTTAGTGGTGGACTCAAGCTCAGAAGGTCGGTACACTGCAGGCAATCAGACACTGGAAGGACATAGGCAATAAACGGTGGTCAAAACAAACAATCCAAGGTCAGAAACAGAGTCAGGCAAGGTATGGATGCTGGAGAGTCAGAGCTAGAGTCTAGAACAATCTGGCAGGGATAGGAGGGTGAAGGCTGCTTATATTATGGTGCGAACAGGTGCAAACTATCGGGAGCAGGTGAAACTAATGTAAGTGGTTAGTGAACGTAAAGTGACCGAAACAGAGGTGAAAAAAAAAAAACAGGAAGTAACGTAAAAATAAAAGCCTGACAGGAAGCAACGGAACCGAATCGTGACACACATGAATGTTGCAGTATAATTGATTATCATTGGGAGTAGACTAACTTTGTCCTTTGTTCCATTGTCCTCCTTTTATTCTGTTTCCAGTTTTTCATCACAAATATAACGATACCTTATGAAAGCATCACAAATATACATGGTGTAAGTAAATTACTTTCCACAAAGCTCCCTACTGACTTGATGGGCAATATTTCTCAGTATATTAGGCCACAGAAGTGCGTGCGCTGTGGAACTATTACATCACCTCCGGCTTCTCTTTTCTCACTTAGTGAAAAATCTTGATTGACAGTGCAGCGTGTTCTTTTAACAGGCTGATGTATTTTGACTGTCAAGAAGCAATCATTCAGGAAAGTACCTGCATACAGAAGACAGTTTATAAAAATAAACTAACAAAAAAAACAAACATGCAGGCATCCATTTTCATCACACTGCTGATGACATGCACACTGAAATAGCCTATTATGTGGCAATAACCTCTTGAGTCAATGTTGCACTGTTTCAACATATCACGTTTTACTGGCTTAAGTAATGAACTCACTCTTCACAATTAGTTGCTTTATAATAGAAATGTTATAAAATAGATCAAAGGTAGCAGATCTACACTGCAAATACATGTATTAAATACAAGTGAAGCTGTTCAAGAACATACTTTTTTAAAGTAGTATCATCCCAACGCCCATTCAAAGCTAAATTCAGGAATAATAAGGTCAATGGATTTTAAACATCTAATAATCAAATTATCTTTTAAATCTTACCTTATCTTCTCTTTTGCCAGTGGCTTTTAGTTGAGCTGATTTCCTGTCTCACTCAGCAGCAGTACAACCACAAGATGAAATAAAAGACCTAAAGAATTGACTGGTGATAAGATGTGAAACTGAGAAGGAAGGATAAGGAGGGTGGTTATAATGACAAGAGGAAGGAGGTGAGAGAGAGAGAGAGAGACAAGAGGAAGGGGTGAGAGAGAGAGAGAGAGAGAGAGACTAAAGAAACATGGATGACACCAAATTATACTCTTTTGCAGTAGCCTAAAGTCCACTTTGTGCTGACCTCAATCAAACATTTTCATAGAGAACTAGAGACTAAGTGTGCTCATGGCACATCTGACTGTTGTGTCCTTCGTGAGCGAAGTGTTTCAACCAGACAGGGTCAGGATGAACTCTGGGGAGGAGAGCACTTAAGTAGGGTGATAAGGTGTTGGATGCCAAGTGTAAAAAGGATTATTACATATATACACAAACATACATAAGTGATAATCCTGAGTATTTTTATTAGGCGTTAATTGGATCTTGAGTTTATAATAGCTTATATAATCGAATGTGGACTTTAATACTTACACCAGTAACCTTATTTTCATGTCTTTCCTATTCAATGTAGCTAAAGATATCTTGCATCTTTTTGCGCAGCAGGTTTTTCCTCTCACCTCTTTTGCTAATTACTTCCCACTTCATCTTCATTTGACAGACATGTCTCAAACACACACACACACACACACACACACACACACACACGCACACACCTTCCTTGTAAAATCACATATTTCATATTTTCTGCTATTTTTAGAGCACATTACTCAATACCTTAATTACCCACCTTCTGATGGGCAGCATAAAAATAGACTAATAAAAAAAGACTTGTTAGTTTAAACACTGTGTGTATAAAATTGTTTTACTCCTGCTGTTGCAAGTTCACCTGCCTTCTGTCTGCCCCAGTTGCTTGATTCTTTCATGTTCAAATTTTGGCAACATTTATGCAAAAATATGCCTGTTTTACCAATATATCCTCATTAATTTCAAATTTTTTACTTTGTTTTTGTGTGAAACATTCAGACATGTTCACATCAGATGTGCAAATCAGCCTTGGCATCATATTTCATAAGGATTTAGATATTTTTCTTCTGCACATTACTGACCAGTGCCCATGAAGCCAGTGGCAGGGTCAGAGTGTACTGTTGCTCTAAGTACAACAGGAGGCAATCTTATGCAAGTAAACACTGGGCACACCAAGTAACCTCATAATGATGACCATGAGTTAAAAGATTATTCTGTATTTTAATTTTTATTATTCTTCAACTTGCCACACACTCTGCTAAGCAATTAAATCTGTTTAATATAGCTAAGGTCCCTCTGGTAAAAAAAAATAAAAATAAAGTACATTAGTATGTCAATAACAAGTTAATCAGGTCACAAAATTGCATACCTGAGGCATTCTGCGATGAATTAGCAACCTATTTTAGCCTCTCAATTTAGAGAAAAGTATGTTCAATAACACAGTAACTGGGACTAACAAATAAATCTAATTAAATTACATGCAAGTAGGTCAGACACAGATGTTTTGTGACCTGTTATTCAAGTAAATTATTGATTTGACAAGCAAAAACAAAAACCAACTGGTCTTATAATAAGACTGATGGCTGCATCCACTCCTCCTCTGACCTGATGGAACAACAAGCCAGAAGGCAGGAAATGTGATTAGCAGCAGTAAGTACTTCCACAGTGAGATTTCCTCTTAGCCACTGTATGGCCTGGTGCAGCACAACATAACAGACAACAGGACAAAATAAAACCTACATCTTCAGTTTTCAGATTGACTACATCATCCTGTTCCACAATCCCATTTTAGAAACCACCCTTGACACAAATATCAGGGCTCACTTTTCTCTTTCACACCGATATAGGTTGAACCCATTAATCAGATTTCCTCTCCTCCTTTCCAGAGTGCCAGACCTTCAGAAAACACTCAGATCAGTGATGTGGAAAATAAAATCGAATTACTTAATATTAGATGGTTTGATAATGTTTAATTATTTACTCTGTGCTGTTTAGAATGTGACTGTGAAATAAAATGTATTTAAAAGACTTGTCTTGTCCTAACATGTTCTTGTGCACAGGGCAGTAGTATTTGTTCCAAGTAATTATTGAAGTATTTGGATGTTTTATATTTTCATTATTGAATTGCTTTTTCATTTTCTGCAAGATTTTAATTAGTTATCACATGTTCGAGCTTTAACAAGCTCCTATCTTTGGCACTGGATCCATTTAGATTGACACGTTAAAAGAAATGATTTGTTGTTCTATCAAAGCAAAATACAAGCTAAGGCGCAAGTGGGTCGTGGTGTACGACACCTCGGTGCGCGCATATGCACGTCGTAGTTGGTGCACTGCGGTGCGCACGCAGCAATCCATGTATTACGCACAAAGCGGAAGAAATGGACATGTAGGTATGCGACAAGACCTAAATTAAGTTTGAGTATTACCGATGATCTTTTTTGACTAAACAGTACTGACTCCTGTGGATAGACATAAGAACATTTTTTAGAGGAGGCCAAGACCTTTGTTGTCAGTGTGTCCGTTTCATTAAGCTACAGTTCTGAAACAGAATAGAGTTACTGTCAAAAGGGCAGCTTCTGTTGGCATCATCCCTGGGGTAAACCCAGTGAAAGACTGTATAAGGATTTGGGGGACTGGTTGACAGAAAATGAAAGTGCTTTGTTGAGTAATTAATTTATTTCGTAAGAAAAAACACCAAGAAAATCGCTTTCAGCTTCTCACATGTTAATATTTGCCGGGTTTCTTCTTGACAATAACAAACTTATTTTGGTTTCGGACTGCTGACTGTCACAAAATAGCCATTTTTGGATCACATTTAATGAATCAAGAAAATAACTGGCATATTAGTTGATAATGAACATAATTAGTTGTTGCCCTATAATAGATGACAAGTTTAGGTTCAAACATTTAAACAGAGGAGAAACATGACTTACATGTGCTTATGCCCTAGCGCCCTCTAGTGCATACAGCCGGAAAACCATGAGAAGCAATCATCAGTCAAGCTAAGATAATACTTATATATATAGGCTGATTTTATTTAGGACAAACCTACAATCTTGCCCTCACAATCTATTTTCATAACTTGTTAAATCTTCTACACACCAGTAGTCCCACTGATGTGTAATTGTAACTGAAAATAAATACATACTGAAAACTACAAGTGTGAAGCTGAAGCATGTTTCTGCAGACTTTGTTATTGTTGGAAGATGGACAGGGTTAGATGCCGAGGTCAGTGCTTCAGATTCCTGAGTCAAATGTTGTTCAGGAAGGCAGGACCTCCCAGCGGTGGTAAACAGAGGCGGGCAGATTGATACTGAGGCTGCACCAGGGAGCTGTGGAAGGACCAGAGCCAGTCTGTGGCAAGGGGGTGCACAAGTGAGTAGCAGGGTAAGGTTAACAGAGACAGGTAGGTAACAGCATCACTGGCTAAACAGCAACACACAGCAGGATAGGCTCAGCCAGGAGACACGGCCAGTGTAGCTGGGGATTCAGGAAACTCATAGGTAAGGTGGCAGAGTCAGAGTCGACAGCATACGGGCATCATAAGGATGAAAAGTAGCAAGAACAAGGAACACAGGTGAGTGGCAGACACAGAGCTGAGGGAAACTCACACAGCATACTGACATCATGAGGAGCAAACCAGTCAGGAATGAGGAACACAGGTGAGTGGCAGATGAAGACTCACCCAGTGTACTATTGTCATGAGGAGCAACCCAGTAAGATCAAGTGAACAGAGTCGGTTTCATCAGTGTTGTCAAAATCATACTGTTATCATGTCAAACCTCATCAATGGACCTGCGTGAAAGGACGAGGTATATATGGGGCTGTAGACTTGGAGATAATGAACAGCAGGTGAAAACAATGAACAGTGACTGTGTACTAAGGTAAAGCTGGGGCAGGTGAGGTGACACAGGGCAGGAAGTCTAACAAAATAAAAGCTCTCCAACCCAGAAGTGGTGCTAAACCATGAAAATAGGAACTTGAGTACCATGTCAAGGTCAAAGGTCAAGGTCGGTCAAAGGTCAAAGTGTTTATTTGTCATATGCACAGTTAGGAAACATGTTTCCCTGTACAATGAAATTCTTACTTTGCCGTACACATCAGTCGAACCTCCGGCCAGAGGGTAGGGAGGCGAACAGTCCGTGATGGGGGTGGGTGGGATCTTTGAGGATGGAGGCAGCCTTCCTATACACCCTGCGGTGGTAAATGTTCTGCAGAGAGGGCAGTGGAGTCCTGGTGATCTTCTCTGCAGCCTTTACCACTCTCTGCAGGCGCTTGTGGTCCATAGCAGTAGTGCTGCCGTACTAGACAGTGATGCAGCTGGTCAAGATGCTCTCAGTGATGCAGCTGTAGAAGTTGCTGAGGATCCTAAGTGACATGCCAAACCTCCTCAGCCTCCTCAGGAAGTACAGCCACTGTTGGGCCTTCTTAACCAGCTGTGCGGTGTTAAGTGTCCAAGTGAGGTCCTCACTGATGTGGATGCCCAGGTATTTGAAGCTGCTCACCCTCTACACTTTGAGCCCCCGAATGAACAGTGGCCGATGAGATCTCCTCTCCTTCCTCATGTCCACTATCATCTCCTTCGTCTTGTCTGTGTTAAAGTTCAGATTATTGTCCTTGCACCATGACACCAGACCGGCCACCTACCTTCTGTAGGCTGCTTCATCCCCGCCAGTGATGCGACCTAACACTGCGGTGTCGTCTGCAAACTTTAGGATGATGTTGTCCTTGTGGGAGGTGACACAGTCGTGGGTGAACAGGGAGTAGAGTACGGGACTGAGGACACATCCCTGTGGGGTGCTGATTTTTGTGATAATGCTGGCTGAAGTCTTATTGCCAATCCTGACAGTCACAGAGGGTGGGGTGCAGACCCAGTGTGGACAGTTTGTGGGTGAGTTTGTGGGGGATAACTGTGTTGAAGGCGGAGCTGTAGTCAATGATGAGTATACTGATGTAAGAGTCTCCATTTTCCAGGTGAGAAAGGGAATAGTGGAGGGCAGCCGTGATGGCATCTGAGGTGGCCCTGTTGGGCCGGTAGGCATACTGCAGCCTTGGCTACTCGTGCTCTCTTGTGTTTGTTGTTTTTCTTTGTTTTCTTGGTCTTTTGCAACTCATCCAGGATTACTTTTACCAGAGAAGAACTGTTAAATATTGGACAACTCACACCAAACTACCTTTCTCCGATTTTTGCGAACACAGAATGCTGTATGGACATTCTGATCGGATGCGCAGCTGCAATCTACGGGATCTGGAAGAAATGCTGGCTTGGCAAACGAGTGAGCACCTTAGTGAGGCTACGTCAGAGAGGGACCCGGACTCCACTCCCGTCTATCCACCTAGCAAATCTCCGCTCCCTATTCAACAAGATGGATGAAATTCTTCTCGTCAATGGGACCAAGTTTAGGTTCAAACATTTAAACAGAGGAGAAACATGACTTACATGTGCTTATGCCCTAGCGCCCTCTAGTGCATACAGCCGGAAAACCATGAGAAGCAATCATCAGTCAAGCTAAGATAATACTTATATATATAGGCTGATTTTATTTAGGACAAACCTACAATCTTGCCCTCACAATCTATTTTCATAACTTGTTAAATCTTCTACACACCAGTAGTCCCACTGATGTGTAATTGTAACTGAAAATAAATACATACTGAAAACTACAAGGAGGACAAGTAACACAGACTTAGAGACTCTTGTTATCCATTGCAAACCTTTTTATTCTCCTCGTAAATTTAACTCTTTCATTCTAATGGAAGTGTGCATAAGACCAGTGAAGCTGAAGCATGTTTCTGCAGACTTTGTTATTGTTGGAAGATGGACAGGGTTAGATGCCGAGGTCAGTGCTTCAGATTCCTGAGTCAAATGTTGTTCAGGAAGGCAGGACCTCCCAGCGGTGGTAAACAGAGGCGGGCAGAGTGATACTGAGGCTGCACCAGGGAGCTGTGGAAGGACCAGAGCCAGTCTGTGGCAAGGGGGTGCACAAGTGAGTAGCAGGGTAAGGTTAACAGAGACAGGTAGGTAACAGCATCACTGGCTAAACAGCAACACACAGCAGGATAGGCTCAGCAGCCCTTGGACTCTCTGATCACTGTATGGTCCATCTTATTCCAACCTAAGGCAGAAACCTAAAGCTGCAAAGCCTGTGGTCAAAACAGTGAAGAGCTGGAGGCTAAGTCAGAGTAACCTTTAAAATAAATGGAATATTACAGTCTACCATTCTATAAGACTAAAAGCTGAATATTCTGTACTTCAGTTGCCATTAAGAAAGTACTCAAAATGGTCTTGTCTTTTAAAATGTAGTGAGGTAAGTGGCCCATGGCTTGTATGCCCCCTTTTCTTACTTCCTGCAGGTTATACTAATCTTTTAGGAACCCCCCACACACCTATTCTCCAGGTTACTAGAGTCCATTGTAAATAATCCAAGTCAACTTGAAATTGGGCCTTTGTTAAAACTAATTTTGGATTATGTCACAAAGATATAAATCAACTAGCCTGTCATATCAATATTTGGAACTAATAGGGGTCTATTAAAAAGAACAATCTCCCTTTCCCATTTTCATTTCACCACTTTGCCAACAGTTGGAAAATGATAAAAGGGCAACATAGCGATGTAAGAAATAATCAGATCCTTCATTTAAAGAAAAGTGCCAATAGCCTACCAGTTTCAAAATACTACAATTAAAAATTTCTCCTAAATTCAAAATCTTATTTAAGTAAAAGTACCAAAATATTATGAGTAAAATTTAAAAATAATGTAAAAGTAGGCCTATTTATGCAGTAAAATGCCTCCTGTGACTGAAATATTATAGCCTATATGATGATATGATGTTGTTACTCAACTACACACTTTTTTAGTAACTCATCACTTGTCAAAATGGTTGCAAACCATTGATTTAATCTTTATTTTGTATTTTATTATGTTTATCTTATCACCTTGTCGTTTGTGTTTTTTGGTGTGAAGTCTCATCCTTAAAATCCTAAGCAACACTACTCCACCATTGGGGCTAAATGATGAGATGGGGGTGGGTAGCTTACAGACAAGAGCTGTTGTGTAGTCATTAAAGTCTATTGCAGCTGTTTCAACAACAGATTGTGGTCTCAACCCATCATAACAAGTTTCAGCTGAGAGCACAGGAAGCTGTGGTACAACGCATTTGTTTTACAGTAATAAAAAAGTACAAAGTACCTCAACAAATTTAAAGATTGGACGTGTTTACCTTGTTATTTGAACAAAGAATCGACAAAGCATAACACAAAACTGCTTCTACTGTTATCCATAATATTCAAGTAATGTTGTATGCAACACAGTAGTTAGTTCCTGTGTAATAAACTTTGAAAGGGTAAGGCTTTCGATGACTGGTTTTTGTTTTGTGTTCTCACTTCTCACAGGAAATACCCTAACAAAGGAGGGAGAGGGACTGACGTATCTACTCTGGCAACAGGCGTGAATGCGTCGCACCGTTTCTTCGCTGATTGGTCGCTCAGTTTAAACTCGGTACCTGATTGGTTAGAAATGGGTAAGAACAAACGACATAGTTCTGTTGTAGATTCCATTTTGTCGAAATTTAGAAGGAGTCAGTAGGGAGAGGTGTAGGTTATATACGGCCACGTCTAACACCACAAAAGCTTCTGGGGTGACGGATTTGTAGGAAGTATAGTTTGCTGTGCTTTCTACGAAATCCACAGGGTGATTGTAGAGGCTAATACTCTTCTGACGAAAGGCTTAAACAACCAAGCCTGAAGAAGTCGGTAAGGGAAACAGTTTTGTGCGTCGTCGCCATATTGAACTCAATCTTTCTTTGTTTTGATGCCAAAGTGTTGTGACATTGATTTGTTAAATCGTTATCTACTTGACCAATGATTCGGATTATTAATCAGATGTAACCTGGATCAAGGTTATTATTATAGGTTGGTTTTTGTAGCTCTTAAAACCGTCGCATAGCCATTTTGCAGAACAAAGCGACTGCAGTTAATGTCAAACCAGGTTGGGGGGCGCCTAAACATAACATGTCGCAGTTTTCTTATGTAATGTTATTGTGTTGTTGTGCCAATCGTCTGTAGTTAAGTTTTACACGGTGTTATTTCTTCATCACGAAATATAGGTTTTGTGATTTATTTATTTATTTATTCTTTTGAATTTTGCAGCGCAAGATGTGACGCACTTTGAAATACGTCTCCTCCTGGATGATACTTTAAAGGAGTTAATGGACGGATTTCAACACTGTCCTTCTTGTTAAATCATATCCGTTTAACATCACTGAATAATATTTTCGCCCACTTTAAGGTCTTCGACTTCTTGGAACATCGTGCGCCGAGGTGAATTGATGTTCAGCTGGGCTCCGCGAGAAAACAACGCTCATCGGCACATGAAAACCTCATACTTTTCTGGACACAAAAGTGCTGCAAAAAGTAGACAGAAAACTATTTCGAGGACCTGGGGCCCGATAGGAGGCGAAAGATTAAAGAGAGATTCCTGCTTTGCCAACTTTCTGACAACAAAGAGGTGAGCAGGAGCTGCTTTACTATCGGTAGTGTGTGGGGGAGGGGCGCCGTGGGCCTGGTGTTGCTGCACTTAGCCCTGTGTGCTTGTTGTTACTTAGAGATGTGGGGGTGGGTACGCACTGTCAGGTTTTACCCTGCAAATAAATACCATGTTACTTGAGCGATAACAATACATTCTCAGATTATGAGAATGTACTTTATTTCTATTTTTTATCTCTTCCTAATGCACATTCCTTTTGCTTGTTTGCACATTACTTTACTTTATGTTCTCTCAGCCTTGTATTGTACATGCACGTGCACATTGAGTCGCTGTACCAGAGTAAAATTCCTTGTGTTCAACAAACCTGGCCAATAAAGCTGATTCAGATTCTGATTATCACTGCACTTGAATAATTATAAATTTCCATCATGTAGGTGACACGTAGTGCAAAAGCAATATGGGAGGTGGAGAGCGGTACAACATTCCAGTTTCCCACCCTCAGTGTCCTTTGGCCAAGAAGAACCATCAGCTTGGCCGGGCTAAGCAGAGAAGCCGTGACCACAATGTAACAGCAGCATCTACAGGAGGGGCAGGGGGCCTTCACCATCATGGCCACCGCCGGAGCGACAAAGGCGCAGCCTACCACAGGTCTCCAGAGTCGCGGCAGGCCGCGTCTGCAGAGAAGAATGCTTCTGTCCGTTTTGCCACCAGCTATGATCAGACCTGGGAGGGCGCAGTGTCTCACCTCAACACAATCCTGGCCACCCAAGGAAGTCCGAGCTATGCGGGGCCTAAGTTCAGTGAGCCACCCTCACCCAGTGTGTTGCCCAAACCCCCCAGCCACTGGGTGTCCTTCCCAATGGGCTCCTGTGACAACAAGGAGATGATGGCCTTCCAGCTCAAGAGCCTTCTCAAGGTGCAGGCCTGAGGGGGGGCACCCACACTCAATCAAAAAAAACAAAAAAAAAACAAGCCATTGCATAAACTGGCCCTCTTTTCAGGGTGCCCACCCACCAGGAACACCTCAGAGCTGTAATACTATTTGTTTTTAGCTTGATCTCTTAGAGGGTTAGGATGCATTTGCAGCAACCCAACCCATTTTTTAAAACCAATATTTAAAAATATTACAGCCATGCAGCCTTGCTGGTCGGTGATGCCTTCAGTGGAGTCGGTTTATGTGGTGACGAGCTGGATATCCGTTGTACTTTTGTTTTGTTCTTAATATTGGCTATCAAAGCAGATATGAGTGTGTTTTCTTTTTCCAAACAAGGGTTATAGTATTAGGTCAGGTAAGTTCCCATCACTTTTATGGTCCATTTCTGTGGACAGACACATTTTTTAATTTACAGAAGTTATCATCTTCTTTTGGGGCCACTTTTAAAGCATAAAGTCAAATTTGTAGCAGTCTGACAGGGCCCACTCTTGTTGTTATGTATAACATTTCTTGTATGGATTGGAAAAGACACTCGACTGCAATTCTGCAGGGAAAATGCTATCTTACTGGAGGTGAAGCTGTGGTGAACAAGTATAGATTAAGAATATAACCTCAAATTTGAAGGGTAGTTAAGAGACCATGGCACACAGGCCTTAGACTTTCAACTCCTGTACTTTTTTTATTGCGCTGTGCGCACATGCACTATGGGAGTCACGCTTGTCTAAGGACCAGAATATTCTATATCATAGCATTATTTTGTACAAATCCTTTTTTTGTTCTGGTTGAAAGCTGTATGAAGTGCTGTGTGTAACCAAAGCAATGCTTTTTTTTTTTTTTTTTTTTTTCCTTTTTTGGTCAGACTGTATGTACAATTGGCTTTGTTGCCATTTTAACCTTGCCAGCCCAAGTGGTAAATTGGTTAGTCCCTGGGTCACCTTTTAACTGTACATCTTTTCAAATCAGTACTGTTATTCCCAGTGGCGGGCCGTGCATTTGGTACCTGGGCCTTCAGTGGAGACTTACCCAACTTAATTCACCTCTTAATACCACCACTGTATGTCGCAAATATAGAGACCATCAATGCTATACAAAAACGCAATATAATAAAGTGTGGCATTACAGAGAGAGAGGTATTTCGCGTATTGAGGGTGAATACCATTTTTACTAAAGCAAGAAACCCAGTTAAGACAACTCCAAAACCTCTACAACCGCAACTATGATCTCTACTTTTCAGTTCCATCGTAAGCCCTTTTCTAGTTTTGACCAACCAATCAGAGGACGGAAAAATGCTGACATCATTGTAGGCCAGCTAGCTGGCCCTGTGAGGTGAATTTGAAATCTGATTGGTTAAAGAAGCAGTCCCATTGCTAATATAGTTTAAGTTACATGGGCCAGCACTTCTGATTCTGAAGGCCCTGGGCAGATTAGATTGACATGGCAACACATAGAGGCTGAAATCTGATTGGACAAAAAAAATCTAACATCCACATACACGTACTGGAAGCGGTGCAGCCAAGAGAAATGCTACGAAATGAAGAGAACAGACTGTTGGGAATAAATTAATACAATTTCATGTAACAAATATTAGAATTTCGGTTGTAAATGTAGGTCAGTGCTTCTAATAGTGTTTAGGCCAGCAGAGAAGGCCTTGCTGGCCCTGACGGCCCGCCACTGGTTATTACTCCTTAGTCGCTGTCTGTTCAGGACATTGCTGCAGCTTAACATGCGGAAGAGGGCCAGGCTTAGATGTGGGCTTTGACTCACAAAATGTGGTCCTGTTGGCTGCATGCATTTGTAAGCAAGTAAGGCAGAGATGAAGAAGGTTTCTGAAGTGAAGTGGCCCAAGGGACTTAACATTAAGCAGGAGGCTGGTGTTTGTTTACACAATCTGTCTCTGTGTTTGACCATCCCATAAGCAGCAGAGACTTGCTGCCTTTTACCTCCGCCTCTTGCAATGCAAAGACAATTTTCAGTTTTGACATTTTGTTCCTCATCAGTTACAAGCCAAGTTGTTGTGAAATGGAGGCATAATTGGCTTTCTCCCTATGGGTTCTCCTTGATTCAGTTCTCTGAGGAGACTGTTTTTGCTTTTCCTTTGCAGAATTGGTACTTTTATAGCCAGTCTAAAAATGACAAAACAAATTGCTAGTTAGTGTTGAAGAGCCATGTAAATAATGAAATGTATAAAGTACTTGTAGCATATGTACATTTGCAGACCAAGTTTGTGGCCTGCCTGACAAAAGTATTTTTAGTAATAACACTGAATGTGTAAGACATGCTAAGGACATGTCTTTACTTCAATACTTAAGAATATTTTTGTTAAAAAAAAAAATCTGCCTATAGCGTTTGTCTGGATCCCTGCACTGCAATCTTTCAAGAGATCTTGCACACATTTTTTTTATTGTTTTGTATTGTGCAGTGTAGGGTGAAAGATGCTAAATGCAAATCGAGACTGCAACAAAATATCAATTGGATCTTGGGAGACTTGCAAGTGTTTGGATTTGAGTTCTGATTGTGTTTACAGTATGTAAGCATGATGGTTTTAGTCTTGAGTTGATCTGTTTGTGCCTAAGTTGAAACCCATGCTGAAATTATTTTCATTAGGTGGCAATGCCACAAATTGACCAAATGTTTTTAACAGAACCACATTCACTTCTTAGCTGTTCTTCCGCCAGCTGACAACTGAAGGTGGCCCCATGCTGGTTTAAGTACTACCTTATATTTGGTTCTTGATGTAAACATTTTCTTGTCCTGATTGGGTTGTGCATGGCAAAGTCTCCTTGTTCTACATTTTAACCTTTTAATGAATTGGCCATGAATTTGTCACTGAAGATGAAAAGAAATGCGCCCTTTTTGAGATTTGGTATGAATTGGTGTTTAAAAAAAAGAAAGCAAACAAACATGGACTCTGAATTGATGACATTTTACAAAAAAACAAAAACAATAAACCCCTTTTCCCCTACTATTGTTTGTGCTTGAGTAATATTCTGCTTGCTTTAATACAGGATTTTTACAGCCCAGGAACAGACCTTTCACATTTAGTAGTCACAACCGGTTATGGCCGTCGGAACGCGCTTCCTATAATCCTACTCACAGTACAACTTGGGTGTAATAAAAAAAAAAATTAATAATAATAATTTATTTTTTCATTGCTGTAGTACACAAAGTAAGCTGTGACGATGACGGTACTTGGGAACACTAAATATTCAGTTGACTGCTTTACTGAACAGTACATGAGAAGCATGGTCATACGAAAATATATTTAGACAAGATTAGGCAGTAACTGTTCTATACATTATTCAACAACATAGAAACACAGCTCCTGCTGCTACACTTTCCTTTGGCCAGTTTTTTCCTCAGTGCAACAGAAACATCCTCAGACACCTATAAAAAGGGGCTTTGGAAGAACGCAGTGGCAATCAGCCAGGACCTGGAGCGAAAGCATGACGGGGACATGGATCTAGAGTAGAAGTGAGATGGAGATTGTCCCATAGACCTTTTTGGGGGATATGGAGGTTGGGTGGAAATATTCTGCTGGGTTGTGGGACCCGAACTTGTTCTTTTCACTTTTTGGCTTGAACCTGGAAGATGAAAGGGAGTGGGACACAGAGCAGCTACATGATCCTGGCTTTTGGTGTGTTCTGTAATGATCAAGGGCTTCTGTACCTGGTGAGATAAGTGCAATTAGCGATGAGGCAATGCAACAGTTATGTAATTATTGTGAGATGACAACTATCTTGTCATTTTCACAGCTTCTGCTCTGTGTCGACTGTAAGACTGTAAAGAAGGAGAGCGAACCAGTTTTTCAGGTTGCAACTTGTGACCAGGTTAAGACAACAATGGGTTCTTCCTCCTCACAGACACTTGTTATACCAGTCCTGAGAAGGCCAGCATGTATCCCCTCAATTTAGTAAGCGACCACAAAAATTAAGAACCAAGACCTCTTCAGTTTCAGTAATCTTTCATTTTACTTTCTCCCTTTGTCTTTGTGTATTGGAGATAAATGAAGAGAAAAGGGTTAGATGTTGGTGTATGCCAGGGTCTGTCAAAATGTCCTAACTACATTAGCCCTCGACTGTCCTTAAATTTTAAATAACAGTGCCAATATAGCATTAGAGTTTTATTACATTTATTTGACAAGTTCAATATGTTCTACAGTTAGGAAGGTTTCCCGATTTAGCTCCGAATTGTTTACTTTTTCTTTGATCAGATATTTCCAAAGATATTTCCGTAAATAAAGCAAAGCTCAACTCACTTTCAAGGGCTCTCAGAACTCAGAGGATGGCACTCGTAGAAAGGACCTGTGGTGATCATAGCTGCAGCTCTGGGACCATCTTTGCTGGCCATCATGATCATCATCATCATGGTGGGAGACATTGCGAGGTGAATGGTGCTCCTTGGCTTTTATCTGGCTAGGAGCTTGAAGGACAAACTTGACTTGATGCACGCAGGCTTTATTCAGTGTTCGGAGATTTACGTGAACGTATTGACATTTATGTTGCAATGTTTGCCAGTGATTTCCAGTTGTGTAGCCTATATACAATTAATAATATAATTAATTTATTAACACGGCCCATGTATGGATTTATGAAAAGGAATAATCAGGAGAAGGGGTGAGGGACATGTTTTAGATGAGCTTTGCTTTATTTACGGAAATATCTTTGGGGGGTTAATTTAGGTTTTTTGAAAATTTATGAGTCAGTGAGCATCCTTGCTGTCTGCACCCAGGCAAGAAAAATATTAAAGGCTTTTGTAAAATTCTAGTGTATTGTACGGCCTTACCTGAATTCAGTGTTTCAAAACTGTTCAAGACCTATAGATACTATAGACACACCCCCACCACCAGCAGGGGTCTCAGTTAATCTAAACTGCCATCAAAACCTTATCAACCCTTTACTTAAAATATTTTTTCCACAGGTCTGTTTCACTATTTGCCTAATTCATATATAATATTTATTTTACATTAAATTGGAAATGAGTAGATCATTATAAAAAGAGTCGTGCATGGGCATTTGGACAAGAATGTGACACAAACCACATTTATTAAGCAAAATGTTTATTTAAATAGACTGGTTTCTTCAGTGCCAGGTTTATATCTTTTTGCTCTTCCTGATGAGGGTTGTTGACCCCTTGGTCAAAGTCTGAAACAGGATATGAAAAAATGAAGCAGATTTGTGGCTAGTAGTGGTGGCACGTAACTAAGTACATTTGCTCAAGTAAAACACTAATGTACATGTACTGTTCTTGAATAGCTGAATATTCATTCTCCTCTACACAAGGAAATATGTTTTAATTACTTTTCACCTCACTACATTTATTTTACACCTGCAGTTACTAGTCACTTTAAAGATTAAGATTCTATATGTGAACATAAGATTATTTTATAATATACTGTTTTAAATTACATCACAAACAGTATCAATAGTTGTTAAAATGTAGTGGCACTTTGATAAAAGTATGCTTATGTTAACCCATCAGTAATAATATTCCAATCATTTATTACAACACTGAGTTCTGGTAAGGTATACTGTACCTCAACCATCTCTTCTCCCTTGAGCTCTTGGATGTGGCAGAACGTTCCGGTTCTGCAGACCAGTTTGCCACCCTCCAGGTTAACAGTACACTGGGGGTCAGAGGAGGAGACAGTACATATCATAGCTCTCCCAAAACAGGTGTGGACCCATAAAAAACTGAACAAATCACTGACGTGTGCAACATTATCATTACCTTTGAAGTTTCTGAGACTCTGTACACTTGGAGGCTCATTACTAAATATAAAAATTACCTCTGCTTTAAACTTATTAAACTACACTTACATATATGTCACTAATTCAAGAAAACAGTAATACTGATAATGCTGATTTGGCATTGAAGTACTTTGTAGTTGCTATGTTTCTTTCAAAATAATAGGTCAATTAGAATGACAAACCTTGACCTTTTTGCCATCCATGGTGGTGATTTCGGCCTCCCTGCCAATGGTAAAAGAGTTGGTCACAGACTTTCCAGGGGTCTTGGTGGTGACAACAAAGTCGTTGCCATTCTGCTTGATCTCAGTAATTGGCTTGATATCCTTGGCCATCTTGATGACATCTTCTGTGAGTCCTGTTGAGCAAAACACAGTACAGCACACAAATAAGGCCTGATGACTCTCTGGACTGCAAAGTTGTGTTGTCTGATATTAAACATTATGTTTTAAACCAAGGCAAAATGGGCACTTTATTTTCAACTCCCAAACAGTATGTCTTTCTTTTCTCACCCATGACATTGAGGAACTCTTCGTAGTTCTCTTGAGAGTAGACCTGCCATGTTCCAGTGAAGTCCATGTTTTCTAGAAGGTCTGGTTCCTCCTTTACCAATGTGCACCGGAGTCTGCAGCAGCTCTGTGAGGCTCAACACAATGTGAAGAATGTGACTGTGCTCACACACCTTCTTATACTCAAAGGCAAAGAGGTTCTAGTGCTATGTGTAATGAGTAACATACCCCTCTGAAGTAATCACTGCTGTTTGAACAACCTGGAGTTCACTGACAGGAAATATGAGCAGATTGGTGCAAGTACACTAATGCATGCAGAAGTATGGTGTCTTGCATAATAAAAAAGACAAATTTTTACATGCAGCATTTTTGCATTGTTGTTTGTTTGGGATAGAAGAGAGACAGGAGAGAAAACATTCATTTTCTTGTGAGGATCACTGAGCTCAGTGTGTTGTTTAAGAACAGAAACGTGCTAAATATATTTGTAAAATACATTAGCTATTAGCTATATTTACATGGATTCTATCTAAGGGCTCATTTATGTAACATACAGTAAGTTCTTATCTGAACTTATCTGTCTGCAATCCTCCCTCAGTGTGCCGTTGGACCTCCTAGTGTGAATCTACCTGGACAAGGGAAGCTCTGTCAAAAGGTTAATGACACTATATATTGTTTGCTTTTAAAGTGCAAGACAAAATCTCTTGCAAAATCACATGCACACATACAAAGAAAGCCACATTTTAAAACTGGATCATTTCAATTTATGAATAAATGAAGTTTTAATGAATAAGAATAGTTAGATAATGTACCTCTGAGTGAAAATAATGCACAAGTGAAAATGTTTTTTATTGCTTTATTCAACACACACATACACACAAACAAATTACATATCTAATTCACCAAACGCTCATTCCAGTAGCTGAGGGGCTTGCAGTTTGTGTTTTAACAGCTGCATCATGACAATTAAGTCAAGTCTGTAACTGAGCAATGGCTGCTGTGGCCATAGCATTATTATTAGATAAGGTAATGTAAGCTAATGTTAGCTATCAATATAGGAGCTACTGCTAACTAACATTAGCTAACATACCTGGACATATCAAACCCCCCCAAAAAAAGGTGCAGCAGCAAATCCTCAGAACATATTAAAATGAACAATGGTGCATGTCATTGCTAATGAATTTTATCTGTAAAAGAGAAGCAGTGTTATTTTTCTTTCAAAAATGATATAACTATATTATATATAATATAGTCTCACTTCAATAAAGAAACAGTAGGCTATGTCAAATGTCCATGAAGTCCATTTAACAAAGTTTGACAAACAGCACTCTGCAATTCTACATCTCCTTCACAGGACCAGGCCTGCAAACGCTGACCTTGGATTAAATGTTTTTAAATATAGTCAAAAGTACACAGAGAGAATATCTATCTATCTATAGACTAATCCTCAGTTAAAAAAAAACCCTCAATCTGAAGCATAAGATTAATTTCTGAATTCAGTGTTCAGTCTTAACCCATCTCCACAGCGTTTGTTGGAATCTTCTCACCATATCTGTAAACACTCACAGTCACTTCAACTGTCTCAGACCCATACTGGTTTTGTACGGTAATACTGTACGTCCCAGAATCTTCCATGGTGACATTGCTAACAGTGATGGTGCTGCACTTGGGCTCTTTAGTAATGGTAAATTGGTTCTGGTTAGCAATCTCCCTGTCATTACGAAACCAGAAGACCTCTGGAGCTGGTTCACCGTCGATGAAACATGTCAAACACAGAGTCTGAGGAGAGGACAAAGATGAGTCAAGGAAATATGAAATGATGAGCAACAGAAAGGATCAAGTCTGGAAATGTGAAACTGGCACAGCCAGGGTATGATTCCTGCACAACTGCATGACATAAAATATCTGAGCATACTGTGAATGAATGTGTCTCTAGGTAGCTGTATAATGTCTGCATTGTTTTCTGAAAAATGTCATACCTTGCCCTCTCTGATGGCTACAACATCAGGAAGACCTCTTGTCACTTTAGCCCGTTCTGAAACAAAACAAGACATCAACTGTAAGATATTTTAATCTTTGTTAACAGAACGATCTCAGGATCAACGCATCAGCTGTGACTCACTTTTCTCAGCAATGGCCAGTTGCCTGTGGGATGAAAACAAACGGTCAAATCAATGTGGCATTGCACAGTATCAGGCAACAATAATCTGGTTTGAGATGTTTTTCAGTTAATAGTTTATAAGTAAGTCTGTTTGAAAATAGTCTGTTACCTCTGACCTCTCAGTGTTTCCTGTTAGTGTCACAGCAAGCCATGCTAGATGGATCATCTAATGTACTGTGTGTGTGTGTGGTGCAACACTTACTTCAGCCTCTGGTGCTCCAGCAAGGTGTCAGCAAAGGCTGATGGAAGTTAAAATGATGATCAAGACAAAGTCTACTCAATAAAATCTAATCCCATTTGCTCTGAAATGCTCTCATAGTATGAAAATGCAATAGATTCATTTAAATAACACTTATAGACCACAATGCTTTTACTACCAACCTTGTCCAGACAGGTCAAGATATCGTTTGTGTGTCTCTTTCCCATCATACATCTCCAAAGTGTATTTGCCTTTATCATTCTCTGTTGGGTTGAAGATTTCAATCCAGACTCTCTGCATACTGCTGCCAGGCCTTGTCCTGGCTTCCTGGTCAATCCTTTTCTCCCTGCAGAGGAAGCAGCACAGAGACCGATACTGCTATGTACACTCTATTTTTATATGCCAGAATCTCTCCAAAAATATGCACATTTGCATTCTTTTGCCCTTGACCAAAGTAGTGGCCCTAGAGACAGTCCAATGGGGATGAGAGTTCTGCAGCCTGCTACTCCCAGTAGATAAAATCTACAAGGTAACATGTACAAAACACAGTTTGAAAATCAAGAACATCTTCCTTCTTATTGCAGACTGTGTAACAAGGCATCAAGAATTAGAAAATCATAAAACAGTGTAAAACAAAACAAAACATTGACTTGTATTTACAGTTACAATTTCGAATCATATTAAATTAATTTTAGCCCAAACTAAACATTTGTCTGCATTATTCTCCTGAGTTCATTTTTGGTTGTTCAGTTTTTGAAATGCCTTCCTTAAAGGCCCAGCAGGTGGTGCTAATACCCTTACTGAAGAAGCCAGCAACACCCTTGCCATGTCAGATTCTGTATTAGAATTCTGTATACTACATACCAGTGGTGGAAGAAGTACTTAAGACTTTTTACTTAAGTAAAAGCAGTGTTCCATTAAATTGATTATAATAAGCAGGATGAACCAGGTGTTTCAGGGTGTGCCCCCAGCTGCCACATGAGAACGTTTGCATATAGACATCAAGATCCAGCTGTTGTGTAACATTTAGATATTTAACTTTTTATTGCTAGTAGCTGAGCTTTATTAAGTATTTTACAGGCTGAACTTTAGCTTAAAGGAACCAAAGATTTATACCCTATAAAAAGAAATGTCACAATATTAATATTATCTGTGTCATTTACTGTATCTTTTAGCTTCAACTCTGTTTGTTTTTGTGTGTGTGCATGTGCAGTCAAACCACTATGAGTGGTTACTTTTTATGGCCTTTGCTGTACACTAGCAGTACCTATGCCCGTGCTAGTCTCATACAGTACTACATCTTCCAAAACTGCTATCCTGGTATCAGTCATAGAGCTCTGCAATATTGTGTGAATAATTTTTGCCCTTTGCAGTAACATTTACAGTGCTGCACTTCTGTGGCTTGCAAGGAAACAATGTTATCACACTGAAGGGAAAAGAATAATTTAAGATGTTATGAATATTTCCTCCTTGACTGTAGCTGCACATACAGTAGGATGTTAGGTCAAAGAGTTCTTCTGCATGTGGACTCACTTGAAGTACCAGCTGGTCTTCAGGTAGCTTATATAATATTTGAGTGAGCAGTAGAGCCTGAAGCCTTCAGCGGTGCCTTCAACACTCAGTGGACCAGCTGACAAGGCTGCAGAAATGTAGAGAGAGAGAAGAAAGTTTGCATGCATTTCAGTTTCCTTGGCAATTTAAAACACAGTATTATTTATCCGGAGACCTCAAAACATTAATATTCCGAAACAACACATGCTTCTATTAATTAACACGGCTTTGAGTTGTATCATCCTCGTCCCAGTGCAACACAATAACTCACCACACTGTTTACTCAAGTGCTGCAGAAGCTTCTCATACTCTGCAAATAAAAAGAGTAATTAAGATTTCAGACAGTATTTTACATTGCTGCTGGAACCCAATAAATACCAAACTCAAGATCAGAGGTACAGACAGTGACAAATTAAAAGACAAACCATCATAAAGTGTCTTAGTAAGGTGTTGGGCCAACACGTGCCACCAAAACAGCTTCACTGCAACTTGGTACTGACTCTACAGGTCTCTGAATTCTACTGGCGGGTTCAACATGATTCTTCCAAAAGATATTCCCTCAGTTTATGTTTTGATGATGATGGTGGAGATGCTGTCTAACAAGTCAGCCTAAAATCTCCCATAGGTGTTCAACCGGGTTGAGACTTTGTGGCTGTGGAGGCATAAGCATATGATTCAGTGACCCCTTGTGCCCTATGGATGAGGGCGCTGTCATCCTGGAAGAGACCACTCATTTATTCTGGTTTTTCCTTTAATTTGTCACTGGTCTGTGGGTGGCTGAATGGTGAGGACACATAATAAGATAAGAAAAAAATATAACAGCCTTGCTTATGCTATTAATAGAAAATTTGTGGCAACTAACATAGAAAAAGGAACAAATGGGAATTAGTTTTGTTTTTTGTTCATTGTTGATAAGGTCATATCTCACCATCATTCAGTAACTCTAAGGTGCTGACATCCTCTCCTCTTCTATCAGACACCACAGCTCTGTATGAGCCTGCTTCTTTCTTTGTGATCTGAGGCAAAACCATCCATCATATTAAAATTAAACATATTCATAATTTCAAAAATAAAATATTCATATCCCTGGAGAACAACCAAATACTTAAATTCATTGTTATTTCTTGGTTAACCTTAAACTACACTCCAAGGTGAACCTGGGAATGTCTCAGAATAATACAGAATAAGACTTGACTTAATCCTATAAACATCAATTGTCTCTCAGTGTGTTTATCTTATTTTCTCTCACTGTACAGCTGCCATTCTAGAACACTGTTTCACATTTGTCTGCATTCTTAACTCCTCTCACTGCATCTAGTAGCCTCAGAAAAAAAATTCATGTTGTGTACCTGTGGCAGGGTGAGTGTGCTGACCCCTGACGACTGATCATACACAACCCGGTTCAATGGCACGCCTTCTTTAAACCACTTGAGAGATGTGTCCTTGTTTGTATTTGTCACCTGCACAAGGAGAGACATACCATACCTGTAAAAACTGTAGAGGCAAAAATGGAAACTGTGTGTGTGCTTTATCTTCTGGTTATTTAGGTTTAAGGGTATTTTATCATTTAGATGTGGTAATCTCATTTGTTACTGTTTTGAATTGTGTGTGTGTGTTTTTTTTAAATGGTTTTAAACAGCTCTTGGGTTGTGTTGAGGTGCCATTTACATTTTATGTAGATGTAAATTTTATGTGGTTTTCATTCAAGATTTACATTTTTGTTTACATGTGAGGCTTAAAAATATATTTGTCTTATACTGTTAGTCTATAAATCATTGTTATTTATGCCTATCCTGGGATTTTTAATCTCATAGAGGCATCCTGGTTAAATGAATAAAATATCATTTATGTAAAATGTGTGCTTACCATACACGCATTGAAAGAGTCAGATTCACTGTAGTGAATTCACTAGAGATTCATTAGTTTAACATAAGCTAAGATGTAACAGAAATGATTTAGTAAAGTAATAGCAAATGTAGAATATGTCCTATACGCTGAATATTTCTGTTGCTATTAGCAAAATACTACAGTAATACCACTAAAATAAATTATTTGGTTAATTGCAGTATAAGATTTTCAGGGCTTCTAACATAATGCTATGTTAGTTCTGTTATAATATTTAACAGACTTATTTAGTAAATGTAAAAGTACCTTGCACTTTATAATCAGTTCACAGTCCTCATTTACACTCCATGACAAGAATTCCTGAAAATAGGGTCCTGGAGAAACAAAACAAAAAAAAAAGGTTATCCACCTGTACTGGACTGTATAAACAGTGACAATCGGACATTTTATTCAGTGAAGCCAATGAAACACGAATACACAATAAAATGTCAGTTTACAGTGATTACAGCAATTTATGGCTGAGTGATAAACCACAGTGACAGCTAGTGGAGGGACTATTTAAAACAATGTGCGACTAGTATTACAAAATGTGTTACACAGACTTTTGAGTACAAGCACTTTGAACAGTGGACATGAGGTGAGGTGATGTATTTACACAAGTGGGCACTGTGACACTGGTCTCGACACACACACACATACACACACACACACACACACACACACACACACACACACACACACACACACACACAATAGAGCTGTATAGCTTATACAGTAGTTCTATAGCTTCTTCTTATCACATGTGTGATCTCATGTGATGAGAACAAGGAGTTCAGTAGTGCAGGAAGTTTCCTTTCTTTTTTCTGTGGCTCTCTAATTAGAGATATTTGGACAATTCTGAGCAGCTATATTATTACAAAAGATCATCAAAAAGCTTTTGTTAGCTGTACTGCAGTCCTCAGCTTGGAATGAGTAAATGAGAACCACAATACCTTTCAAGTAATATGGTTCTCATTCACTCATGATATAAAACATCGATGCAGAACAGGTATTGTTTCAGCAATAAGTTAAACACACAGAGATCTTCTAGTGTGACTTTTATTGGCAAAGGCCATTACTGTATTTACTGTATGTGTCTTATACTTGAAAACCTCTCACCGGACTTTCTCTGATAGTCACGTCGTTTTGCGTCAGCCAGCGCCAGCGCCTGACGGAACTCTGACAGGGACACAAACAATGTCAGTGCAGAACAGATCCCATTCACTGAGTAACACCGCTAACACCCAGATCATCTGATAAAATAGGTAAAACCAATTCTAGTGGTAAAAGTAAAATAACAACAACAAGAGGTGCCTCTCAGATTACATTATGCTTCAAAATAAAAAAGAATGCAGCAACTACATAGATCAGCTATTAGGCACCCGGAAGTGAAATTCAGACTTTAATTTTGTGAAACATAAAGCCTTATATACCATATGCCACATGGCAGTGTTCATCCATCTGGTGATGGAACATTTACACTGATGCTATTTGTATATACTTTTCAATTACATTTTATTCAAGTAAGTTTTGAGTAGATTTCCCCAGCCTAAATTTTTTCTCCACTCTACCAGGAATAAAAATGTGGTCTGTGGCCTCCTGGTGGCCTGTGGAGCCACTGCAAGTGGTCGATGACCATGCATTCAATAATATAGTTTCATTATGAGAATCAAAATTTACTTCATTTTAATATAAAAATAAATTTCCATGTATTAATTATTGTTTGGGAATAATCCTATTCATTCAAATGTATCAAATTTAGAAAGGCCAAAGTGACTTCCATCCAGTCTGTCCACTACAGTACAGTGGTCCTCAGGTTACTTCTTAGTCACACTGGTGGTCCATTGTTCACAATCAGTTGAACCCTGGCCTACAGCAATCACATTAAAAAGACTGACTTTAAATTATGTTAGTTTTTTGCCAAGGCCCCCAAATTCCCAGAAAGGTAGAAACTACAATTCTAATCTCACCCAAACCCCCTGTTTCAAAGGGGAAAACTTCACAACAATATAGTAAAAATATCATGCCATAAAAATGATTTGAGTCACCTCAAATTTACAATAATGACTGTTTTGTTTGTTCCTCTATTTGTGCTTATTGTTCATTATGGTTTGTAACAAAAACCAATGTGTCTTCTTAATGGTAGGACTCACTTTGATCCACAAAGACCAAAGTGAACTGGCTCTTGGCGCGGCCGTCCCTCAGCTGAGCTGTGTACGAGCCCTCATCCTCCCGGGACAGCTGATCAAACAGTATTTCCACCAGACCTTTGGCCTTGTCAAAGTTGATCTTACGGTGCTGCAGAAGAGCAAACAAGCATTACCACACACAGTACACATCAGCTCATATGCAGACAGATGATCCCAGATGGAAGGTAGATGCTATATTGTACAGATGGTTAGCCATACAGAGAGAATATACTGCAGTGAATGTGAATCAGTGCATGAAAAGTGTCTGAAATGACATGTACACTCCAGATGAAATATTCGATTTTCTAACACAGAAATACAAACAAACAGAGGCACAGTGGAAACAGATTGTGTGCTCATTTTCACGGCTTTTATGTTCATCGTGATAAGTGTGTGCCTTGCATGCTGACAGGCCTCCATGGTGGATGTGATTTGTGATGTGTGGCAAGCCTAAGGGCTCTAATCAGCTAAATGGCTTTTGAATTTGCAAACCTCAGCTGTGATAATTTAGAAATAATGTGTAATCAGTATTCTTCAGATGGAACTCTGATATAAGGAAATAATGGGAAAAATGAAAAACAAGTAGTGAATGGGAGCTGCTGAATGCAGTTGCCCCACATCACACAAACATGAGCAAACAAAGATGCACAAGATGAAGCCAACAGGGTTGCGAAACTGCAGTATATGCTATGCTGTATTTGTTTCTCTGGCTGTGGACATGCCGGTACATGGTTCAGTAACTTTGACGGCAGTGCTGATTATTTTTAGCTTGGTGTCATAATATATGTCTGTGCTGAGGAGGTTTGTTCACATTGTTTCCTCAGTGATGATACTGTTTCTTTGTTTTATTTCATCTTGGTTCGAAGAGCACTTACACAAAATGGCAGGTAAAATCACCATCATGTCTCTATTTTCCACATTCATCTTTTCTATAGAATTACATTATTTTGTCAATAATAGGGTAAGAATGTTTATGAAACTATTTTTTGTTCTCATTTTGCAAGTAGCAGTGGCTTTCACAGAGCTGTTTTTATGAATGTAAATAAATTTGGTGGTGCGGGTATACAAATTTCAGAATGATTTGTACAACCAATAGCACACTAAAAGCAGGGATATAGTCCAGATTGTAAATATGTGGACAGTTATGCATTTTTTATTCCTCAGACTTTGTGCTTTAGCACATTTAGTTGAAAATAAAATAATGGGTACTACATCAAAGTGTCAGGTTTTAGCTTTAATGTGAGTAGGTTTATGTGCATGACTTGGCACTTTAATGTAGCATCTATTGTGTTATTCAGCTTAAATGTGCTGATGCTCAGGCTGAAAAACAAAAATGTCCAGATAATTATGGTCTAGACCGTTTGCATTTGTTGTTAATATGGCTTAATATTTTTTTCTCACTTTCACTCAGTACTACAGAGCTAATATTATGTAGTCAGCACTTTGAATAAAGTTAGTTTGAATATAGTGTCTATTTATTCCACCCTTGCCTTTCGCTGGCATCTCACTAGAAGTGAGACATTTACCAGATGTGGGCTCCTTCTCCACCTTCAGCTCAGTTGATCCTCCTGTCTCCCACATTTTCTGAAATGATTCTGCTGCCTTGCACACCTTTTCATCATCTTTACTGGCAGCCTCAATTTCCTGCTTTCCAAGATGTTTCTTAAAACACTAATTGTTGTTTTTGACTAATAGAGACTTGTCACAAGCACAAATGTATGAGGCTCATGTTAGTCTTGTAGGGTTTCATAACATATTTCATTTTCCCACTTTTTGAGGCTGAAAGAAGAAAAATTAAAGCAAGATCCGACGTCACTAAAGTGAAATGTCCGTTTATTTTATATCATATATTTCAAAAGGCTAAAGTTATGAACCACATGCAGTTTTGTAGTGGCCATATGCGAAATTTTAGGGCATACAGTAAATCAGAATGTCTCAACAACACCACTGTTTCCTTATGATAACTCTAACTTTAAATCATGACTAAATGTAATGTAATGTTACTGTAATGTTATTGGTGCCATTTTAAAAAGGTGGCTAGTGTTTAGACTCTCACTTTATAGCAGTGGGTTCCAAAATAAATCTGAGATTATTCAAGAGATATTGCTTATTTTTCCTTGTTTCTCTCTAATTTTTTTCTTACTGAATCTCTTCAGGCCTCTAAAAATAAGAAAAATCTCTGCTTTCCTCTAAACCTATTATAATGGGACAAAACTATGATGCTATGACTACAGTGAGGTGAAAACTTGTGTGAAGTCATTAATACAGAAAACATTTACTAACCTGAAAGTTAGCATTATTAAACAAAATTCTACCCCTAACTACTGCAATATATAGGATGTTACTCCAACCACAGTTATAGGCAATATACTGTAGGTAAAGTGCTGTTCAGAAAGGTGGCAAGGGTGAAAGTGTTGCAGCAGGTTTTCAGAAAGCAAGGGTAGCAATAAAAACTTTTTGAAAAACATTAAGGAATTTTCAAATAACACACTCCTGTAGGTGTATACTTTTATCCAAAATACTTTTAAGCAACAGTGAAATTCAACAGACCTGTACTTTCTAAGCTGCGGTAAAAGTATAACTTGTACAATGGTTCTTACCGGAGTGCTGGAGATTTCTTGGTCATTGAAGATGAGACGGAGCTCAGCATCATCACTCAGACTCTCTGTCTGAAGCCAAAGACGCACACCACCTTTATCTGTAACCTCCACCTGCCAGCCAGACTTCAGAGCTATCACTGCCAAAGATAAAATAAAGACAGATTGTTACAGTTATTCTGAATCTTAACAGAGGTTTAAATGAACAGTGATATGTATAAATTCATTTCAGTACATTATATACCACTTGTTAATTTCAGTTTTTACACCATATGCAAGTTCTGCAGTTATTGCTGCTATTGTATTTTTAAATCAGTGCTGTATGTCAAAGCTTCCAGACCAGTCGCAAGATGTTAATCAGATCATCTGATGAATATTACTTTGATATAGCGAGTGGATGCCCAGACTGAGCCCAACACATCTGTTGGTACCTGAAGGTTTGGGCCAGGTTTGGACCGAAATTTGGAAACTGTGTTTGGGTCTGGGTTAGGTTTGGACGCCACACTCTCAGACATGGGTCGAGGACAGAAATACATTATGTGGCCTAATCTATGCTCTACTTTGATACCAACTGATTAATAGACTGTCCTCCTACAAAAAACGAGTTATTACGGCCATGCCAAACAAAATTATTTTGACCCAAACCACAATCTTATTCTAAACCTAACCAAGTAATCTTTATGTCTAAACCTAAAGAAACACTGGCAGTTCCATAACTGTAACAATGTGATTATGATTGTTTCCATGATAAAGGTCTACTAAAGCTGCCTTTGGGTCATATTTAAATGTAAAGACAAATGTTGTTGGTTAGGTTGGAGACCTTGGGTAACTTTTCTTTATTATGCATTATAATATCTTATGGTACATACATGGATTTCTGACTTGCCAGCTGAGCTCTCGGAGTCGTTCAAGGTCTGCAAAAAAAGTACAGCAGTTTAAGATTAAATCAACTTTGATCAGGACTCACTTTGTAATGCTACACTAAGCACCAGTGGATACAACAATGGCTTGTGGAGCAAGCTGCTCAGCTGGAAACTTGATTGAGAACAGATGCTTAACTGTACAAGTGACCTTGTGGAAGTGGTTGTGAGAGGAATAATTATTTGCTTCAGAAAAAATCTTGATAACCTTTAAAATTAAAGGCTCTGTATTTCTTTTGCCATCAGGTTCGTAAAAAACACGCGACAAATGCTTTTTTCAATTTGCCTACTGTGAACCATTCTCTCTGTTCTTGTTTAGTGCCTTCACACATTTCAACAACTAAAAAGTTTAATTTTACCTTCAGCAGTGAAGTCGTAGCTGGATGATAGGTTGGGGTTGTCACTTATCTCTACTGTGTAGAGACCCAGATCCTCCTCAGTGGGATCAGTGAAGGTGAGGACTGACCTGTTGAACAAATTGAAAAACAGACAACTGCATCTAGGTAGCATCTTCAACATCTTGTTCATCTGTCCACCCTGCTGCTGTTAGTTTGTGCCATCAGCTATCAGGCTTCACAATGCCTTCTCTCCAGTCATTCCCAATCAACTAAACTTTAAATGAAAATAATTGATCCTTTACATGCTAGAAACAAGTAGAGCAGAGTGCATGTGAGAGCTGACAGGCTTCAATCCAAAGATACTGCTATTCACTGGGAAAACCTGAGAGAAATGTTCCAGAGACAAGAATTTACAGAATTCAATTAGCTCAAATCACATTTCATGTTAACACAGGCTTTATTTAAATCCTGTCATTTGTCTTATTATACTTTGTCCACCCACAGTCCTGGTTCGTTTGAAACCTGTTTATAGTTGTTGAGATTGTGCAGCATTTTGTGGGTCAGTGCTGAACAACCAGTTTGTTCTGCACTGAATGGTTTCACTGAGTCTGAAACTAGACATATGTGAAGTCTTTCTTGCTCATAACTACTATCACAGACTTCTTAGAAGTCACCTAATCATAGGAAAAAGGTTGTACAGTCTTTGTCATACATGAACAACTCTACCTGTTGTTTTTGGTTTCTGCTCGGGCTCTGCTGGCATCAATGGGCTCTGTGTAATTCTTGTTCCAGAGGAACTGGCTCTCATCGTTCATCTCATCAGCCTCGTAGCTCATACATATGAAGCCATCACTGTCCACACCAATCTCAATATTTTTGGTGCCTGAGGAAGATTTAGTTGGTATTTTTATTTAGCTATTGTTTTACCAAGCACATCCCACTGAGGTTAACAACCTCTTTCACAAGGGCACCTTGGCCAAGATGGCAGCATTACAATAAGTCAATACAACATTAAAAACTAATACAATAATAAAATCAAACAGTATGAAGGCAAAACAAAGGAAGGACATTACAAAACAGTTATCAATGTCAGAAAGCTAACAAAAACAAGTAGAAAAAAGAATCATTCATCAATACATTTACAATAGTCAGTGATACCAAGTTCATTTGTTTAACGAAAAAAGAATCATTCATCAATACATTTGCAATAGTCAGTCATACCAGGTTCATTTGTTTAATTTGCCTTTGTAACATATGACATTATGGTTTGTGGCAATACATTTCAGCAGGTAAAATATTTCCTGAATCAATTAATTTGAATAAAAAATATTAAACCCTATGCACTGTCCCCATTCTTTATGTTCTATTGAATTTTGGTATTCATCCATCCATCCATTTATCCATACTTATTTCATCCTAAATATGCTCTTCTTTTGGCTTCTAATTAAATTTCTTATTTTAGCAATGGCTTTCACTAAATTGCACACCCTGAATTTACTGAAAAGCAACACAATCACATATACATAGTCATATATTTTGGCATATATTTTAATAAAGTAAGTTTAAATATTGCACTGGTTTGTTGGTTGTATTTTGGTTAAAACTGTGCATATGCTGTAAATGCCTTTGTATACCTTATTTTTCAGGTGATCATGAAAAAGGACATTTAAAGGAATAGTTTGACATTTTGGAACATTCACTTATTATCTTTCTTGATGAGCCTTAGATGAAGAGATTGATCCCAATGCTCATGTCAAATGAAGCTGGAGCCTTGATGGAGCCAGGCTACTTGTTCCCCTTGTTTCCTGTCTTTATGCTAAGCTAAGCTAACCACCTCCTGGCTCCAGCTTCACAAAAAACATTCCTTGAAAGGTACTCATTGTGCTTTATTTGTATATCCAAAATGCCTGATCAGAAGCTTGTCTCATTACACGAATATTGCAATATACAGTATATGTATATATATATATA
>NW_018127891.1:881187-923672 GCF_001952655.1 Monopterus albus | reverse complement strand
AATGTGTCCAACAAGTCCTGGAGAGCATTTGTAAGTATCTGACCTGGTTTAATCTGGGCTGTGACTGGCTCAGAGGGCAGGGAGGCACAGCCCACTCCAGCCTCATTGACAGCAGATACACGGAGGCGGTACGTCTGACCTGCTTGAAGATCTGACACCTGTATAGCATAAAACAAACTATTTACTGGTCATTGTCATAATTAATAATGCCCATTAAAATGTTTACACCCACAAAAACATTAAATGAAATACTGAGACAAGGTGGGTTTTTAAAATATGAATTTTACTTATTGTTATTAAATGCATTCAGACTTTATACAACAAAAATGGCTAGCATTCTTAAATCAGATTGTGGAAAAACCTGTTTATAAATAATGAAAAAGCTTCAAATATATTAACACATTTTATCTGGTTAACTTTGTTATCTTGATCTGAAGCTTTAAGGGTTTTACAGTGTCACTCACCTTGTATTGTGTGTCAGAGATGGGCTTGTCATTCAAAGCAGTCCAGTTGTCTGATTGGTCACCCTGGCTGATTTCCAGCAAATACCCAGTGACAGGGCTTTGCCCTTCATATAATGGAGCGGCCCACAGCAGCACCAGGGAGTTGTTTCTCACGTCTCTGACCTGCAGGTCATAGGGGCAACCTGGGAGAAAGGAACGTATTATCAGGGTCAGTATTTTTGTATGTGTGTGTGGGGGGGGGACGGGGGACGCAGAGTGTGTGTCTGTGTGTGATAGTTTCACACTGAAATAAACTGCAAGAAAAATTAAAATCTAATGAAAAGAATATTGGCACTTGCTCAGTGACCATATCAAAAACCAACTTCAACAAGTCCTTTTGTCACCAAGGAAAGTTATAACAAAATACATAAGAGTAAAGTCAGAATGAGTACAGTGACTTTCTTTAATACCTCTGTGACTTCATGCCAGCATATTGTAACTAATTTGCCTAGTATTTTTTGGTCACTTTTAAATTATTAACTGTATAAAGGGAAGCCCATTTACCAAGATTAATGAGCTATGCTTTCAAAGTGTCATGTGTGAGAAAGACTCTCTCCATTTTCAATATTAATGTCACAAGAAGCCGATATGAGTGCGACAAGAGCTGCTGAGCAGTTTACTGAGCCACCACACACTGGAATAACTTTGTGGGTTAGTCTCTATGTGTGTATGTGTGTGTATTCCTTGTGGTACACAGAATGTGTGCTTGTAATAACAATGGTAGGGTGAGATTTCTAATCACTTCTAAAACTCCTATTTTATATTTATTGATTCAAGTTGACTTTCTTACTAAGATGTCTCTAAATGTTGTCCTTTCTCTGGGTAGTCACCACAGGTGCATGAGAGAAAACCTGAGTTGCCTTCAGGTTTTACTGTGCACTCAAAGCAATAATGAACAGCAGATATTTGTGGTACTGTAAATAGCATTCTATACTTTTTTGCCCTGGGTTTTGCTTCTCAGGCTACACACAGAAATGCCTTTTTTATTGGTGGATGTTGTGTCTGTCCATTACCCACACTTGTGGTATTGCACTTAAATGGATTTTCATGTGGTACCAGGTGTATCCCACAAGTTGCCATGGTCTAGACCAGGCCAGTTGTTGGCAGTATTGCACCTAAAGGATGATGTTAGGACTTATGGTAATCAAGAAACATGAAGAATTATTATTCATGTCCAAACACTACAAAGTTGTGGCAGAACCACACATGGTTATCACAGTACTGTAAATTATATTGACAATCTATTGTCCTCAAAGAGACTGATAAGAGTAATATTGTTATCTGACACTGTCAAGAGAAATATATCCTTTTATCAAAGATTTTGAGAAATATGTGCAAATACTGCAAGTGTGGGTATTAGGACAGATCTACTGTTATGTGCTGTATGCAGGCTGAAAACAATATCAGTACATACTACTCAGAAATGAAAATGTACCTCCACCTCCTTTGTGTGTTTTTCAAATTAAAAAAAATACAGTTAACATTCTCTTTAGGATGCATAAGTAAAACATTTCTCAATGTGGGGGCAGTAAAGAACATACAGTAGTTCCTTGTTATAATGATTTTTTAATACAACCATTATTTATAATGTCTATCAAAGAAATTAAATATGGTTCTCTAACTACATTAACAGTCATTAGTACAAAAAGCACAATATTCAAATTTATCATTATTTCTTAAGTGCTAGACTATGTAAGTGTGTCTAAAAATACAAGTTAAATTTTATGTATTTCTGAAACCAAAACCAAATACATTTGTACTCATGCATTTTTCATGAGACTCCTTTCTGGCTCCTGCAGGTAAATGTGTTTTTGTTTGCTATCATTCAGAGCAGTTGCACATGTAGGGTCACTTTAGCTGATAGTGGAACAGAGCAGAGATACGAGCTACCAGCCAAGCTAATATTAAATGATGTCATATAATAAATTCCACTAACTACCTCCAACTCCGTGCTGTTATTTCAGCTACTGTATGAGGTGCTTTACTGCTGATCTCAGCCACCATTTTGCCCTTTAATAGCATAATATGCATTTAGCCAGATTTTATTCTGGTATCTCATAACGACCTGCTTATTTACTTGTGAAATGACCATGTGCACTTTTAATGGCATCTTTTTAAATATAAAGAAAATGGTAGTGAGTGGTAATGGGTCCTCCAATTGATGGAGGACCCATTACCATCCATCTCACCTCCCTTTCCAAGCCAGGGTCAATAAACCTTTTGTTGCTCTGAAATAACCGGATTGTGTCAAAATAAAAAACTCATTTCCAAAGGCCTCTCATCATCACATCATCCTCCACTCAACATGAAGCCTCCAGTGCACATACACAGAGAATGGACTTTATAGTGAGTTAGAAGAAATCGTGTGTCAAGTCATTAAACTTTTATGAAAGTATTAGGGCCATTAAGGAAAAGAAAAGGAAAGGATGCAGGGTTTATTTTTTAATTTTGTATGTCAAGTAAAACGTCAAAGTGCTGAGACTAAAGTCATACTTATACAACTTGACATTTTTTCTGGAAATGATATTTCAACTTTATTCTTGACATTTCGACTTTATTCTAGATAAGCAAACTTAAAGGCTGGTCATTTTTTATATTAAAGGTATTTTCAGCAGTCTCCATACAGACACTAAAACTGATTTTATAAACTGTGACTCTACTCACAGTTAATGTCTGTCAGCTGTCAGTCCTGGATTAGCTTGTTCATCTGTATGATAGATCTTCTTTGTTGCTCAAAAATGATGAAAAACAGGGAAAGACTTTGCTGCACTGGGTGTTTCAGAATGAAACACCAGACCCAACTATGCTGGCCCAGAGTCTCTGTACAGCCATAATTTCTTAAAGAGTCAGAGTCAAGTGTACATGCACAAGATTTCTGCTTTGATTACATTGCACCAACGTTGCTAATGAAGAAATACAGTATGTCGCAGCGGTGTGTTTCCCTGATGTGTTTTTAATCTTTGTATGGAGATTGCTAAAAATACTATTAATAAAAAAAATGTCCGGCTTTATCCTTTAAAAAGAAAAGCCTTCCTCCTCTAATTTTTCTTCCTCATTTTGGCCCTAATACTCCCTCTTACAAGGGTGTATTAATGTCGCTTTCTAACCAAAAATCGTTTGTAGAAAAACCATATACGACACAGATTATTATTCAAAGCAGATTATTTTGTGGGCCAGAGGAGATTTAAAAAACATAAAACAGTGACAAGCAAGATAATGTGCAAGAGCTTTTTCAGCTGCTTTTTTGTTTCATTTGTGACGCTGTCCATTGTACCTGTCACATTCAGATGTGTAGACATTCTTTTCTGATTTAATACTTACAGTGTTAACAAGGATCACTCTGTATAATGAGTTTGTTTTCAAAGTGGACTGACAGTATTTCCTCACCTGGCTCTGGCATTGTCCACTTCTCACACAGGAAAGCTTCACTGGGCTCAGAGGGCTTCCCGACGCCGGCCATATTGGCAGCAAACACACGGAACTCGTAGAAATGCCCACTAGACAAGTTGCACACCTATTAAAATAGACCAGGCATAAAGGTAGTGTGCACAAATTGAGCTGCAGACAGACAGGTCCATGTAAAATGCATAGTAAACTAAAGCAGCTAAACTAAATTCAATCCTATTATACGTAAGCTATACAGAGCGGCCATTCTGATCCTGGGTAATCTTTACTTTCACAGCTGAGAACTAGTATTTATGCTCTTGCTACTGAGTTTAGTATATTCAAAACTAAAAAGAGGGAAATTGATGGGAGAAGTAGAAAGTTATTTCCTTGTGTACTACTCATTAAAAATTTCAATTTTCCATCACACAGCTTGACAACCTTGAAATATTCTGGTGTATGGATAATCAAAGGTTGTAACAGTTGCTCAGTACTGAGGTATTTAATTTTGCTAACTCAAAAGCTTGAAAGAGAAGTTGGAGCATTTATTTTTGTAGAATTTGTTGTATCTTTGTACAATAAATAAGAATTCAGCTATTTCCACAGCTTCCTTGTTTAATTCTATAGCAAACCATATGCATGACAAAAGAACATGTAGCTTTCTGGAAGAACAGAGCATTATTTTAACGGTGTGTGATTAAACCAACACATTTAGCCACGTCCTTAGATAAGAATGACTCTGTGACAGTGGGCCCAGTTGTCACTAAGGCTTTCTTCAAGGAAAATTTGGATCAGTTGTCACATCTTACAGGAGCAAATCTTCCAGCTTGTACAGTCTCACCTCTTCAGACTCATACAGGCATTTTACAAGGCATTAGCTGTGCTGCTGCTGACAACACAGTGTTTTTTTTGTTTGGGAACAGACAAGACTCAGCCTTATTGATCTTTTAGTTGATCATCCTGTTCACACCTACTTAGAATTTAAGGCCATTAATATGAACATTTGTGAATTTGTTGCTGCTCTTCTCTCTTCTGGCAATTTTTTGACACAGCCAGAGGGACCTTGTTTGAAACCAATAGCAATTGCTATCTAAAAATCAATTTCCCCACACCTAGGACCCCTGTCATGATTTATAAATCCTTCTCTAATCACATTTAGGTAGAATGACAACCTTCTTCTCAGGTCGATATACAGTCCAGCCCAAGAAATACAAAGATTGTCTGTCAAAAATTTATGGAAGAAAGAACATCTTTCATCCACTAGATGGCAAACAGGCTGCATTTGATAAGTTCATATATATATTTTCCCTCCAAGAGGGAAACTCTTTTGCTTGAAGTGCAGGGAGCACCTTTCTATTTTGTGTTCTGCTCAAACATGAGCAGGTTTGGTTTTGGGGAGACCGATCAAATTATCTGTGCTTCACCAGGACTAGTCCCGCATTTTATATAAACTTTTAGCACTGATGAAAAGTAACTAGGTCCCAAGTGATAGTATTTTACTTGTGTGTTTCCATTTGCTTCTACATACCTTTGATAGGGAAATATTGTACTTCTACTATAGTACAATTTTTACATCCATTGATTTTCAATATTTTTGGCTTGTGCCCCAAGCAATAATCAATGTGTAGTCTAGCGTTCTCAGATGGTTTCATCTGAACAACTGTTCTTGGCTCAAAGCTGTAAAAGTAGCCAATACTTCACAAAAAAAGCAGCAATTAGAGGAAAGTTCAAAACATGAATGGAAATCTCAATAAGTTTGTTTTACTCCTGCCTCATTGATTCATCTCACAACTCTTCAAATTGACTTTGTGACCCAGGAGATCACCCACTAGGTTAGAAACTACTGGTCTAAGCTACCAAACTGTAAAGTAGTTACAACGACCTCCACATTTCTAAGCAGAATAAACCTTTACATTGCATATTTTAAGTACATTTTGCTGATAATATATAAGCACTTTGATTTGACTAGGATGTTTCTTGTATAACTTCTAATGGAATAATTTTACAGTGTTATATTTGTAATTGTAAATTATTTGTCTAATTGTAGACTCTCTGTGGTGGATTATCAGTCTAAGGAGAGACAAATCACAAATGTTTTTGTTTTGATGAAGCAGGGTCAGTGACATTCCTTTCTGACAGTTAATCATACATTGCCTGCACAAACTCAATCCAGAAATAGAAAAGAGGCCATGAGACAAAATTACAGCACAACCAGCATTCTAACTCTAATTTGCATCCAGAAATTTACCAACTTGACTAAAATAACTGTAGAAAACAGCTCATGTTGGAAGCAGAGCCTGCACTTTGTGAAGATATGAGTTTGGAAATTGCTCATTTAGCCCAAAAGGGGGAGCTGCATGTTCTCAGGAGATGCTTCCTTCTAAGAAAGAGGTCTCCGATCTAAAAGGCCCTGCACTTCACAACATGTAGGGATGATTTTGATGTACAGTGGCACCGTCATTTTCTTTCTAATTGGATTTGCCTTTGTTCTTCCCAGGAGCTAAAAACAGCCACTCACACATAACACAACTGCGCAGTGTTTAATTACAGAGTACCTGTAATTGCCCGGAGACAGGTTAAACATTTAACTTTCCTCTGGGTCTCCATGGACACGGCTTGTTGCCTAGTGACACAGCCAGTGTGGATGAGGGAGCTTTACCCAATATTGCCATTTTTTAAGGCAAGTGCTTAATGCAGAGACGAATTACACTTTTCTGCCAGTTTATTAGGTACCCCAAGGTAAAACTAATTTAGTTTAACACAACAGTCCTGTAATAAATCCTCCCTCCATCAAAGTAATAACGCTCAGTTTGTGTAATAGCAGTGGTAAGTAAATACCTCAGTAATCTGTATGTGAAAAACTGGTGATATTTTACAAAATACTAGACATCAAATTTTGAAATGACTTTACTCAATACCAAATACTTGCAAAAATGTGTAAATATACACTTCAACCTGCTAGATAATCATTCTACCCTTTGACCACTAATTTCCTCCTTATGCTATTGAACTTAGTGTTGGTTGTAAAAAGCTGCTGCCACAAATATATGGATTCATTTTTTACAAGAGGACTGTCAAAAAAAATTTAGAACACAGGTTGAATACAGGTTGATGGCACCAACCACTCAAATAGTAGTTGAAGTGAACCTCATGGTGGTACTTCAGGGCCCTGTCCAGTAAAATATTTCAGTCTGGACCAAAGTGACAAGCTAACCATCCTTAGTGCCATGCCACTATACCATAACTACATCATGTTAGAGGTTTACTGACCTTAAACTGTCTCTCTTTGGTAGGCTTGATGTTGACTTCTCTCCACATTTTCATGTCCTTTTCCCGCTGGTCCAGGTAGTAGCCACGTACAGAAGCTCCCCCATTACACACAGGGGCCCTCCAGCCCAACACCATTTCTGATCCAGTGCACAGCAGCAGGGTGATGGCAGATGGAGCAGAAGGAACACCTGAAACAAGGAAGGAATTTAAAAATTTGTTTTTAAAGACATACGTGATAGAAGCACTACTCTCAGCAGCAAACCATTCTTGCTAAACAGACTGAGAGATGCTAAAAACTCCCTGACAACTTCTGCCCAAAGTTTGTATCTCTAACTCTAGGCTTTGTATGAAGAAATATTCAACAGATTTTTTTATTTGATAGAATGCATTCCTCATAAAAGCTGGACTTCAGCCACTAATCTCCAGGTAATAGCAGAGTGGCCGAATGAATGTGAAAATATTCTCGCAGTGAATAGCAAAAAGGAAATCATTATTGAACTTCACCGCAGGCTACACAGAGCATATTATCTGAGAGGGCAACACAGGAAGAAGGATCGATACAGTAGCTCTTGAACAGGTGCAGTATGTCAGCACATTAGAACAAACATTAATTTTATGCCCACTCTCTTGTGTCTTGGATGGCAGATGGACTTACGAATGGCTGATTTGACGAGTATGGGCTGAGACTCATCTGAATAGCTGCTGTTTCCTGCTCGGCCCACAGACTTCACCCTAAACACATATTCTTTTCCAGTCTTGAGACCATGGACAATAAACCTGAGGGGGGAGAGAAAATGTTTAGGCAGAGTGAATGGTGAAACAGATGATGTCACCATCTATTACACCGTTTATTAAACCTTTGGCTCATTGTAACTACCTGCTTGGAAATTTTAGATAGATGTCTGTGCTAAAGGAAGATCTACTGCAAGCACTGCTTACTTTGTTTAAAAGTAAAACAGTAATTTGTTCGTACGCTCTTGTAACAAATTGTATATGTCTGCCAGCTGTGATCAGTTTAACTGAAAAAGACAAGTGAGGGGGCAAAATTATACAGTAACTCATGAAAAAGAGCAAAGATTAGAGAAAACTATGGAGAAATAAATGTTATTTTGTGGCAGTTTGGGTATTTTGTGTGCTTTTGAATCCTACTAATCGTATCACAACTTGCCACCCCTTGTGTAGGTCCCATATCGCCCTGGTTGTGCACTACTTATTTATAATATATCTACTTTGCAAAACAATTTTTCTCGCAGCTAATCAGAAACATGTTAACAAATGTCATCACAACTCTTTGCCAGTTTCACTGTAGTACATGTAGTATCCCAAGATATTGTCTTTTTCTTTGGGCTCCCGCCACTGGAGCAGCACCGAGGTGTTTGTGTCTCTGATGGCCATGACAGAGTGAGGTGGAGCTGGCAAAGCTAATGGGAATCCAATGGAAAAAAATATCAGCTACAACTGTAAAAGCTGAAATTATCAAATGAAAAGTGACCATAAGAGACAAGCCATTCAATTCTTACTGATTTTGGAAAATTCATGTTGATATTTAAAATACCAGGAAGTATCTTTCACAGACACAGAGGAACTGAACCTGATGCTACATTAAGTCAGTGGGTCTGACGTTAAGCTGCTGAGCAGTGGTGACTTAATTATTGTACTAAAATACAGCTTTGAGATACTGTACTTACACTTCAGTTGAGCATTTTCATTAAGTGCTGCTTTATACTTATACCCCACTGCAATTTAGAGGGAAATACTGAACTGTTCCCTTCACTACATTTATCTGTACTTACTAGCTAGTTTGCAGACACATCTTTTAGATATAGAATACGTGATCCACAAATAAAACATAATGTATTTTATAAATGTAAAACCACCCCCTAGGAAGTAGCTTGAGTTATCTCCACTTAAATTATTACATCAATAATTATAATTAAACATGATAACATGACATACTGCAAGGAGTTATGTTTCATTATGAGAACTTTTGCTTTTGATTTGTAATGATAATACTTCTCTACATTCACTTGACTAAAATGTGTATTTGTAAAACTGTGTATTTGTACACTGTAGTACTGCAGCTTTGAACTGCAGGATCTTACATCTTTCACCACTGCTGCTCAGGGAGCTGGATGATAGTGTAGACATTTACTAAGTTGAATTATTATAATCAGATAAGCCTCAATTCATTGATGGGCCTTGAAACATAAACCAAACATACCATAGGCCTGCTCATATTACTAAACTAATCACTGTTCTTCTTAAACTTGAGGTATAAATATCCACACTGTGGTTGAGTGTGGTGTAAGGAAATACAGACAATTTCAAAAACACAAAGCTCAAGAAATTCATACAGCAATATCTGTCATAAGAATCCTTCACATTGTAATTCAGTGTGCACAACTTCAGCAGGTCCAGTAGGTGAAAGAATCAGTTTTACAAAATCTTACTAACCTTTTAAACATGGGTAGCAGGACATGATGGAGCATATTCTCACCTTCTGGCTTTCCCAAGGAGATGGGTGCGCTCGGCTCAGAGGGGTCACTGATGCCATACTTGTTGACGGAACGCACTCTGAAGCAGTACTGCTTGTCCGTGACCAAGTCAAACACTGGGAACCTGGGAGAGCTTACCGTCATGTCCAGACTGGCCAGCTCCCAGTTGCTCTTTTCTGCCAGGGACTGATATAAGTACAGCAGTAAAAAAACAAACAAACACAAAGTTAATTTTAAAAGCACCATCTGCCTCAAGGACTTGTTCATTATTCAGTATCCTTTAAAGATGCTGGAGGCTCAATCTGCACAAGACTGAGTGACAGACGAGACGCTCTGTAAAAACCTCATAAATCATTTTAATTTCACACCATCACTTATAGTTAGCTGGTGTAGTTTTGGAACAAACCACCTATTGTAACACACAGACAAGAGGAATAAAGATTAGGAGTTTGGTGTGACAGACAAAGACAAGGCAGAAACGGATTCAGAAGACAGTCACACCAAGACAAAGCCAAGCAGGTACACTAAGGACAACCAGTGACTCATTTTGTCAACTTTTCATCTTTGCCAATACATCATTTTTGCTGATGGTACTCTATTATACTAACATTCTCTGTTATAGTCTGTTTTAAATTCCCCTCCTCTATATTACTGTTATATCCTCTAACAATAGAATGGGTATGTCAAAGAGATCAAAGATTATAAGGTGCTTGCTCAGGGGAGAAAGGGATATTTGACTGTTCCCTTCATTATATAAGAGGGAGTGAAGCAGCTGATTTTAGTAATTTCAGATGCCTTTGACAGATTTGACAGTTTTATTACCCCAGTAACTTCTAAAAGTCCAATAAAATGTATGAATGGAGTCTAAAGGCAGTTTTCTGTTTATTGGAGCTTGAAGCTATGTCTGGGTTGATACTGGAGAGGCCAGTCCTTGCACTTTGCTGTATCCGAAGATAATTTGGTTATTTTGGCATCATTTTGAACTTTGAATCTGAAAATACAACATTTATTTGCTTTATTTGCTTTTACAGTTACTACCTTAAATACATAACTTAAATGCTGCTATACAAGTCAAGACCAGAATATGCTGTAGTCCGGTTTGTCTTAAACCTTCAGATCTCAGATCCAAGTAGTTTTAGAAAGTAAAAGTTCTTTCAGGTATGCAAGAAAGAAAATCAAACCCCTAGTGCCAAAGCGCACGGCGTGGAAGAGCAACATCAAGGTGAGCTTGCTTCTAATGAGTTCACAAATTCACAGTTAAACTGACACCACAGTGGCATAAGTGTGTGTGTGTTTTCCTCCTCTCGCTTCCCACCAAGGTGGAGGTAATGTTTATTTGTTGTTCACAACATAACTCCATAACTCAAAAAGTAATAAGTGCATTTTGATGACATTTTTTTGGAGAGTTAGGACGAGGCCCATGGAACAATCCATTAGATTCTGGTACTGAGTGGATCCAGGATTTTTTTTGTTTTGTTTTATAAAGAATTTTCTACCATTGTGAGATAGGGCCAATTTCAATATTTTTGCTCTAACTCTATTCATAATGCCTGCAACGCTTGGACAGAAATTGCACAATAACATACACATAAGATCTACAGGACTACACACCAAAGGCTGGTTTGGATCCAAGTAATATTACAGATCTGCTGATCCAGAATGTTCAAATTTATAGAGCTCTCAGACACCTTTCTACTGTGAGACAAACAACGCTACAGACTTACAACATCAAATTCTAGCTGAAACTCTGCTGACTCAGGAGGGTGTCAACAGATTTGACATATCTCCTAAAGTTACTGAGCTTGATTCTGAAGAAAACCGCCAATACTGAAATATTGTTTTTCTTAAATAACTTTGAAACTAATAATGATATCAATGGTTCTCTTGGTCAAGGAATCAAATTATGATGGTCAGACTATTATGGGAATATTGATTTTAGATGGAATGGCATTATAGCTACAGTGATCTACCTTGGCAGAGGTTTGCACTCTCTGAGTGCTGTCTAGTTAGTGCTGTGGTCAGGAGTTGTGCAGTTAATTTGGCTCATGTACCAGCAATGGATTGAACAGACCTCACCAGAGACTGGAGGAAGTGATGATGCAAGAACACTGATCCTTGTGTTCAGTAGATGTGCAGGTATTACTAATTATAATAGTAGTTTGTATTTGAATATATTTTTACCTGTGTATGTGTGTGTGTGTGTGAGCGGTAGCATGTACTGTATCCGACTGTGTCAGTGGAATAGGGTGAGGGTGTGTGTTTTTTTTGTTTCCTGTACAAGAGCAAAAAGCTCCACAGTTAGGACATCTTCCTGCTCATCATATCTCTTACACGTCATTACAGAGCATCTTTAGCATTAATTTAGCGTCATGCTTCCGGCGCCCTATGAATCGAAATCTAAACTTCACTTTCATTTTTCTTTTATTTTGCTCGCCTCCAACTTGTTGTCTCTTTACAGTAGCTGTTAGCTAACAAATGGCTGGATGGATCATCAGCATACTTGATACAGACATTGGTGGGGACCAATCCTAAAGTGATTTTTGGCTGAAAAAGGTCAGAGGTCAAGGTCACAAAAAAATAAAGAAAATGACAAAAATCCCTATCTTTAACAAAGGGCAAAATTTTAAAAAATTTATATCTTCATCAAAAGTTATCAAAATCATTTAACACACATATGTAGGGTGGCAATGTTTATAATCAGACCAAGTTTCATCTGGATCTGACAGCCATTTAAACTCATCATTGAAATTTCATGCACATTTTCTGCCATAACTTGGCCTATAATGAAGATAGAAGCTTGAAATGTTCAGGTAAGATGCACAGTAGAACTGCCTCACAAGAGACTCATCTGGAACCCAGCTTGATCCTACTGTGGATTGGATTGTTGACAAGTCAACGTTATAAATTTTTTTTTTCTGGATCAAAGATTTTTGGACACATTTTGTGTTGTTCTGGATCTCATTTTTCACAAGGGACCCACCTGCATGAGCGACTGTTGTGCCTTAGGGGAGGTATGTGTGCTCTCTGAGTGCTCTAGATGTCACTGCTGTGTCTTTTGTTGACAAATCGTTGACACTTTGGCCAACTCTAGTTGTTTTTTTTCAATTGTGCTCAATAAACACATTTGATTTGAGCAAAACTTTTACCAAAAAGTGAACTGCATATGATAGATTTCCTATCTGAAGCCAGTTTCAAGTCTCTGCAAGTTGATTTCTTCTTGCTCTAACATGGCCTAGAATGGCTAGAGGTGAGAAATCAATCTAAAAGCTTTACCATTACTGTAGACAACCAAGGTCCACAGAGTTATTGTAATATGAATATGAATATGTATGTGATGCGTATGTGTGTGTGTGTGTATGAGAGAAAGAGAGAGGAAAACTCACCTGCTCCACATAGTAGTTGAGCGGCTCCCTGCCTCTGGGTTCAGGCTCAGTCCAGCTTAGCACCATGTAGGTGTCGCTCACCTCACAGGCGTGGACATTAGTAGGAGGAAAGGGAATTTTGACTTGACCTGCAGAGCAAAAAGAGGAAGAAGAGGAGGAGGAGGAGGAGGAGGAGGAGGGTGAAGAAAAAGGTTAGAACAAGATAAGTTAGAAGGAAAGTGGAGTGAGAAAAGTGCCAGAGGAGGTTTTGCTTTTAGTTCTCTTTTTGTTAAAATCTCTGCATCAGGACGTTTTATGCTTTGTGTGCTGGACTATTAGATTTATATAATTTACTGCCCCCAATCTCACCATTCCTAATCTATAGTACACCAAATGACCTAATGTATAGTCAAATGGTTTGAGTGAGCACACTTTAAGTGACACTCCAAAGTCAAACTATTAAAGGACAGCGGATTTAGTCACAAGTGCTTAATTTTTGTGCTTGTCTCTGTTTGTATCCCCTGAAAATGTGTAGAGTTGCAGTGTGGATCAGAGAGGAGCTCCAGACCAAAGAGGTTTGATGGCTGAAGGTTGATATCACAAGTCTGATTCAGTGTAACTCTGTATTTTGCTCTTTGCCATTTGATTACTAAAAAGCTGCACGCACATGCATGCTCTCTCCTTTGCACATGTACACACCTGCTACTCTAAACCTTTATCAAAAATAGGCTGAATAGACTCCCACTGGCACATGCATCTTCTGGTTGCTTCCTCAAACTTCATACTCCTGTTCCTTTATTTCTCTCTCTGCCCAGGAGCTACATTCTCAAGCTAGTAGACATCTTCATAAGCATTGACACTACCTTGGGCCATTATGTGTATTTACCAGGACACCACCAGGGACTGTTCATTCTTTTCACTTCTGTAAATGGAACAAATGCTTATTGCCTCAGCCATGTAATTACTGCAAATTGTTGTTGAACTGAATATGAAGATGCATTAAGCCACAAGCTTGAGGAAACCTACGGTACTGGTGAGAGGTGAACACCCTATGTGCCAGTCAAACACAGGGGCTGTTTAAAATCAGGGATGACAATGTTCAAATGACATCCTTTTATAACACAGCATTCTCACCTTCCAGTTCATCCTTTGTGATGGTGATTGTCTTTCCGTTCTCCACTTCGATAACTATTAAAGGACAAGAGACACATACAGAGGAAGGTCAGGAGCAGAGGGAATAAAGAGGGGAGTGATATCAGGGTAATGAACTTATATAAGAGCCCATGATAACACTATTAGTGTTAATGTTAGAGGAGCAGCCAGCTGTTAAGGCAGCAAGAGCCAGAAATATACAAAGAAGGGAGAGAGAGAAACATGGAAGGATTGAGAGCAGGCCGGATGGTAAGTCAGCCTTCTGTCTGTCCTACATCTATGTGTGAAGATCCACATCAGGACCAGGACTCATCTATCCTCCCTCTAACACACACACTCACTCACAGGCCACACACACACAAACACACACAGTGATCTACATTACAGCTCTTTTGACTGTTCTCATCCCTCCACTGTATAAAATATTTAAGTATCACCTTAAAAGTAACCTTTAAAGAACCAAGTTTCTTTGTAGGTATAACATGAAATCCGAGGCAGATGACATGAATTAACAGTAGAGATGAGTCACCGACACATTACTGATTCTCTCTGTAGTAGCAGGTAAAGATGAGTGACAAATTAAAGGAAAAGCCAGAATAAATGGTTGGAGAACTAATGAGGAAGCTTGATAAAGGACTTGAGGGGTCACTGGGTGGTTCAGTGAGTATGAAAATGATATGTACTTTATGCTGTGGCCTTCACAGTCATGGAATGTTGTCTTGAGCCTTTAGCCTCAAGCTGAGATGAGGAGATGTTCTTTCTAACTCCATGCTTTAAGATCTTTTTTTTTTTTTACATTTTATTTCATTTTAAAATGGTGTCTATGCATACTACTCCCACTGGACCTGCAAAAAGTTTTATACAATAGTACAACATATCCAGTAGTTCTCCTCTAAGACCAGTAAACAGAATTTGATGTGTAAAACTGGTGGAGGTCTGCTTTAACATTGGCTTTTGCAAATGAGACAAGCACTTTAAGCAAGTATAAGTATAAGCAAGTCTTGTAGGCTGACAGGTAACTCATTAATGGACAGATGTAGTGACTGATCTTTCATCATCACAATTACATGTACCCACTAATCATATTTAGAAGATTAATAACAGGCTATGATGTACATTACTGCAGTATGTGTTTATCTTCTTTGATGAGTTCCCAAAGAAATAGCTGGTAATGAGCATCGACAGCACCTCATAATGGACCTCGTATATCATTATGAACAGGTAGAAGCGAGAGACAAAAGAAACAACTTGCTATAATAATATAGGGAGGTAATTATTATGTGGCCACTATGTTTCATTCCATTTTTTAAAGAAAACGCCACTAAAATATGCGGAACAGGGATCAACATGCCTTTTTTTAAAACTGCTTTTCACTTCCTGATTGATCATGGAACTGTCCCTGTACTCATACAGCCATTGACAAAGAAACAGGGGCAGAGCTAGAAATTTTTGGATGGGGTGTGAGGGCTGCAGCACAGACTCAGAGAGGGGTGCACATTTAAAATACATGTAAAAAAAAGTTAATTAAATCTCTAGTTCTATGAAATAATAATGTAAAAAATGAGACACGTAACGTTTTCTTTAGCTAACTTTGGCTGTGCTCCTTATTTACGTCACTGTGGCACAGTGGTTCCCCCTACTGAGGCGAATCATGCCAAGTACTCAACAACAACACATTTGGAGAAATGAATGCAAGTATCAGGCTGCATGCATGATACAAAATAAAACTGTGACTTTTAATTGTAAACAGGGCATTGCTGTAAATGAAAAGGTATGTTCAATCATCTTATAGGAAATTGTATAAATAATTAAATAAATAAATAAATGATTTTGCCAATATCAACTATAAAGCACCAGAAAAAATGCTACTTGTATTTAAGGAAACAATTTGTCACTGTTTTTCATTTTTCATTCATTAATACTGACAAGCCAGTGTCACCCCTGGCCACTCCACTGGCCACGTCCATACACACAAATATGTTGCCATGGTTACTGTACAATATTATATAAATGTATAAATCAGTACATAGGAATTTATTAGTGGGTTAGCGTTTGACTCCATCCTAAATCACATACAGTATCTACTATAACAAAATCATAAGCACACGAAAAATTCTGATGTACTTTCATACCACAAACAAACCAAATGGTACTTTATCTTTAAATTTGCTGATAATTTGACTGTCAGTGTGTGCAATGAGGTACCCATGGTTCTGGTGTGTTCCAGGGGGTCTGCAGTGAGGACGGGCTCAGTGGCCTTAGAGGGGCGTCCTGCACCAGCCTGGTTAACTGCACGAACTCTGAACTGGTACAGAGTCCCTTCTTTTAGCCCAAACACAGGGTAGTGGCACATTTTCTGAATATGTACATTGCAGCGAACCCACACACCCTGACCCAAGTCTAATCTGAAAGAGAGAAAGAAAGAGATCATTGTATGCAATACTGCATTTACATGATGAAATAAAAAAAGGGAAAAAACCCAAGACATTGGAATAAGAAGTAAACAAAGCAGTAAACGCATGATGTTTGTACCACTTTATGTGCAGTCCATAGGGTAGCCTACAACATTATAAAACCAATTGTAGCCTGCACAACTACACATTTCACTCAGTAAATACCCCACTAAGGCCCATAATTGTGACCAAAGACCATAATGTAAAAGTAATGGGCCTCTCAGCACAGTAAAAACTGATTTTTAAAGTGGACTAAGATCAGATTATACAACATTGATAACAAACTATTGCCACTTGCAGTAAACAAAGGCAGAAAACAGTGCAGTTTTCTAACCAGAAGGCAGTTGCTAGGGAACTGGCAATCTCACATTTTTCCTTCCGCACCCAATAACCAATAACATTTGGGAGATGTATCTTCTACACTGAATAAAGAAGCTGTGCAAGGCACAAACACACAAGTGTACAACACGCACACAAAACTTGAATACCGTTTAACGACAATGAGTTCACATGAAAATAAACACACCAATGCACAAAAGAACGTGATAGAAATGCACTAATGCAAACATGCTTTCTCTTGCTCTTTCAACACATTTATTACAACACACTGACACACAAACATACACACATGAACACATGTACAGAAGAGTCCTAACTGATTGGTGTTGGTGACATGTACAGCACCTGCTCTTGTTGTTAACATAGCGCTGATGGCTGATAATTACCATCTATACCATCCATCTGATGCGAAGCTGCCAAATGATTATTACACCACTGCTAGTGGCCACCGCCGTCTTTCCCTGCTCCAGTCCAATTTTTTCACCAGCACACAGAGCAAAGTAAGACTCAGTCATATAGTTTTACTCTAGGTCTAAAGTGACTTGCAACACTGTAAATAAATGTACAGTAAATACTGTCTTAAGTAAGCCTGGAGAATAAGTCAATGTGAGTTCAGTGTTTGCGGTCATGAAAAATTACCATTACATTCACTTTTATTTTGACTCTAAAGGTTTGCTTCTACACTTATAATAATCTAAAAATCCCAGATTTGGTCTTGGGTGACATTTTTAACATATTTTTCTGTACAATTGATTATTATTTGGAAGGATAGCCCTCAATGGATCAATGGATTTAACTATTTTTCAAACAGAAATAACAATCTCTGAGGTGAGCTTTCCACTTGAAAAGATTTGTTGCTTTTCTTTTAATAACATTATGCATTTAGGTTTTTAAACAGCTGATCAGACAATATAAAATATTTTTATGTTCAACTTGGTATTATATATTGTATATTATGAATGCATGCATATTTCTACCCTAGCTCGACAGTCAGACTTGATTTGTCAGAGAGGTGGAGAAAAAAAAACTCCATCAGCTGAGGAACACTCCGGAACAGATGTACCCTGTGGTCTGATTGTTTTATCAGCTACTGCTCAATGTCAAGCATGAACTTTCAGTCTCAAGGGTCATTATGTGTCATGCAGAATAATCCTCACTTTTCCACATAATAACCGTCCACAGGTGAGGCTCCATCAGCACTGGGTGGCTGCCAGGTAAGGAAGACGTAGTCCTTGTTGACATCAGATACTTTGACAGCCAGAGGAGAAGCGGGTCCTCCCAACACTGCAGCTGACGCATCTGAAGAGCAGCAGCATAAAGTCATTTAGAGGTGGAACAATGAAAGAGCACGACCTAACTGGAAAACTGTTGACAACAGTGGGAGGATAAAGGTAGACAGGAGGAGGTGAGATGTAGAAACAAGACAGGATGATGCTGGTGGAGTGTGACTATAGTGAAATTTAAAGTAATCAAGCTCATTTAAACCAACCATTTAAATAATAATCTGGGTCACATAGCGAAAGACAGTGACTAAGACAGAGGAAGTACAGGGAGTAACAGGTCTGTACTGCTGGAGCTGAAACAAAGAGCTGTGTTTTGCTCTGAAAAAAATGAACAATGTGAAGAAATAACCTTTGGCTTTAAAAATTGTTATGGGAACTTTTCACTGTCTTCTGGCATTTTACAAACCAAATGATTAACAGATGAATCAAGAAAGTTGCATCCCTACTGGACATACAGTATATGATCATAAGTGGATGTGATGAGACAGAGAAAGGAGCAAAAAAATGAAGAAATTATGTTAAGCGGATTGACTCGATTGGTTGTGACATTTATCTGAATCTTTTTCTTGAGGCACACTTTTCTTTTTAACAGGACTGAAGTCAACATCAAGCACAGCTCTTTCCTGTTTTAAATGTGTATCTTCACCTGCTCTCCCTCCTTTTCCTCCTTCTCACTCATTTGTTTTTATTCTCCCGTACCTCTTGTTTGTAATGCAAATATGACAGCTGAATGAAGGAGAAAACACACACAGTGAAGTTCACTGATTCACTAATTAGTACCTCCGGCTCTGGTAAAGAACAAGCTCCTTAACAAGACACCTGAGCTAAATGGAGCTTTGGTGGAATATTTATTTTGCATTTAAATGTTTGTGTACATATATATATATATGTATGTTTGGATCGCTACATGTTAATTTTTGTACACCCTGCTCATGAATGATTCAGTTCACATTATACTGACTGTGGCAGTTTAGGTGCAATATACACATGAGTAGGCACTGGGTATTAGATTGAAACACATACAAGCTGCACAGACACATTTTAAAATGTTTTATGGGTGAAGTGGGAGTTATTCTCTGGTTTATTTGCATGCTGCAAACCATGTACACAAGAAAATAGTAGTCTGTAAAGAATATATAGTTTCACTGAACAGCTCTCTACTGCAGGACAGCTTGATTGATGGTGCAATCTCCCTGTATGGATCAGGGGAGTTTGCTTGGAAATGAGAGTAGAGAAAACTTTGGTGAATACAAATAGTGTTTTGAGAAGAGATTTCAGTCAAAATACACACAAATGTGTCCAACTTGGAACAATAAATGATGATTATATTCAAAACACAGGTATTTTTGTATGCAAGGGTGCAAAGGTCACTCCACAGCATTTGTCAGGCTTTTACAGACATCATTTCAGAATGAAGTACAGCTCTTAAAAGACAGGCTGGCCTGCTGTTTAGGAAGGACATATGGTGTCTGAAGAGTTTCTGATATGATTTAAACTGTCCCTGAGCAGAGGCATATAAATGATGACCACCTGCTCCTAAGTAAAGTGATGCTTCTATAATATGTAGTCATAGTTGCATATGAAAATAAATGGGCATATGAACATTTTGAAACTGTTATACATCAGGATGTAGTCACACTTTGGCCCATGGATAAAGAACATCATTAAAGAAATGATTTAACATTTTGGCTTTGAGGCTTCTTTGCACCAGTATGGGAAGGGGGATGCTGTCTGACAAAGCAACCTTAACACAAGCTCTACTGAATGACCTTTCCAGGGCTTTCACTTATCTCAGGATGGAGTTCACTCAGTTGCCATGTGACCTATGAAGAATGGAGCTTTGATATTCATGGCAGAGCCAACTCTGCTTATGAAGAATATACAGTGCTGTTTAAAGTTTTGTCAAAGGTAGTCAATGAACCTTGTGTTAAAATTTTCACTAAACTATGAAAACAATAATCATGTCAAAATTGAAGCATTACATTGAACATATGAAACATTTCAATGTAAGACACAATGAATGAGACACTTAAACAAAACAATCTGTTGTTTGGGAACCAATTTCTGTATAGTTATACTGTTAAAAGATACAACATAATTATTAATAAAAAAGACTAAATATAACTGCAGTATTTATGTCAAAACCATTCATGTGTTGATGAAGTGTATGAATAGGGGTAAAAATTTAAAGGCAGGCACTTTATGTTTGGCCTCACCTGTGACATAAACAAAAGCACTGTGTTCCTGGATTCCATCCAAGGTTTTCAGCTGAGCTGTGTAAACACCCTCATGCTCCTTGTGTGCAACCTTTAAAGTGATGCTGGCTTGGTTGTCGGCCGTCTTAATGTCCACAGTGCTGGACTGAAGCAGCTGTATGCCTAGAGAACAAAAAAATGAACTGACAAACCAGCACAAATCTAAACTGCCAAAACTCTGGATCCAGTGACTCATCTTTAACAGTCCTCACCATCCCTGAACCAGCTGACATCCTGCTGGAAGGGGAGCAGAGCTGAGGTGAAGGTACACTGCAGTGTGAGGCTGCTGCCCTCCTTTACCCAGGTGGGGGGGAAGGAGGTGCCAAACTGGGCCTGCAAGGCTAAGAGAGAAACATTCAGGAGAAAGACAAGGTTTGAAAATGACATGGTAAGAATGAAGAATGAGGATGAGAAGGAAAGATAAAGGAGAAGATGCAGGAGCACAAGTAGGCAGTGGTAAGGAGGAGGAAAACTGGCAGACAAAAAGAAGGCTCGACAAAGAAAGAAAAGCACTTTTAATTGATATTCTATGTCAGCTTTTGCTGTCCTCACTGGTGCTGGGCAAAGATAACATTGCTATCATAAAGAGGTCCACTCCAGCCACAACATTACTGCACCAAACATATTCCATATGGTAATGACTTTGCATGAATGTCGTTTGGACCACTACAAAGACAAAACGCATCACAGGTAAAGAGGAGGCAAATCAAGAGGCAGAGGGTGTGCAGAGGTAAAGGGCTGACAGGAAGAAGTACGATGATTTATGGCGCTACGAATTAAGAGCTGGGGCCGGCATACTATCCTAAGATCTGTCACCAAACCTGGGCAAAAAAAAAAAAAACTCTCCGTGACAATGAGTACATTTGTGCTGTAACATCAGTTCCTCATTTTTCTCTGCAAGATAGCACTAACAAACACTTCTTTTCTCAGTTCCGTTCCTTTCTCAGTTTCTTTCACTAGTGGCAGGAAATGACACTGAACAGATCAATCCAGAGGGGCTTAATTAACTAAAAAGACCATTTTATGCAGATTGACACAGCCAAACACAAAGCTCCTCCGCTCTAGAGCACAGAAACAGAGGACTGTCAGGAGAGGAATCCCCTGGAGGAAGCAGCAGAGGCCAACAGAAAAGTTGAAGATGTGACAGTTTTTTGAAAGTGAACAATTCCTGACAAGTTATTCCTTCAGCTACTATTCATCCACTTGTCAAAGCACTGGAGCAACACAGTCTGGAAGTGAGAGATATATGCGCCATGAGGTCTTGTCAAATCCCATCCTCAGGGATGAATCTGAGACACTGTGACATGTTTCTTATAATGATCATGCTCTGCTTAGCAGTCCAGGCTATCACATGAGTTTGTATTATATTAAAACACGATGCTTAGATTCAAATGCTCAAACCCTTGCTTCCAGCAGCACACTGATGACAATAATAAGATCACCATGCTTTTGTTTTATAGAGTATTTCACAGAGTTAAATATTATTTGAGACATAAAAATAGCAGCATGCAGTTCTTTGGTACATTTCTGCAGGAAGCAGGACCTTATGCCATTACATGTTGATCCAACTTCATTTTAAAATAACTGCCACTTCATTTCTGAGTGCGCAGAATCAGTGGCGCATTTGCAAGATGCTGATGAAAGTTGTAGACTAAAAGACGTCCCTGTGTAAGAGATGATGATCTGTTTGTATTCGTCCTGAGAAGATGTACTGGACTTTGGTTTAATAGTTCTGTCTCCTGTTTAAAACAGTAATATATTTCCATTCATCAATCCATTATCTGTGCCACTTATCCTAATCAGGGTTGTTATATATTCCTTACTGTTAAATCGGTCTGCAAGAACCATAGTCTTCATTTTAAAATCTCATTGTCAGTCTGCATGACTTATGACCTAACAGAAATAATGCTAAAGGAAATTCAGATTTTTTTATAACCTGGGCTTCGCCAATCAGTATTTTCTTTCACTGAGAATCTATTCATCATTCTCACTGCTGACATCTAGGGGTTTAATTGGTAGACATAACTTTGCAAAGGGGTTCAATAAGGGAAGCAGCGGGTGGTCATAAACACAGATGATAATGTTATAGGTTAGGTCATAAGGTTCAACAGTGAGCTGACAGGAATGATCGCTACAGCTGCAAATATAAGAGCCATGTTGTAAATGATGGTGATGATTCTAAAACAGATCAAACAGAATTTTGTCAAGCTTTTCTTTTTCAGGACTTAGATGCTCTGACCAATGTTGGTTTTGACTGAGAGGGAAGTGACAAGAGAGAGTAAATACAACAGAGTCTCAGTGACATCAAACCACAGTAAAGAACAAATGACATCATTTGTTTCAAACAATCCATGTTTGATTTTTGCAAGAATACCAGTCTCCTCCATCAGAGTCACATGTTCAGTCATCCCATCCATCCACCCTGAGAACCTAGGCACTATGACAACATCAAGCTTCTTCCACCTTTGAAACCTCTGACAGACAACAAGCATAATTCAAGTGCCACTAGAAGTCCTTGTCAGGTAAACTTGATCAAAGGTTGTTTTAGTGGATGACCAGTCCCCTAACTTTCAGAAGAATAGCAGCATACTGTAGGGCCATGAGCAGCTGTCCTCAGATAGCCTCTACTGCAACATATACTGTGTGCAAGATCTCACTGACAATGCCCTGATCCCCACATGTGGTGGAGCCTAATCAAAATAGTGCCACAACTGATTTGTAATACTCCAAGGCTTGAAGCAAAATGGAGAGCATCCAGAATAAATACAGGGAGAAATTCTTTCTATTCCCAAAGCATCTGTCCCCTGTTTTATTTAAACTCATACACACTGTCAACACACTGCTTTCTTTCAGTCCATTTAGATCTTTCTTCATGAGGTGCAGCATGCAGTGTTGGAGTGTTGTGTCACAGTCTTCAATGCCACCCACCCCTACCTCATTTACTAGCAGAGGGAAGAACTTCAAAGGGTGGCAGAGAAAATGAAAGAGGACAGTTTTCATTAGGCCCTGGCATGAAACTTACCGCGGGTCCGTGAGTACTCTGAACCAGCCAGAGCTCCTTGATATGCTGAATCACAGAGTGGCAGAGCGGCAGGGCAGAACAGATTGGAGCATGGCAGGAAGGGTCAGAGATGGAAACAGAGACAGAGAGTTATATTGTGAAACTAAAGGACAAAGAGAGAGAGAGAGAAGGCAGACAAAAGCCACATCTAATATTCCCTTTTACCTATTTTTAACAACCAAAGAAAGTCTATGAAATATAGATGGCAAAGTGAAGCCTTGACAGAGCTCATTAGAACCCTTAATTTCCCCTGGGTGATTAATAAAGCAATCTATCTATCTATCCATCCATCCATCCATCCATCCACCAAAACGATCTAACGCCAGGGAACTAATGGCAGGCAGTGGGTGCTTAAAAATAGGGCGATTCATTTAAAGGAGATATTGATCACCATTGCACCTTTTGTGCTTATTTTAATCTTTCTCATCTTAGTCTGGTGTCACTTCTCATCCAAATATCAAATATAAAATCAAATAATAAAATACTGAAGCGTTGGGGTAGAGCAGCACCTGGAGGGATTCCCCATAATGCCAGAGAGAAGAGACTATTGGTGGGGTCTCCCGCTATGCCCCTCTGGACGGGAAGTATGTAGTTTGGACTTTGCAGGACATATTAGAGTGGGTTCAGTGTGTGATGGTATTCTGTGTCGCTGTGTGTTTGCCAGAGGAGAAAACAAACAAGGAAAAGACAAGCTCTGGTCTTCGACCCCGCTTTACCCAGCTGACGTTACAATACTAAATGTTTGCATCAAGAACCACACTGTGCATGGGTAAGAACAATAATGATCAAAACTCATTCTTCTTAAAAAAAAAATTACATTTGAACTCAGCAATGAAAAGACTGGAAGCTTTAAGAGGAGGCAGATGGGAGGAATTTTTAACGCTGAGGCTAAATGGCCTACTTACAGTTTCCACTCAAAATAAAAAGGGGCATTTACATTCGATTTTTGATTTGCACATCTTTGCAGGGTGTTTAACATGCAAATCTTTTCCACACACAAATTTGTATACACATTTACAGTTTACACACGAACAAATCTCAGTACACCTGCAAATCTGCATACACATTTGCAATTACACACAGACAAAGATACAGGGTGGGTCTTATGTCTCTTATAGGATCGCTGGGCTCTGAGGACTGAGCAGCCAGGACCGGGGACGGTGCTGGAGGAGCCACGTCCGACATGCTTCCGCGAAAGTCGAACGGACACGCCCCTTTATCAGAAATCAGTTGGTGATTGGACAGTTCAGATGAAGGCTCTGAGGAAAGGACTCACGTTGTTACGTAATAACCTGTTTCCTCAGTCCTCGCTCTGCTCAAGTGTTTGTGGGAGGACACAAGGAAACAATGGAACTGAGGGAAACGAGGGAAACAAAGGTGCTTATAAGTTTTAACACCTCTCCAAACTCATGTGCAAATAACAAGACCACCACAGTTGGTCGTGTTTATCAGTTGCCTAAGACACCTGCCATGCAAGGGAATGGGGCTTCTGTTAATTGGACACTTGTGGCCTACTACATCACCTCACTGTGCCTACTTAACTGCTAAGTTTCAGTTTTATCTAATGACTTATTTTATCGTACTTTTCTCCAGTTACTCAGAGTTTAGCAGTAGCGGAAAATGATCTGACTTACTGTCCCTGAAGTGGACACTGGGACGCCTATGGACATAAAGTCATAAAGCCCATTAACCCTCCGTTAGTCTACCAACAGTCCGCATGTACAACAAGTTCAGAACTTCCACATTTTTTATTTACAGCTGTTTATGCAAAGGTCACTTATGAAGGAGACTTTTTTTTCTTGGAGTATACCTTCTCCCACGACAGATGCTGCGCAATGCTTCTGTTTGGATAAGGACATTTTCAGTCAAAACATCCAGGACCCATCTGCTGGCTCTGCAGTGGAGACCTAACCAGCAAGTGCACCAGTGGTCGATTACAACTAATGGTGAGTAAGGTTTAGTTTGTAAACCCCGCTGTTGTTTTTTGGCCATGCACCTGTCTGCTTTTGGGTGTTTTCTAAACACGGTTGCTGTCAGTAGTGTTGTGGATGACCATGCGTGTGTTTTGTTTTCCTGTGTTGTTACTATTCTGTTCCGCTTGGTCAGTGCTTTTGATCGCCTTGCTTTTTGGTTGTTCTTTCCCGGTGTTTGTCTGTAAACCTGGCTGTTCTTTCATCCTTTCACCAAGACTTCACTAATGCAGTGTTATGATTAACCTAGGCTACCAGTGTAGGCTGAAACAAAAGGCCTTATGAAAGGGGCATTTTGGACAGATGTGTAATCCTGTGGCGTAGCCTAAATGCTGCTTGGCCCCTTGTCCCATAGCTACTCAGGTTTGTTTTACAGATATCCTACCCTAGTTTCTCAGCATCCCATTTTAAAAGTGCATTAACTAAGATTTTACACATTATCTGATCAGTCAAGCAAAAGGGGACAGAACATGGTGTCTCTCAGCTATACAATCCACTGCTTACAGCCCTTCTGTTATTTTGGAGTAATTCAAACTTTATGTACATTAGTGCTTTGTGTCACATTATCAAAACCAAAGCGTTCTACTGGACTGGGAAATTTACTCGGTAGTAAGTTAACCGACTAAGACTCAGGGCTGTATTCTGCACTGTTTGTTGCAACCAGGCATCCATCCAAAGCGGTTAGGAGCAGCTTATGGTGTAACATTGTTTCGAGTCTCTCTAGACCCTCTAGCACCCGAGGGGATAAAGAAGATTAGGTAGAGTACTGTTAAATTATGAAGCTAAATTCTTGTATATCAGTTCTCGGAAGGAATAATTTTGTAACCCAACATATCTAGAATAGTTTTCCAGCAAGTTTGCGCTAATATGAAACAAGCAGCTACTCACAGTTCACCACAAGTGTTGCAAAGGTCATAGCTTCCCCCAGGGGACTCTTTGCTACCACTTTATACTCGCCAGCATCATCAGGAGAGCACCTTGATAGGATACAAGACGTCAGTTATTTGTCTGTGAAAGATGAAAATGGCTTCACTGTGTTGTTTCAGCTGTTAAATTATCCCTAAAATACAACATAACTATCAGACCACTCTATGTAATTGACTCTCTTCATCATTTGATTTTAGATAATCTTCAGTGTTTATTTCTGTTTGACAATCATTTTGCATCTCATAAAACTGCATTTTCAGAATTGGCAAGACTGTGTTATCCACACTTGTCTCATCTTACACACTCCTATGTCATTTGTACATATTTATACACAGTCATTTTTAGGCTTTAATAAGAGATTTGCCCTAATAACCTACCTTCTGATCTCCAGTGAGTTGAGACCAAACTTCTGCTCAAGGGTGTAATTCCATGGTTGGTCAGACATTCTCATTGGGACACCATCTTTATACCTGAATTAAAAATGTAGAAAAATAGATATTACTAACCTACTGTTTATAAGTTTTTGTTTTTATATCAAAGTAAAGGAGAACAGCGGGCTACACTTGGGTGGTTGAGGCTCATGCCCACTGATTCCTTATGCACCTATCTGACTAGTCAAATATTAGTTCGGCCAGGGAAGGCCTTTGATCTCTCATTCTGTTTTGTGCCGGGCATCGTTGAGGGCAGCCTCTTGCAGCTCATTGGGCTTGATGGGACCCATATGTGATGGTGAAATGTTAGAGCTGCAGGTTATCTGGATCTCAGCTTAGGTTTATGAATCCTGAGCACACCGTCCTTTCATCACATAGTCAACGCAGCAGCTCAAGTATCAAGGCTGGCAGTTTGGCACGTTGCATGAACACAGGTGATTTCATATTAATATCATGGGCAGTATTCAAGTCAGGGTTCACTGCTGTAGTGTCACGACTCTTGTTCTTTTTTTTTTTCTTTTTTTTTACACAACCATCTCATGAGTTTTAGTCTGTTTACACAGGTGTATAACTGAACTGACCCCTCACCTGTCTCTAATGATTTCATAACAAATAGGGTTGGATAAAAATATTGATTTTTTTCTGATTAGTTCCAATTCTTACTTGAACGATTCAGTATAGATTCTTGAAATCTCGATCAGTTTTTGCATTTTCTGAGAAAGCACACATCTATGCTAAGTATTATGTGTATGCAGAGGTTACTTGTTGAAAGTGGTTCAGTTTGGACTGCATGGCTTGTAAAATATGTACTTTGTGGAAAATGCAGCCTGCACAAAAATGTTATATTAAGTTATATAGTAACGTAGGTGATAGCTGGCTATGTTAGCCACATTGAGTTATGGCAGTCAGCCAGCATGTCACACTTTAGACTGTCATGATTCAGGATGTTTGGCTGACTGTGGCTAACTCGTAGTGGACCTAGAGATCCTGTTGAGGAGAGGGACAGGCTGAAAAAAGACACTGATCTAAGCTTCTGCTACTGTATGCAGATGGAAGGGCTAGCATCTACTTTTTAAATTATGGACAATAATGACAAAGATTTTATTATTTCTGCTCAGATGTTTTGCACAGGTACCTAAAAAAAGTAATGTTGTAGTTGTTTTTCATTTGCTGAGGAAAATAAATGCTTAGTCCAACATTATAACCAGGAAATGTTTACAATGTGAACTTCAGATAATTTTATACTTGAGGAAACAGTGTTGTTCGCTTGCTGAATGTAGAAAACAATTTAAGCTCTGAAAATCACCTTCTGCAGCATCTGAACTAAATGAAATCATAATGAAATGAAATGAATCAAAACGGAATTGAACTGAGATAAGTATCAGTATCCAGTCCTAATAATCATTTTCATTATTTTTTAATATTAGATTGATTCAACCTTTTGTTTACAAATGATCAAAAAATGGTGAAATAATGTCAGTTTCCCATGTTCAAAAGAGGGGCCTGAGTTTTTTGTCTGTCTAAAACACAAATGGATTTTGCAGTGATATAAAACTGAGAAACGCAGCAAATGATCGCAGTCATAAAGCTGAAACCACAAAGTCTGATCTCATTTCTTGATACTGAATTATGTTGTGATTGACTCATCTAAGAAAAAAGTGATCATTTCAACTCTACTGCAGTGATAAAGTTAAGTTGTATCAGGAGTGCATATTATTTTACACCAGCTTTTCTCAGTGACTTATAACTGTGGAGCATGAGACTTTTTTTTCTGCTGTAACCTTTTCCAGCCATGTAAGAAACTAAATTAAAATTACACCAGTCTGTAGCATGACCACAGCAGTAGAGTTTGATACGAGCTTATTGAAAAGGAATCGCAGAAGGTCAGTTAACTCCAAAAGAATGGAGTGCTGCAGAGACAGAAGTTCTTACCACGTGACCTTTGGGGGTGGAGAGCCGCAGATGGTACAGGACAGTTTGACCGTCATGCCCTCCCAGACAGTGTGAGCCCTGAGAGGGATTGGAAAGTCTGGAGCCTTCTGACTGAGAAGCTCCAGGTACTTTATGTAGGAAGATGCCTTCTCTTGAGCCTGGAGCACAGATAAATCCAGGATAAACAACATTTATAAGCAATCGTTTGCTCATTTAAGGTGAAAAGTAACATGCTGTCAAGTAAAAACTGTAAATAGTCTGAATAATCTGATGGTAGTTTTGCACTGGATGAACAAGAAATGGAAAAATACAGTAACTACAAAAGCACTGATATGTTTATCTTTGGTAGATCAAAGTTGATTAAAATAGGTCACCAGTGTGACCTTATTTTCCATGCTGTACTTAAAAATGTAGTAAAATTCAGTTTACAGCTTCTGAAGGAAAATGCAGACTCTCGTACTGCATGTATTTTATTCAGTGCACATGAATAAGGCAAATATCTAAATGCACATTGTTTTGTAGTTTACTGAAAATATAAAATGACAAACCTGGAAGATTGGAATTTAAGCAATATCTTCATCATATCTCTACAAATAACTTAATTCCACTTTTTAACAATTAACACTACATTGTTATATTTATAAAGTGCCTTTTAGCTTGGATTTGATAAACCAACCTTGATCACATAACTTAAACCATTAAATCAGACCTAACAGAATAATCATATAAATAATGATAAAATGTAATTATCTGGAGAGTGGTTTAGTGGGTACAGCATGATATAACACTGTCAAAGTTTGAGGTTCAGGTGTCGTACTGAAAGCAGATGCACTGATTGTATTCACCAAATCATTTCCTCATCTCTGATTGAAATTGTTATAATCACTGAAACAAGTTGCTCTAGTCAGATCCACCAATTTTAATGTTGCATGATTGAGAACACAGTGAACAAGGTTGACTATGTATTGTGTTGATAAAGCTGAATACAAGGCAGCAGCAGTGTTGTAGTCCACTTCTGACACCAAAACTTGACCTCTACCTGTTTGCGAAGGGCCATTTTGTCAATGCGTGTGCGTAACACATGCTGGTTCCTGATCACATCTAGCTCCAGTTTCTCAGCCTCGTTTCCAAACAATGTCCACTTGTCTCTGTGAAACTCTTCTTCATCAGCAGCCAGAGTTTCCTTGAGGATTTCCCTGGTGGAACAAAGCATTTGTATTCGTGTAGAATCATTATACTTAGAATAACAGATTCTTATAGACGTACAACTTGACAGCAAAGCATTAAATAGATGTTCAGACTGCGTGTGGTAAAACACAACTCCCGCCTTTGTTTTAACACAAGGGGCTGCAGGGGTTGGGGTGCAGGGTAAGTGTTGTAGGCGTGTATGATATGGCCACATTGTGATGAGTTGATGTGAGTGACTTCGTTCACCTTCCCAGCCCATAAGTTTCTGTTGTGTTTTGGTTAGCCATGCTGCTAATATAGCCTACTGTACTCTACGCTAGCTCCAATTCCTACAACCAGTGTAGAGACATCCTTTCCTCAAAAAAACACAGTATAACATCCTTAGCTAATCAAAGCACATGGCCCAAATTTGAGTGAAGAGCAGTGAATGCTCATGCTAAGAAGGTAAACACAAGTCTTCTTCTTGTGGGTGTTCACATTCGAGCTGTCTCATGCAATTGATTGGTCAAGGCGGCACCTTTGCTGGATTGTTCAAACTAGGGAGTTTTTCGGCCCCACTGTCACCAAGTGCTTGCTCAAGGGGGATTTTTTGGGTGTTTCCTCTTTAATAACAGTAAGGTCTAGACCTTACTTTGTAAAGTGTCCTGAGACGACCTTTGTTGTGATTTGGTGCTATACAAATAAATTGAATTGAATTTGAAAACTTTGATTAGGTTGTGGAAACAATCCAGACCAACGTCAGAGGAGGTAACAAGAGTAGAGACAGCAGTTCAGGTTTGAACATAATTTCTAACAATGGGCTGACCTCTGAAAGAAAAACAGAAATTTTACTTTATTTTTTGTGTGTATACAGAGCAGCAGGTCCCAGTCCATTTACCGACAAATTCTAGTTTTATGATATTTGCCAGTTGATCGTTTTAAAAGGCTCAATGGTGAGGCTGGTGTTGTGCTGCTCCTTTTATACCTCCATGTCATTTCACATGAGCACCATTCTCTCACACACTTAAAGGCTTTGAGATGTTGGCCTTTATGAGTGGAATCTCAAGCCTCAGTGCCTCTGCTGATTCACGTCACTGTGAGAAGATGAGGTGCTGGTACTCTGACAGCTCTCTCACGGTGATGTGCGCCTCTCCAGGACCCTTTCAGGTGTGGACAGTTCAAAGCGACACTGTATCGCCGGCGTTGTGACATCCTTGAATTCCCTTTCATCAAGTTGGTTGTCATGGAGATAGCAGGCAGTTGTGATTCAGCCAGAAGAAACAAATTTTATCTTTGTGTTTCTGGGCAGCAAGGTGCCATAGTAAGTAGGGCATGTATTGTAACTGGGGTCTGAGGTTTAAGACTTGTTTTTCATTTCCACCTTTACTACAGAGTGTGGTTACACTGTACAGTGAATTCATACCAGCTCTACGGCTTCTGAACCTGTCCACAGAGCTCATTGTAAAGGCTGTTAAACAAAACCAGACATCAACGATGCCCTCTGTAGTCTATAATGTATACACATTTGTATGGTAGCTGAGAATATATTATCTTACTGTACATTGTAAATTCTCATATGCAGTTCTGCTTGATATGCATGGGAGTATATACAACGTGCACAATCCTAAATTTGCCCTGGCTTTTAAATGAAGCGTTTTAATACCCCCCTTTCTCACCATCAGAGGGGGGTGTATCCTGAGCTGTCTTTTGATTGACAGTCCCCATGGCTCAATTATTTGAACACTTACATCACACACACACACACACACTCATATTGCCACTACAGAGAAACAGCGTCTTAAATATGCACAAGCATTTCAGTGAGTTCTGAATGCCACTAGAGCATGAATGGTCCTACAAATTCTTGTGATACTTCAATGAAATGCCCATACAGCATGAATAAATATGCAAATTCATATGAGCATACTTAGATACATATGCAAAAAAAAAGTGTACACCAACGCACTCCCACTCTGAGTCACCCAGAAAGCGTGGTTTTGACTTTCTGCCACAGGCTTGTTTAGTGAGGTGTGTGCATGTCAGTGTTTTTAATCTTTGTGGGCGCAGAGATTTTTGAGAAGTTCTTGAGGGAATGAGCCACCACAACACATGAAGTCAGAGGGTATCAGAGGGTTTATGGCTTAGTTATTCTTCCAAATGGAAATTTTAATATTGCTTTTTGGTGTGAAGAACAGCAAACACAGCATGCATGAGTCAGCTGCATAATTTACATCGCCCCTTACAACAAGGAGGAGACGATGGAGAAACCATTGTGTGAATCACATAGTAATGTGCAATTAGAGCCACACATGCCAATGCATAAATATCTTGTGCATTAATTTCCACACAAATCGGAACAAATGTCATGCTTCCCCGTCTGTCAGTGCTCAGCTCCTCCAGATATATTGTGCCTGGCTTCAAGGGCTTTCATCTCATCCTTCCGCCTTTCCCTCTCTTAACATGGGAGGAGTCGGTCATCTTCTGCATTACTAGATTTGCAGCCTAAAATATCCATTCATACCATATTCATCTCAGCAATTCTGAGGGAGATAAGACTTGTGAAAAATTGATTTTGTTCGAGAACTTGCTTCAGGAGTCAAACTTGTTTAGTCTTGAGGTAGAGGGCTTCAACAGGAGGAAAAAATCGGAGGATCAATGGATTAGAGCCAAGCATGTTAGTGGATGAGATACACACTCGTTGATGGTGGCATGGGAGAGGGTACCTAATGAGATGCCAAGTTGGCAGGGACACATCGCTGCAGCTGAAACTCATTACTGTCAAATGTGTTTTATCTTTCAAGAGGGTGTGATTTCACCCTCTCTGACTTCCTCCCTTTTCACCCTCTCTCCTTGGCAACTCTGTCTTCTAGTATTACTCATCTTCTCCTTCAGTACTCATTGTGACCCCTTGTCTGTCCGTCAGTTTACTGTTGGCAGGCAGAGCTTCCTTTCATGGCTTGAAGAATGAAATATGTGACATTTAACAGTGATGAAGAAGTCTGCTTAAGCTAGAAGTGTCAAATCTTTTTTGACACAACAAGAGTCTAATCAAGTTCTGGATGGATGGGAGAACAGGAAGGAGGCTGCTGCTAAGCCTCCAAATGTGAAATTGTTACTGAATCCCAACACAGATACTACAAGACCCAGACAGCACAAGGTGCCCCTACAGTGCATGAGGGATTTTGGTAAAGCAAATTATGTCAAAAGAGGCTTCCTGTTCTCTGTGACCCAGACCTCCATGTTCTGGGTCTTATTTTTAGATGTCTGACATCTTCTCCATGACAGCTGTGCAGTAATCCCTTCCTGGCAACAAGACCATAAGAAAGTAAAAGATGGCTTGTTCATGTCCTCTACAAAATCGTCTCAGATTCACTAAGAAGTTAGACTTTCTGTACTGGCAGCAAATTAAGTCCAGTCACCAGCTGAATTAGTCACCGTTCAAATTTTTTTCTAATGTCTGGTAAATTTTTCAGTACTTGTGTGGGTAATAACAGTACTTTTATTGTGTTTCCTGGATTATCAAACCATTTTTAGAGTTGCAACTAATGATTATTTTCATAATCAGTTATCCTACTTATTATTTATTTATTTCATCCATTATTTATAAAAGTAAAGTTGTGAAAAATATCCAAAATCCACTGTACTATTTACTGTATGGAAGAAAATGTCCACATAAAAACACTACACCCAGAAAATGTGACATTTTTGCTTGAAGAAAATCAAAATAGGTTTCTGTTGACTGACTGATTAATTCGCTAATACTTTGGCTCTTCTTTCTTCTGGTAAGATGCAAGGCTCCTTCCTCTTTTTTGTACAGCACAATACAAATGAAAGGCTCTAAATGATTATGGCTTATTGGTTTCATGACATCTGCGAGACAGCAAATGATGAGACAAGTTACCAGCTGGCCTTTCACGTACAGATCTGATGGATGACAGTGAGGAAAGGGCTCTACTTTCTGCTGAGCCTCTTTGTTGGCGTAGGTGCTTATGTGTTGTCTGGCTTGGGCGGCATAAATGACTCTCAAACCATTTCTCAAAAAAAAAAGTCATGAGTGAGGATGTGGTGGTAATTTCTGATGGCCAGGCAGAATTTCATGAAAAGTACAGATCATCAAGGAAGGACGTCCTCTGGAGAAATGAGGAGGCTTGCTTAGGGATCGGCTCTGATAACTGGGGTTTTGGATTTGGCTCCAAGTTGGTGAATACCCAGATCCCTGAAGCTTTGTGGTTAATAGTGTTCTTATCGAACCTATCCTTCACGTTCTCTTGTTTACACACTTTGGCCTTTCTACAGATGTCACCACAGGGGAAAAAAGACAATTACCAACTTCTGATTAATTAGCATCACTGTTGTAACATGTGTCGGGTATCAAAGTTTGAAAGAAAAATGCTGTCGTAAGCAAACACGGTGGACTGGCTTAACCTATGCGAAGTCAGTAAGTCCTCTGCTTAAATATTTATCTATCGTCCAACATATTAAAGAAAGAACGGGTGTTATTGTTGATAGTAGTTAGTAGCTATCCCTTCACAATGTCAAGGAATATTATGCCATATCAGCAATATTGGATATTAAATCTTTATCAGTGTGATTTGAAAAATACAAATTCCTGTCTGGTGTTTTCTATTAATAACTTCTCTATTGGTTTTCAAGAAAATGTCTTTATAATGTCAACATTTATATTGATATTTTGAAATAATTTTCATATCCAGTACACCATTTGACCCATATCATCCACTCCTCAGTCTGGTTGGCGATTAACAAAAACATCTGCCATATATAGTATTTGGCTAGATCCTATGTCTTACCATGTCCTGTGGCGGGGGAAGTTGTCCATGTTCAGGATCTCTTTGACAGACATCAGGTCAGCAGGGATGATGGGATAGAAATCAGAGTAGGATGCTTCTTCATCACTGTGGTGTCCAGGCAGCGTTGGGTGGGGAATAAAACAAAGCCTTATTAAGACAAGACATCTTGCATGTCATCAAATGACACAGGTGAAGTATTATCCTACAGTTAGTTATTCTGTTGAGTGTAGCATGCGTATTCATTTTGTTTATGGCTAATTATGTAATCTCACTTTCATCAGGCCATTGTTTCCCTCGGTCACTAGAAAACAGCAGTGACGCTGTTCTCTCTGTGAACAGCAGAGGAGGCCATACATCAGAGAGAGCTCCAGTACAGTAGGCAGCCATAATATACATGAGGTTTCATTTATTCCAACATGCCAGGAACTCCGTTTTAAACTAGCAACTCTTATCTTATGCGGACACAAGACAGCTTTAATGGATAGATTCTGTTTTCTCTCCTTTTGCGACAACAAGCACGGTCAACAACAACAAACAAAAATCAAACAAAACCGCAAAGAAGCGAGAGTCTGTGAAAGGCAGACGCTCTTTGAAATATGATGTCAATATTGTCACACTAATACTTTGTCAATCTGCACAGCTCAGGGGTAAGCCACATTGTTTGGCACAGCATATTAGTCTCTGCTCAGTATAAACACACACTCCCATGTTTAAAATATTACGGTGGGATTTTCCGATTCAATTCCAATAAGAAAAGTGCTGTACTTTTATGATAGGTGTTGATGATTTCAACTGTCACCCTTGAACTGTCTGTGTGACAGCTGCTGTGCATGAAGTTTCTTCACTTTGTTTTATGTGAGGAGTGCATGGTGCAGTGAACTGGAGCCCAGTGTTATCTGTTAAATCTATTAGTCACCTCCCATGTTTGTTGTGCTAATCCAGGTATCGCAGTAGCGTATCAAATGACCTGTTTTCTCTCAAGAGCATGACATGTTATGCTCATCAACTGGCACTGTTCCCCTTTCAGACACCAACATGCAAGCACGCATAATAATGTTTTGGGGGGGGCTCACATAATCAGGAGGAACAGGTTTGTGAGCACAGGCAAATGATGACAGTGTGGTGAAGTGCTTTTAGATCAAATTCATCATGTTGTTCATGGTACAATGGCAATGTTAATTGTTGCAGCATCACAGCATGCAGTCATCTGCACTGTTCAGTTTTGAATCCACAATGTGTCTGTGCCAACTTGTGGTAGAGCAGTTTGTGTTCCAGCTGAGGACTGGAGACGATTAAGTCGCTTCATTATGGGTGCATATGCAGACACACACACATGTTGGTATTTCAAGATGTGATGACACCCACTGATGTAAAGCTTTCCCTAGCTCCTCACCCTAACCTTAACAGTCATAAATGCATAAACGAAACCTAATTCTAACCTTATCTTTCAAACCAAGTCTTAACCTTCAAACCCATGAAGCTGTGAGGACGCAGAATGTCTTCAAATTCACAAGTACAGGTGTCCTCACAATGATAGTTTGTCAACACAAATACTGAAAGACTTGTATGCACACAGACAATAGGGACATGTGTAAGCCTACACTGAAGCATGAGCTCTCTATTTAAAGCACCAACAATAAGCAGAGCTGACCTTTTTTCTATTTTCACTTGCATACACAGCAGAAGGGCATTTGTTGTTTATGGCGAGGTCATTTGAGGCAGTGAAGTTGAAAGGCATTTTTGTAACAGGAGGCGCATTAAGTTTTATTCACAGATGGCTGATGCACAATGAGTAATTACAACCTCACTGGCAGGATATTTGAAGTTTGAAAGCTTTCCTTGGTTTAGATGTGTTATTAATCTACATGCTTGTGTTTTGCCAGACTTTAAATTACACTACATTACAGTACAACACTGCTCAGCTGCAAAGAATAAGTGCAAAAATAAAAATCTGTTTGTGTGGCAGAACAGTCTATTTACCCAGCTGTGTCAAACCCCCGCAACGGCCGCTGCCGCTGCTGTAACATTTAACCTCTGGCATTACTTTGAATAGGCCATCTTTTAAATTGCAATGCAAATTGACGTTACTTCTCTTTTCCTTTGTTTGTAAGCTGGGAAATTTCCCCATTTAACAGTGGTGAGAGGACAACTTCTGCTTTTACCGTCTTAATTTTCTCTTTGCTTTTGTTTTGGTTCCCTGTGAGTGTATGCTGAGAGGCTCAGGCCGTTGAATAATGTAGTGCGGATCCTGCAGCTGGGCAGTGTTCTCATGTACACCCCACAGGTATGCACAGGGACACAAATACTCGAGGCACACACATGAACAGGAACATGCACACACATGTGCACCCAATGGAGGTTGTGTGTTTGTGTTTATACACAACAGGGTTCCTCAAAATATTAACTTTGTGTAAAGAGGAAATAATAAAGACTTCTCTGAGCGTGTCAACAATTTGTACTATGTCTATTACACAAATAACAAAACATTGTTGATTAATCCCATAGTTATGAGCTGTTGTACAAGCACGAAAATGAAACTCTTTTATTCTTTATTACTTTTGTTTGCTAAACCTACCCAGAGGCCACTTTGTTAAGTCTAAACTGAAGATAAATTTAAGTGTGCGCCAGCTGAGGATGTTCTAAGTATAAATTTCACAATGCACCTGCTTTCTCTCTGTCTTGCTTCTTTTTTAACAAGGAGGGACATGACCTCTAAGTTTGGCTGAACCAAGCTTGATGGAATAATTGCTTATTTTCATCATCCCTAAGGAAATGGGCCCAGTTCTCTTTATTCTGTAATAGAGTTTGCAGACCCACAGGTTAGTGTAATTTAATAACTCATTGCAGAGGGGGGCTGGTGAAAATGAAGGCACATTTGACTTGAGACTATTAGAGCTTGCCGAGATGATACCTTTTACCTTGGGTCTCAAAATCATCTGGGAAGACTGGTGTGTTTTTTTTTTCTTTTTCTCCTGCCACAGTGCAACTGCACAGGCCTGCTGCATGTGAGTGAGCATGAGCAGGAGTACAACGACACTCAGATATATTCATAGTTTAGTGGATTTCTGGACCATTACTGTTCTTTTACCCAAAGCTTATGTTAAAACTAACTAAGTCAGGTCTCTGCAGCAGCAACAATAACACGGTGCGTCTCCATTGAAAAAGTTGAAATACTGCACTCGGATGTGGTGGAAAAGCTGCCGTGTCAATAAAAACAAATTGAGTTAAAGTGTGATGGAAAAAGACAAAAACAGAAATACAATATTTTCTACATTTTTATTTATTTGAGATTTGACTGGCGCTTTTAGCTACATCATCCCACTGTGTCCTCTTCTTCCTCAGTGGTTTAATGGTACCTGATGTGTGCCACTAATTATCTCCATGTGCCCCACTAATATTTTGCAGAACAGTGATAGAAATGCGCATTAGTTTTCTTTTTTCACTTTGCTGGAAATTCATTAAAGGACTTGAAAGGTGCCTTTAAAAAAAAAAAGCAATAATATTTTAGCATCCCAACCACACAGCCCATGTGTTCATGAAGGATATGTAACTCTTTACAAATAGGTCATGAATGTATAGTCTTGTTTGAAAGGGTTTGGTCCTGTCATAGGTTGTGTTGACAATAAGATAAATACAGAATAATGCCACAAATGTTTTATGATGCATTCTCAGATAAAATAATAATGTTCTGGTAATGTATTTGCACCTGGAAGTGAAGGTCGTCTTCTTCTTCTGAGAGGACAGTTGGATGCTTTGAGACATCTGGGACGACTGCTCCTCCTGCTCTCGCTGCATCACTGTCCTGGTTTCCATGGTAACCCCCCCAACCGGCACCTGTGGAGGGAGGGGGAGCTGAAGATGCAGTGATGTGTAGGAGGCAGTCAAGGCGCCGTAGCCTTGGCCGAGAGCATAACTACATTATCTTTATCAGAAGTCAACAGGCAGTCGTATGTGGAGCAGCTCAAAGCTGCGTGTTTGATACTGAGTGCAAATGAGTTGCCAAATTAATGACCACTTTGCATCTCAGCCTTTGCAAGAGGCTACTTTATATTGTGCTTTGTGTTAAGAAGAGACCTTACAGTTACATTTCTAGTTCTATTCTCAGTTTAAGTGGCTACATGGTGATTGTTCCATGTCCTTAAGTGCAGAATAGTAAAATCATTCTCCAGTAACGGCTTAAAACAGAATGCAATCTTTACACTCTTTTTGGAAATGTTTCAGGAAGTGCTGAACTTTAACTAAATGGCTTAATGAATATTTTCATTAGTTAATTAGTCTTCCAGTGATCTTCTTGAGTATCTTTTGTCTTTTTTTTTTTTTTTTTTTTTGGGGTGGGCGGGGGGCATTTTTTTTTACAGACGGGAAATGGATGAAGACAGAAGGTTGTGAAATGCATCAATGGAGTCAAATGGGGTTTCGGGTGTGGCTGTGGAGAAAAGGTGTGTTTTTAGTCCCCCATTTAATGAATCACCCCTTTGTGGGCTGCTGAGACACTAATTTATCAGTTGGGGTCTGCCCTGCTGCTGCCCACACCCTGTCCGTCATTAATCACTTGGCTGCTCTGGGGACGTGAGTGCAAAAGGCACCCAACAAACAGAATCAGGTCACACCTAAATGTTAGCTTCATTCACCCTCTCCCAGAATCAACCAGCTGTATTAGCACCATAAACAAGTGTAATGTGTTATTTCTTCTCATCATCTTCAATTACACTGTGCAAAGCAGCAGCAAGTTAGCTAATAGGCTAGCAAGTCATCTATTTCCTTTTTTGTGGCTCACTGTTATGCAAGCAGAGAGGTTTGTTTGAGCACTGTTAATAGAAAGTCAACCTCTGGCACATTAAAATTGATCAGTCGCAATGGGCAGGCAAGATTCTGAGCCCCTGGAGGGATGGGAGGAAAAGCAGTGTTTTCAGTCTCTGGTGTGAAATTAGAGCTCAGCTTCTGGGTTTCTGATTGAAAAAAATGCAAAACAAGAGAATGTATCAAGAAGGAAACTGATTTACAGCGCTACTGATTGATAGTGGGAGCACAGGAGGAGCTTGCTTTATACCTATAGAGACAACAGGAGCGAAGAAGCCTCTGACAATACAAAGACAAATAATTAACAGCATTTTGCAGATGTTCTGCACAGTGTGTGCATGTTACCTATATATGTATAAATCTGATGGTTAACACACTTGTAAATTAGCTCAAAGATATTTGTAATTTGTGGTAGATCTAGATAAAGGCTGAGTAAAGAAAATCCTACTCACGCTTCTTTTTAAAATACAGGTCGTCTAGGCATCAAAAGATCTGTAGGACAGATATATCCCGCTTCCTTTTCTGTCTACCTGTCTCTCTTTCCTTGAAAATCTTGTCTATGGCTCACCTCTCTCTATTGTGTCTGTCTGTCTATCTGTGTACTGTACCTCGCTCCCTTCATGCCTCTCTTGATTAAGCGGTGACCCTGAACACAAAGTGTCCTTCAGTGCCAACTATGTGGACAACCCAATGCTCTCTCATTCTTAAGTTGGTAAATATAGACCAGTGATCCCCTACTCTCACACTCTTGGTCCTAAATGGCCACACAAAACCACCACAGCCACACACGCAGACAGATCATTGCCATCAGCCAGATCCATTTACAGACAGTGCCACGGTCAAGCAGAACCGAGATGACACAATAGCTCCCTGTACAGCAACCAAATGACCCGGCAGCTGAAAGGAACAGCTGGAAAGGCCTCAGGAGAATAACTGGCTCCGGTGGAACCACAAATGTCTGCTCAATAACTGTCACTAAAAGAAATATATATTTATATCAACCCTCTCAGAACTGTCCCACGTGGGTATAAATGTTATGAAATTGAAGGCTGGGAGATGACAAGTGGGGAGATGGAGGAGACGAGGTCAGGACGAGTTCTAGGGTTAATATTGTAGTTAATGGATGGTTTGCTCTGAAATTTTGCTCAAATATTCATGTTCTGCAGGGGATGAACACCTCTGACTTTGTTGAACCACTACTTGTTATCTAGTGCCACAAGTGGGTCAGAATTTTCACTTATCCAGTGAAGTATGTGTTTAGACATTTATATTGCCAAGAGGATAAATCCTCAAGACTTTGGCTTTCCACTGACTTTTCCTCAAGCACCACCATGAATTTGATTTGTGGCTTTGAGTGAAATATCTCAACAATTATTGGATGGATTGCCACGAGATGTGGTGCAGAATTCTGTATTCCACTTGGGGCAAATGGATGATATTTGTTCAGTCCCACTGAAAAGTTGGTTTTTCCTCTGCAAATAATTTTAAGGAAGCCCACATTTTATTACGATTATCAGTTGTCATGGTTGTATGATATTCAGTGTTTGTGTGTCCAGTAGTGCTGACCGACTGGGACTTAAAGCACACAGGTGCTGTAAAGAAAGAAGGCATTGTTCAAGGCCTCAGCTTGTAGGGAAGGATGATTTGAGGGTGGGATTTAGTTTTTAGTGGCCACACCTGCCTCTGGAATATCAACACACAATACAAGCAAGGGTTGCCAGGTCTTCTCTTCTCATCATACATCAGCAGTGAGTGTCTGACTAAGAATAACTACTGGGACAAAGCAGCTGAGGTCCATTCCTATTAGCCCTTTTCCATTTGGGAGAAAGCTCAGCATCCAGGTCCACCAGGGACAATTCATGTCATGCTGTGGCCTTATTTCCTACAGCACTTAGAATGCAAGGGGGGGGGGGGGCTATTGTGTTTTCTTGAAAGCTCTGAGAGAATAAAATGATGTAGCACTTATATTAATAAGTTACTGAACTGCTTTCGTGCTTAAAACTCGACCAGCGCTGCTTCTGTCTGTTCAGTGCCTGCTTCATGTAGACCACTTATCCAAAACAGTTTGTTTGCACTTTCCCAGAGCACCTAAAGCATAAATATGTCATTAATTTGTACAGGTGAAACATGTATGGCAGGCCAACAAGGAATAAATATTTGCCACATGCCCAGAATGACATCTTGTTTTATTAATCATTAATCCTTATTCACAATTTATGCTCTGTGCTTTTACTTGAATAAATTATAAATAAAAGAGTCAGTATGACAAACATTTACTCCTTGTTGTATGAGCTTACCTTTTTATCTGCGCCTCACAAATGCAGAGGAATCTTAATGTATGGCAAAGGTGGAAGAGAGCAGTTTGGGATATCCAAGCTGTATTTGAAGCTATATTCCAGTCAGTTTGCAGCAAACTAGTGAAAAATATGAAGGATGGTGGAACAATTTGGAGGGATTGATATGTATTACATCCAAAGTACTTTATGAACTTTTTAAAAATTATTATAGATGAACTGTCACAATTTTGAAGAGGTGATCGTATGTAATACAAACCGCTCACTGAATAAGTAGCCACTACTTAGGGCTGCACGATAAATCATTTTGTGAGAGTGATTTAGATCCCTATGTGATCTAAATTACTCTCACAAAACGATTTATTGTGCAGCCCTACAATCAGTGTTAGAGTTTAGATTCTTGACATTTGAAGAATCAGTATTGGATTTTTCAGATAAAAATAATTGCAATTAATTGGAAAATTTCTTTTGCATTATTATTCATTTTCTACTGCTTAGTCCCTGAACGGGGTCACAGGCCAGAGCCAATCCCGGTCGGCAATCGGGCGAAGGCGGGGTACACCCTGGACAGGTCGCCAATCCATCGCAGGGCTAACACA
>NW_018127891.1:853561-880840 GCF_001952655.1 Monopterus albus | reverse complement strand
TAAAAAAAAAATAAAAAGTTTGGTATCTAGCTGCACAGTGTTGGCGTGCTCAGACTGTACACCTGTCAGTGTTCAGCAGTTATCTGTCACTTTTAAAACTAACCCAATAGTTCTTCTTTGCCTTGGTGGAAACTAAATATTACTAAAATTAGTTTTCATCATCCCACCCACTGGTGATTGGACGCATAATAGACCTTAATAGACACTAAAGTCTCCGGTATGATCCATCATTTCCTGGCCAGCCTTGACAGCTGTTTTTTGTGCCTTTTTCTAATCAAGCACCCATTAAGAGCTCATTACAATGCAAGAGAAGAAAGGGAGGGTGTGAAGTGATTGCATGCAATTACATGCACACTTCAAAACTGATTCGGTTTGGTAGAGAGGTAGGTACCTTTTCAATGCAGATTGGCAGAAAAATGGCTGCTTGTTGTACTTCACTTACAGCAAAGTATAAATACAATGACGTTTCTGTTGGGTGCTCCTTAACACTGCCTGTCATCAGTGTTCAGTGAACCAACTGGAGCCAGCATATATATTAATCATCATTTTACATGCAGTGTCACGTCAGTGCTATAACCGAAACAGATTAATGATGATGATTGGGTTTTTTGGGGTTTTGTTTAAAATTGGTTTGCTTTTCACTGGATGGGAAAACGGTCGACCAGATGGAACTTAGTAGGTGAGCTTAAAGAGGCCATACTTCATGAGAACCACTTGTCAGATGGTCGAACAGCATCAGAAATCACCCTCATACTTTTAATGTCCTAGGCATTCTGATGACACCTTGTATTAAGGTTTCTTTATGTAACCTGTTCCTGAGAAGTTATACACGTCATAATAATAATATTAAACACCCTGTCTGCTGACAGTCATCAACTTTTCTCTCTAGTTATACTTGACCAGATGTACCCTGTAGAAACTCATAAGCATGCCTAAGCATTTAACAGTCTAACTAGACATCCTATCTCCACTAAACATTTCTAATACATAAAGTATCTATCCAATTTCTATCTGACTAAAAATACCTCACAAGGGAATTTCTTCAAATTTGGCACAAATATCCACTTGGACTCAAGGATTAACTGATTAGATTTTGGTGGTCAAAGGTCAAGATCACTGACCTTTGTCCCATGAATTTGACTGGTTAGCGAATGCATAGAACCTCAAAGCAATAATTCCAGTTTCACCTTTGCTTTGTCTCCATGTGGGAACTTTAAATGTGGATAGTGTAATAAATTAGGCAATACTAACTGCTAATACCCCAAAGTAGACTTTGGGTTGGGGCGGGGGGATCAAGGCCATATACAGTATCAAGTTTCAAGGACATGTTGGAGTGTGTTTGTGTGGGTGTGTTCTGAGGGGAGGAAAAAAAACAAGGTATGTATTTCTGGATTTCAAGCCTGCACTTAACTTTCTGGCATTTTTTTATATAAGGGTCAAACTTTGTTAACGTCCCTTGTGCTCTCACTACTACAAATTACTATAGTGGCCAAGACTCTCAGTCCATAAATATATTCATTGATCCGGGGCAGGCACTTACCCTCAGCTGTGATTGAAATTCTATTTGTGCAGAAGCATTGGTTTAATCCAAAATGCTATTCAAAGTTCTATCATGCCTGTAGTGCTCAAGGTTTGCCCTGCAATCCCCCAGTCAATCTTCTCAGGACTCTGAGTTGAAAGACAGCCCACAGGCACACAGAAAGGAAAGAACCTGTCAGTGCTGCCAGCCAAGTAAAATAAAGATTTTTTTTGGATACCTGTATAAAGAAGAGCCAGATGGAGGTAGTTGTCCCAAATTTTTCTTCATTGGATCTCACTCAATTTCTTTGTTTCTCTACCTCCCTCTTGCTCCCACACATAAGAGCCATTTCACATGTTCATCTCATCATCTTTTTGTTTTGAGTCACAGGAATGAACTTTGCTGGCGTGTTGCCAGTTCAGCTCTCTGGTCATGTGAAATCGCCCTTTATAGTACCTACCTTTCTCTCAGCTATTAGCCCTGTTCTCACTACAAGCACCGAGCCCACTCATATTACAAGGGCAGCGTATCTGACTTGGTCTCAAATAGCAGAAGAAAGGTTTGGGCTTTAATGAAGAGAGGGTCACAGAATGCCCAAGGGCTGTGAAATATAGCACGCAACATACTTGTACTTGCACAAAACAGGAATATATAGTGTCTTTATTATCCTCACTTGTCATTGTGGTAAAATTCTTATTTGTTGTCTACCAACAGTCTTGCAGCAGAATTATGTTTCCATTTTTTGGCTTATATTTTTATACATATATACACGGGTATCTGGCTAGTCTGTCTCTGAGCATTCCTGTGATCACTTGAGAGTTGCTCTTAAATGTTGATTTGACAATTTGCTGTTAAGTAGGAGCAAGTTGCTTGATAAATGTGTTGCTGCTCACACCCAGTGAAGGACTTTTCAAATCTTAAGTAGGTACTTTGACTTTTTGATCACAATTCTTAACTTTGATAAATATGAGCCCTGAATTCATCTTTAAAATGGCAGCAGACGTGTGGATCAAAAGTATAATTTGTCTTCATCCAAGCATTAACCTCTGAAGGTTGAATAATATTACTTCTTTGTGTTCCTGCAGCATTTGAGGTTTTGTGCTCCTGTGTTGTGCAAGTACTATGGTCTAGAATTGAAGAAATGTCTATGAGTTAACCTGATCATAAATCTAAGCTCTGACATCTTCATAATCAGAATCAGCTTTATTGGCCAGGTGTGTCGGACACACGAGGAATTTGACTTTGGTACATCGGCTCTCGATGTGTATGTACATTTCCCCATGCAAGGGGCAAGTAAACAGTAAACCAACATAAATGGACTGTATTTTATATAGCGCTTTCTCACAGTGTGTTGCACTGGCCAAAGCGCTTTGCAGGAGATCATACACCATTCACCCATTCACACACCGATGACGAGAGGCTGCCACACACCGTCGCTAGTCAAACCGCAATTCGGGGTTCAGTGTCTTGCTCAGGGACACTTAGGCATGTGGGGAGACCGGGAGTCAAACCACCAACTTGCTGGTCAGGAGACAACTGCCCTATCTCATGAGCCACAGCCACCCATAAGGCTAGTATAACAAAATAAGCAGTATTAACAAACTGTGCCAACAATGTAGAATAAGCAGTATAAACAGGCAGTAAACAGTGCAGATAGGAATGCTCATTGAAATAAGATAAATAGGAATGAAAATGGAGTACTTAAAAATAGAGACCTGTACGGATCTGTATAATCTGTACAATGTATTGCAGGTATTGCACTCAGGGTTATTGTCCAGTCATACTGTCGTAGGTCAAGTGTTAATCAGAGTGACAGCCTGGGGGAAGAAACTGTCCCTGTGCCTGGTTGTCTTGGTGCACAGTGACCTGTAACGCTGTCCACAGGGGAGGAGTTCAAACAGATTGTGTCCGGGGTGTGAGGGGTCTGCAGTGATCCTCTCCACCCTCCTTTTGACCTGTGAGGTGTACAGGTCCTCCATGGAGGGCAGGCTCACACTAATGACCTTTTCTGCAGTCCTGACTGTCCGCTGAAGTCTGTACTTGTCCTGTTTGGTTGCTGAGCCAAACCAGACAGTGATGGAGGTGCAGAGAACAGACTCGATAATTCCTTTGTAGAACTGTATCAGCAGCTCCTGGGGCAGGTCGAACTTCCTGAGCTGGCGCAGGAAGTACATCCTCTGCTGTGCCTTCTTGAGGATGGTCCTGATGTTGGACGTCCACTTCAGGTCCTGGGGGATAGTGGAGCCCAGGAACTTGTAGGACTTTACTGCTGATACAGTGTTGCCAAATATGGTGATGGGGGGTAAGGTGGGAAGGGTTCATCCTGAAGTCCACTGTCATCTCCACTGTTTTGAGTGTGTTCAGCTCCAGGTTGTTGCGGCTACACCACAGGACCAGCTGCTCAACCTACTGATGGGGGTTTTCTTGGGGAGTGGAATGATGGTGGAGCGTTTGAAGCAGGGAGGAACTTCACACAGCTCCAGTGACCTGTTGAAGATGAGTGTGAAGATGGGGGGCAGCTGATCAGCACACAGTATCAGGCAGGAGGGGGTCACAACTTCAGTTTTTCCATCATTTTTTATGGGGAACCTGTAGGTTTGGAGATTTTAGCTACTATTCTTCCAGTGATACTCTTCAGGCTCCCCCACACAGACGAGGGGTCGTTGGCTAAAACCTGAGCTTTCAGCATTTCAGAATAGCTCCTCTTTGCTGCTCTGATCTCCCTTGTCAGTGTGTTCCTGGCCTGGCTGTACAGAATCCTGTCCCCACACCTGTAGGCCTCCTCTTTGGCACTACGAAGCTGCTGGAGTCTTGCTGTAAACCAGGGCTTGTTGTTGTATGTGCAAAAGGACTTTTTGGGCACACACCCATCTTCACAAAAGATAATATAAGATGTCACAGTGTCAATGAGTTTGTTCAGGTCTGTAGCTGCAGTCTCAAATACACTCCAGTCTGTGCAGTCAAAGCAGGCCTGTAGCTCTGACTTAGCCTCCTCAGTCCAGCTCTTCACTGTTTTGACTACAGGCTTCACAGCTTTAAGTTTCTGCCTGTAGGTTGGAATAAGATGGACCATACAGTGATATGAGAGTCCGAGGGCTGTACGGGGGGCAGAGTGATATGCATGTTTTATTGTTGTGTAGCAGTGGTCCAGTGTGACTTTGTCCCTGGTAGGACAGGTGATGTGCTGTCTGTATTTGGGCAGTTCGTGGGTGAGATTTGCTCTGTGAAAGTCCCCTAGAACAATGAGTGGAGAGTCGGGATGTTCTAGCTCCAGGCTGGTTATCTGTTCTGCCAGGAGCTGTAGTGCGCTAGCATGGGCCTGTGGTCTTATGTACTCTTCCATTAGAATGAAAGAGTTAAATTCACGAGGAGAATAAATAGGTTTGCAATGGATAACAAGAGTCTCTAAGTCTGTGTTACTTGTCCTCTATAGCACTGTGACATCTGTACACCAACTTTCATTTATGTAGAAGCAGATTCCACCTCCTCTCATTTTCCCGGACAGCTCTGTTACACGATCCGCTCTGAACACCTGGAAGCCCGATACTTATATCACGCTGTCTGCAATGGAGTCACTCAGCCAGGTCTCCGTGAAGCACAAAGCAGCAGAGCGTGCAAAGTCAGAGTTAGTCCTGTTGACGAGAAGAATTTCATCCATCTTGTTCACTAGGGAGCGGACATTTGCTAGGTGGATAGACAAGAGTGGAGTCCAGGTCCCTCTCTGACGTAGCCTCACTAAGGTGCTCATCCGTTTGCAACGCCGGCGTTTCTTCCAGATCCCGTATATAGCAGCTGCACCTCCGATCAGAATGTCCATACTGCATTCTGTGTTCGCAAAAATCTGAGAAAGGTAGTTTGGTGTGAGTTGTCCAATGTTTAACAGTTCTTCTCTGGTAAAAGTAATCCTGGATGGGTTGCAAAAGACCAAGAAAACAAAGAAAAACAACACAAGAGAGCACGAGAGACCAAGGCTGCCATCGTCGGCGCCATCTTTCATAATATAAGGCTTCGTGTTGGTATTATTTTATGTGATGTATAGATTTAGTTTTTCCATCATTTTTCATGGCGAACCTGTAGGTTTGGAGATTTTAGCTATTATTCTGCAAAGTGTATTCTGAGTCTAGTCATGATTTGTGAACCTTTTGTCAGTGTGTTGAATCTTTTTTTTTTTGTGACTGGGGTAACTTAAACTCTGAAAGTGAATATCTGTTCTACTTTTGCCTTGAAAACATGCACAGTGTGAATGTACGGTATGAACAATACATAAGTGCATAGAAATACTGTCATTGTTAGATCCTAATTGATATTTTTATGCAGCTGCCACTGTAGTTATGAGTGATCACTCAGTTATAATAAGATCCCTTTTCTCTACTGTATATAGGTCAGGCTTTTACTTTGTATTGTGCTACTGTATTTCATGGTATCTGGTACCTGTTGCATTATCAAGCACACAATAGGGTATTAAATCAGTGATCCACCAAGGCTTATATTAACCCAGAAAACATTACCCAGATACAGAGAGAGACATTGCTTCCCTCTCGGTGTACAGTTACAGTAAAGGATAAAAGGATTACTTCCTCTTTTAGCTGCTTGGAAAAGAAACAGCCTTGCTTTTAAATGGTAGGTAATTCCCCTCCCTGACTATAAAACCTGATATGTTTCTTTAAGGTTATTTGATACCAGATTCAAATTTCAAATTCAAGTTTTGGTCATCTTTCCTTATGTTTGCTGAACATAATCTAGATGGACAGTTCACTCAAAAGTAGAGGAAAACATCTTTTAGTATTTTTGTTCTCCAGGCATTAATCCATCCTTCTAATTTTTCATATAAAAAACACCGTTACACTCAGTAATTTAATTACTGGCTCTTCTCTACTGATGCTTTGTGGCTTTAAACGTGCAAAGTGTTGAGGTTCAGTTCAATTCAGCAGAGTTGCACCATGTGTTCAAGCAGGCAGAACCACACAAACAAACTTCTGTAGTCTTACACACACTACTTGGCAACAGGCTGTTGAGTTGTACTTTGGATTCTTTGCTCAGTCCACTTGTCTGTTATCACAATGACATAAAGCACATACTGCCTTTTTAAATACAGCACTGTAAGAGGGTTAATATCTGCAGGTTCAGGTATAATATTTTAATATTTTGGATAATCTCACCAGGGGGTTGAATAACTGATGTTAGTATTTAAGAGTATTTGGTCAACATACTTTGAAAACCTTCCCACAGTGGTTGTTTGCTGTAGTTAGAGTATCAGTTTTGAAAAAGTGTACATTTTTCAAAATCTCAGTATTATAACTCAAAAGTGATAATGTTACTGTGAAATACATTGGAATGTCATTTTTAATGTTTAGCATCTTATCTCGGAATCCAAATCGGCCTTTAGAACAAAGTTTCAGTAGAAATTCACTGAAAATACAGAATAACACAAAGTAAGAACTTTATATTGCATTCATTTATTTTCAGTGATTTGGCAGAAGTTTTTCAGAATCACATGTATTGGCCATGTATATTTTAAACACACAAGGAATTTGACTCAGGTACAGAGACTCTCAATGCACTTTTGTAACAAAATAGGAAAATATGCGCATTTAGAGACTAGGAAAAATAATATTTTTCCACAAGAGATATACAGATGCATGTCTGGTACAAAGTGCTCCTTTGAGTGACATCACCCTCTTTCAACACACCTGACGTTATTACTTTACAGGTGTGTATAAAAGATTGTGTTGGCACGAACGGCAAACAGTGAGATCAAACTGAAAACATCACATGCCTTTTTTATGTGCAGATGCAAGCATTATGCTGTATGTATTTCATACATCACTTGTAATACTGAAATATATTGGTGAGCAAAAACTAGAAATATATTCGTTACTTGTGGACATTCAGTCAGTTTAGTCCCATTTCAAATGACTCAAAATGTGACACAAGGTGTTGGACTGTGGTTAATGTTTTATTCAAACACAGGGTAATCAGGTTAGTTGTCATATCTAATCTGTAAAGCTGAATGTCCACATTCAAATTTAAAGGTGAACAGACTGTGTGTGCTATGTGTGTGTGTATTTAGTGAGTGTAATAAGTTGCCATAATGTGTCTCCATAGTGATGGCACATAAATGCACATGCTTATTATGTGTAACTGAGAGTTTGGGGCGTTGTTAATTCTCTCTCTGAATAAAGAACGAATGACGCCACTTTCTTTTGTCTAGGTGCAGTTCTGCAGGTTTTTTGGTTGCAGCTTATTTAAAAAACTCAGGACATAAAACTGATTTGACTTTGTCTCCTACACATTACTCTTATTTACAACATAGTGCCAATGGCTTTGTTTTATATAATGTAATGGAAAAAAATGTTAATTAACCAGGGATGTAACAATACCAAAATGTCCACTATATAATAGAAAAAAAAGAGAGATGAAAAAATGCCCTTTACTAAGTAATAAATCAGCATTTTTTGTTTGTTTTTTGTATGATTTTCCTTATAAATTAAACTTCCTGCTTAAAATAAAAGTAGCCGGCCATGACTTAAGCATGTTAAAAGAATTGGCATGAAATGCCGCTGGCACTGAATGAGTGAACAGTTTGTAGAATTGGAAGTTAAACAGCGTGGTTGAAGCTGATATCCCCCACTGCTAACTTTTCCTTCACTATATTGTGAAATTACAAATATCATTACATCCCTAAAATAACATATTTAACAGTTAGTAGAAATATGTTAATATTGAAGAGATTAATAAACTGTTTGTTCTTCAGTGAAAATATTCCCATCTTGCAGCACAATATGTATTGTACTTGTAATGACTACAGCATATATCTTTATGTTTAGGCACTTTATTCATTGGTTAGGGAAAGGTCATGATCTGGTTTAAGATGGATGAAGTGGCAGTGACTTCAGACACAACGTGCTTTTGTTTTAAGTTTTAACCAAAACTATGATCTTACCCTAAATTTAGCCAAAGTGCTCTGTTTCCCCGGCCACAGACAGATACAGATATAAATCCTGGTTTCAGGTGTGACAGCTGTGTGCTTTGTACCCCCGCTATCCATCCCGTCCACCTCTTTTTTCCATTATTCAAGAAGAATAAGATTTTGGCTGTCTGACCACAGCTTTAGAGTGTCATGGCAGTGTAAAAAAAAAAAAAAAAAAACTGCTACTGTTGGTGTGAAATATACCGAGATGCAGTGAAATACTACAATTAAAGGACACTGATATATTCACTTTGCTGCACACAAGTAGACACAAGGCAGTCAACTGTCTAACCCAAAACATGATTAAAGAAGGTGATGTCCAGAAGAGATTAATTCAGACATGAAAAAACTTAATTTTGGATGCAGCTTTCAACAATATAATATATTTTAAAATATAAGTTCACATTGTAAAAATGTAGCTAATATGGCAGTGTATGACTTTTCAGAGTTTACTTTTCAGAGTTTGTACAGTGGTTTCTTCAAATGTAAACCCACAACTTCAAGACTATCTATATGTATTTTTCCAATTTTTAATTAATAAATAAAAGCAGCGATGAGATGTGTTTAAATGTCCAGAGGAGGTTGTTAAATGTGATCTCAGTTTAGGATTGATGTGTATTGTGAGTTTGTCTCTGGATTGTCAACCCCGTAGTGACAGCCGCTATTCTCCCCAGTTCTGTATTGTCACAGAAACTCCCATCACAATAACTTCCTCCGCCCACTTTTGGGACTCTGATGAAAACACATCCACTGATATTTTTCGACACATTATAGAATGGAGAACATGGTAAGTGGTCTTAAACTTGTACAGCACTTTTCTACGCTTTTTACAGCACACTCAAAGCACTTTCACACTATTTGGCCATTCACCCATTCGCACTCACACAGCGGTGTCATCACCAGGAGCAACTGGTGGTTCAGTGTCTTGCTCAAGAACACTTCAACATTTTGACCGGACAAGCTGGGAATCGAACCGCTAATGCTCCGGGTAAGAAACGACCTGCTCTATCTCCTGAGCTACAGCCGCCCCCAACAGCCCTTGAATTTGACACCACCCGCTCTTGTAGAAGAATTCCTCTTGATATCTTATCTTTGTCTTTGTGTCCCTCACATTTCTCCTCCTTTTTGGGACCAGGCCAAGTCCAAGGAGAGTTTGTCCTTTTGCGTTCACAACTGTTTGGCCTCACCTCCGATGAGGATTGCAGAAATCCAATTTTGTTTGTAGCTGGATTCAAATATGGCTTCACTGGCTGGTGTGTTCTGACATTCCTGGCGCAAATAAGTGGTACAAGTAACTGGATGAGATGGGGAATAATTGCTGTTGCAGTACAGCTGAGTCGGTGTGTTTTGGGTGCTACTTTCACATCCAGTGTCCAACCACTCAGAGCTGTCAAACCTCTGCAGTGAGGCTAATGATGGCCCCTCCTCCCTGGAGTCTATGAGGTCCAATAAAAGAGGTGTTTTCTCACCTGTGCTGCTCTGTAACTGAAAATTGAGCGAAGCCAACACGAGTTGTCCATCAGTATTACGAACCACATGCAGCTGCACTGGTTTGACTAGGCTACTCTCTGGAGCATCCAGATCATACAGTGGTGATAGCCAACATGAGGTCACCTTTGGATGCATTCCACTTTGACTCCAAGTGTCTCCACTGGAAGACAGTGGTAGGTTGCTGTCTACTCCGTCTCCAGTGGCATTCTGTTCAGTGGGAACATGGACGGCCACTGCACCATAGAGATCAGAAGAGTGGGTACTTGTGTCCTGGGGATTTTGGGTTTGAGTGTGTGCACCTACACTCACAGAGGAGTAGGTTCTGTCTTTCCAGGCTTGACGTAGGATGTCCTGGGGGGAATAACCTCCAAACCCAATTGTGTGTACATCTGACATCACCTGGATCGTGCTGTAAACTGTTTCATTATGTGGAGTGTTGATCTCTGCTTTGGAAAGGATGCATTTCTCATCTGGAAACTGTATTACTTTTTGCAGGATGCTGGAGTTGGTCACCTGTTTTCAAAGATGAGGAAGACAGACCCATCAAAGTTTAATGAATCGTCAGTTTTTGCAGCAGCTTTTCATTTCATATGGCAGAAGATTTAAATGTGGCAGCATGATAAAAGTTGAGCAAGTAAATATGCATTTTGTAAGAGCTCTGCTGATATATTTTATCCTTTTACATAAGTTTGTCACTGAATGGTCGACACATTCTTGCTCTTCTTGACAGTAGAACTATGGAAGCAAACGGATTCACAGAAGATGCACAGTGAGCTGCAGCGTGACATGAGCACCAACCAACTGCAATGACTCCTGTGTACATGGTATTAGGCAGGTGGTCATAATGTTATGGCTGATTGGTGTATATAGAAGGTTTTGAGATAATCATTACACAACCACATCATCAATGGACACTTGACTAAAATAAGATCTACAATGTTTCACTGCATTTCCTTCTTGGTCACTGGCTCATGTAGAGACAGTGAACATGTTTTTCCAGTAAGGCAACCTTTTGCTTGTCATAAACCATACATACAAAAGGACACTGAAAAGACAGTAGCCTTACTAGTGACTGTGGCATGTGGTTTGCTTTTACATCCTTCACATAGTTGCACATTAACACCACTGATGACATCATGATTATTGCAAGAAGAGCACCACCCAGGAAAAGCCACGGCAGAAGCGTCCAAGGAACATCTGAGGGGAGAAGAGCATTGTTGTTACGTAATCTGGGGAATACTACATCTGTAAGAGCAGATACCTTGAAGCACTTTAAAACAGTGAGTTTTAAAGTTTGCCCTTATGACACACAGGCTTAAGCACGTTCTCAGGGAGCAGCATGCCTGTGACGTAGGGCTGCTGAACAGACTTTCCAGTATATGTAAATTGTTCAGGGAAGTACTGTAATCGCATGTCAGTGAACAGGAACTTATCTCAACAGAAATCTAGGCACAACAGCCTATAGCCCCTGCTTGTGTAATGTGAAAGTGTTGTTTTGTCATCTACATTCATTGTCGGGTTAAAATGTAGAGACTAAACAATAAGGCAAGATAAGGTGAGAAAAACATCACCTTTGCACGCAGGTGGCGTAATCTAATCTCACACCCCATCAGCATGACAAAAGCAGAGGGAGAAGGTGTTGCTCAAACACTTAATTAAGAGAGCGATTTTCATGGAATCGCTCTTCATCTCATTTTAATACTATTCAAGAGGTAACAAGAGTCTTTTAAGAGGCACAGATCCACAATGTGAACAGTATGCTCATTGTGCCCAATACTCATGTTTTTATTTTCACTGTAAAATCAGCATCTCTTAACCAGGACGTGACCATGTTCCACCAAGTTGTTTTGATTTATTATCAAACCTTTTGCTTTTTTCCAAGTGTTTGCAATCACGTTGAAATGAACGCAAGCAGCGAGGACTGAGCAAAAGGTGGAAAATGTATTTCAAGATAAATTGTCACACTGTTCCCTCAAGAAATCAAGCTTTTATCATTTTTTGCAGAAGTCATTTCATAGCTATTAGTGACCATGATGACACTACTAAGAGTGCGTAAAGAAGAGAAGAGGTTGTTCTCACCTGGGAGTGTGACACAGAAGGACGCTTTCTCACTCCCTGAACGACCAAACTCAGCCAAAGGCCTGTAGAAAACGTAGCCGCAGTACTCTGTTTGATTGTTCTTCAAGTTGACGATGAACTCGCCAGTGATGTTTTCATTGACCTGATGCCCAGTAGATATTTTGGATTAAAACAGATCAGATAACAAACTCCACATAAGAAAAGTTTTAGCTCAATAACAAAACAAACTTCATGACAGATTCAGTAAAATTACATTATTGAAAATGTAGAATGTATACATACACCAATACAATCTAATGAAATTCAGTAAAACAGTAGTGCTATATATCTTTGTTTATAATGTGAGGTTTTTGTTGAAAATAAAGGGTGTCAGTTAATTTAGATGGTTATTTCTGAGGTAGACTATGCTAGTCTCTGTATTAAAAGACATGCAATTCGAGGTTCCAGTCCTGTTATAAGACTTGATGAATAATTTTTTCTGTCTTTCGTTTTACTTATATGGTATTGTAATGTATCGTATGCCTTTATATACGGCAAGTCTGTCACTGAATTAATGCATACAGCATAATCTCGTCTAAATGCAGACTCACCAGTGCAGCCCATTTTGGTTTGGTGATGTTTAAGGTATAAATAATGACACTTTTAGAGGGCCCTTTTGTGCTGTTGGAGATGATGTCAGCAATGGAGACTTCGTTTGGCCCTAAAGGCAGCATGACATTAACATGCAGTAATGTCACCGTCGTATTTATAGACAAGATGGGTGGACCAAAAATGGCTACGGAGACAAAGAAAGAATGAATGTTGAAACTGTATACATTTGGATTAGAGGAAACAAAGAAATGAATGAATGTGGAGGTTCTTACTTTCTGCTATAGGTTTAAACCTTTTGGTTTTGCCATAAAAGCTACCATTGGCATGCACCTGAGCCAGATAGTAAACGTCGTGAACTGATGGGGTTTCTTCAGTCAGGTCACATGACAGATCAGTAATGTTTTGACACTCCGGTTTTATCTGGAACATCTCTGTAAGATCACTGTAAAGAGTCCAGTAAAGTGTGTGTTATACTGAAGCCGATCAGATAGCTTCCAAAGTTAAAGTTGTAAGTACAGAATATACATTTCCCTGGAAAGACTTTGTTGCTGAGCTGAAGTGGATGGATAGTAACAAAATAGCTGACTTTTCTTCGTAAATGAAAGAAAATCAAGAATATGTTCACTTCATTTAACTAACCCAGTTTGCTGAAATACAGTAGCATAATAAGTTTCTGAATGCAGTTTTACACGGAGCAGACTGCTGATTTTGTCCCCTGCTGAAAGACCACCGTCGTGAAATCGTGAAAGACCACCATGAAATTGGCCCCCCATCCAACGCAAAATTAAGGCCAGAATGGTGTCATTCGTTTGTGCTTCATTTGTGCTGCAAAAAGTTTTGTTTGTGCTGTTATGGTATTTGAGATATTAAACAATATCTTTGGTGGTCATCCGCAGGTCCCTCAGCCCCCCAGATAGCTCCAAATTGGACAAAAGTGGTGTCGTTCGTTTGTGCTTCGTTTTTTGCAGCACAAACCAGCACAAACAAAGCACAAACAAATGACACCATTTTGGCCTTATTTTGCATTGGGTGGGGGGCCAACTTCACGGTCGTTGCTGAAAGTGCATTAGGATTGAATCCTTTAATGGACAGTATGAACTGGAGGAATGACTACAGCAAACAAAACTTGTCCTATGGGCGCCTGATGACTTTTTCAAGATAGAAAGGGGAACATATTTCTTATAAAATGAGGCTTTATTATGAAATTCTGAAAACCTTCATTCAGGCCATAACAAATCACCTATTCCTTGCTTGAACAAGCGATGCTCTTTTAGAGACAAATATCACCATTTTGTATTTTACAAGCAACTAATTTTGAGTGGGCAGAGTCGTCCTCTGCAGCTGACTTGATGTTGAAAGTCACTCTAGAATTTCCTGGTGACAGTGGCAGGGAGAAAAGGCAAAAGATAGGGGTGGCACTTGACATTTTACTGGGAGGCTTTGTGATGAGTAATTAGATGAGATGGCATTTCCCCTTTGTTGAGGCTGTTTGTAGAGACGGGGGGCGGGGGGGGGGAGCAACTACATCAGAGCCACTAAAGCACAAAATGACTGCTCTACTCATTGAATGGATGTAGAACGGAGTGCAGAACATAGTAAGGACTGGCAGTAGGCCCTATAGCTATTGTATAGCATTTTTCTTTTGTGCTGATTCTAAGCCACTGCCATTTGAGCTGAATCCAAGCAGCTGCGTTGTACAATTCAGTTACTGTATGGTAGTTTCTGAGCAATACATTTACTAAGCCACTTGCCTTTCTAATAAGTAGATGAAGACAGAATGAGAGAGACGAGGGAAATCCAGAAAATGATCTTTTAGTTACTGTCCTCCTGCAAGATACAGTTTCTAAATCTCAATGGATACATATGGTGATTTTTCTACTATATTGTCAAAAAATCCAGTGTAAAGACCGAAACCAACAACGTGTTAGTCCATCTCTCAATACTAACTGACTGACTTAGAGTATCTGTGGCTCTTAGCCTTAAACCCATTTGTGCCTAGTGATGATGTAAATCTTGTAAATATACAAAAAATATATGTATTTTTAAAAACACTAATTCCTTAAAACAGCTGGGTGCTGCAATTTCTAGCAGCTTTACTCAAATTGGAATAAACAGGAGTATTTTTAGACAGTCCCTGGTAGAATAGTGGTTAAGGTGCAGCGCTCTTGCCGCTGTGGCCCAGGTTCGAATCAGGGTTACATCAGGAAGGGCATCGGGTGTAAAACACGTGCCAAATGTCAACATGCGAGTTGTCAGTGTGACGATTTGCTGTGGCGACCCCTAAACGAGAAAAGCTGAAAGTGACTTTCTATTTCTAGACAGTTTTAAACTACATTTTGTGGTCTAGCATGTAATTACAGCAGTGGGATGATGAATTTGTGATGTTCAAATTAAACTCTACTATCTATGTTCACTGTAATAAAAGAACGTAGCTCTGTGTATGTGACTTTCATAGTGGATAACAGCGGAGAGAATAAGGTGCTTAGTAGTAGAACCCCAAATCAGAAAAGGTTGGGACAGTATCTAAAACCAAAATTAAAACTGAAAATAATGGTTTGTAAATCATCTGTGTCCTGCATTACATTGAAAACATTACAGCAGCACATTATTGGATGTGATACGTCATCATTTGTATCATTTGTTCAAAATAAACACTTATTTCAATTCTGATTTCTGCAATACATTCAAAAAAAGTTGGGACGGCATTTCAGGGTTAGTAATGAGGTAAAACAATGAGGTGATGATTCCATTTGAACCAGGTGATGTCAACAGGTGATTGCAATCATGATTTTTGTACAAAAGTGACATCCAGGAAAGGCTGAGACCTTTAGGAGCAAAGATGGACTGAGGATCACCAGTACAGAATGAGTGGCGCATTTAGAAACCCAAGCGTCAACAAACACCGAAGACTGTTGCGCACCTTAACACTTGTTTGCAGGAAGAATGGGACAAAATTACAGTTGACACATTTAATCACTTGGTGTCCTCAGTCCCTAAACATCTTTTAAGTTTTGTGAAGAGGAACGGCAACATCACACCGTGGTAAACGCTTTACTGTCCCAATTTGTTGGAATGTGTTGCAGGCATCGGAACTGAAGTGTTTATTTTGAACAAAGAATAAAACAGATGAGGTATCACATCAAATAATGTGCTGTATTGTTTTCAGTGTAATGCAGGACACAGAAGATTTACAAAGGACTACTTTCTGTTTTAATTTTGATTTTACATACCATTCCAACTTTTTCAGATTTGGGGATGTAGAATCACTGCATTGTTGCTTTTGGTCTTTACAAAGAGTTAACTGAGAATGAAAGTATAGAATATCACCACACCTATGTCTTAAGTAAAATAACAGCTTTGGTTAGCATGGTATGTGACCATAATACTAAACGGGTCAAATACATCCTGGGTCTTACCTCCAGTACTGGACGCTATAGAGCACCTTTTCCTCAGGGGAGTCGGGCTCCTTAGGATCCCAGTGGAGTACATTGTTAAAGTTTTTGGAGACAAAATACACTGGGTATTGTGTGTCTTTGCCAGTCAAAGGACAAGCTGAAGAAAAACAACATGAAAAAGCATATATATATATATGTTGATGCTTCATTGTTCAGTCTGGCTCATTTTAACAATTCATGGTTCAAATCAGGCAGTTTGGTAATATGGTGCATTTGCATTTTTTATGTTTTGGGCTTTTTTCCCCCGCCTGCTCTTTGTAAAACGGCAGGACAATATTCTATACTGCGTCATGAGGGCACCTGTGTCTTATGTTCCAGCTCAGTTTCAACATGTATTGTAAAACTGTTCCAGCTCCAGCATTCACTTTCAGCCCGTCTTCCCATATATGAAATCTTGGGAGAGGCACAGTCATTCAATTTCACACTAAAGCTGCTAAGGTCTGAGCGACGCAGCACACACACACACACACACACACACACACACACACACACACACACACACACACACTGGATCCTGGACAGCCGGAAGATTGTATAAGATGGATTTTGTTTCTGTTTGTGTCTGAAGTTCAAAATTGTGCTTTGTTCCTTAACTTTTCGGGTTTCATCTTTAATACAGGAAATAATTCCCATCTTTCAGGCTGGCATGTTGGAAAAGGATATGGAACGCCTTCCTTCAGTGCCAGCAGTATATTCTCTCTCTCTCTCTCTCTCTCTCCCCCCTCTCTCCCTCTCTCTCTCTCTCTCTCTCTCTCTCTCTCTCTCTCTCACACACACACGGTACAGGACAAACTTTTTTTTTTTAACAAACCTCCAACTAAAGATGAAGTAAACAGGTGCAGCAGGTAATAGAAACAGATTATTATTGTTATAGCAGTCCTACTGAACATGCAGATTTTGTGTGTGTGTACTTTTTATTACTGTTTTACTAGGGGTTGTATACACTGTTCATACATAGTGTAACCAGTAATTTCCTCTTTATGTACTATGTAATTATGTACTATTTGTTTTGCACCATAGTTTTCCCTTCTCCAAGGTGTTTCTATAGGCTCCTGCACTTTTTGTACCCCAAGTGCTTGCAATGCATGTGAACATGTGCCTGGTAAAGACCTGAGTGCAAACGTTCCACAAGGTGCAAGCGAGATGCTATGTGTTGCACATTGCTGTCTGTGCCACAGAATCTGATAGCAATCAAACCAAAAACATGCCAATTAAGTTCTACAGCCAGTTAATCTGTGCATCTTTAGTATAGTGATGTAGTCAGTAACACATCAGCTAGACTCAAACATTAACCAGCATGTTCTGTCTTTGGCTGTCAGTCCTCATTGTGTTGTCTGTCCAATGCATCACTTGGTTTTATTTCTTTGATGTTATTTTTTTTCTCCTACTAGAACTACTTTGTGGAAAAAATGGTACATTCATTGTTTCACTGCCAGTAATCAACATCTGTAAATCAAAGCACAGATCCACATTAGCTCATGTATACTCACCGTAGCAGAACAACAGAAGGATGATAATCTTCACAGGCCACATCTTCATCAGGTGTGTAGTGAGGAAAAATTACCAAGTCCTACTCTGAATTAGCTGCCAATAAGTTGTGAGTTCTCAAAAAAAAAAAAAAAAAGGCAACCAGAAAAAACAAATGGATAAAAACACCTGAAATCTAATCTCCAAAATCCTCATGAACAAAACAAATCTGTGTCAGACCAGCTGTAAAATATTAGTGGCTCCTTTCCGCGCATTTTCTGCCTCCACTTCTCAGTCATCTCTGTGTACTGGGAAAGGAGTGGCTTTGCTCAGGTGTGCAGGTGTACTTTGGCATGTGGTGGTGTTCCGGTTTTTCTTCTCTCACCTACTTGGATACACTCCTGCTCCTCCCCCCCGTCTTTCTGGTTATATCTACCTTACTGGAAGTTATCAAGACTTTAAAATGCGGAAGACAAAGTGAAAGAACATGCATACACACTAGATGGCTTGAGCTGCGTGTCTGGTAGAGTGCAGGTTGAAACAACAAGCCTTGTTAAAACAGTTTAGATAATGAACAGAATCAAACCAGCAGCGTTTATTTTGTCTGCCTTGCTGTGATTGCACTAATAGAACAACAAATCAAAGCAAGCTGAGCTCTGTTTTGTGCCGATGTAGATCTGTAGTCACCGTACCCGTTTTTTTATTAACTGACCAGTGTACAAACAGAAAATAGGAGGTCTGTACATGGTATTTTTCTAAAATAAAGTGTTTTGAATCCTATTTCCTTGCTGCAAAATATCCAGCTTTGTTATGCACTAATGTTAACGAAGCATAATCCACTTCATATGTTTCCTCCAAAATGTATTTGCTTTTACATTTTTGTTTTGTGTCAGTGTCATTTCTAAGACACCAGGGTGTGGATTTGATATGTCAATTTGATAGTGTATTTGGATTTGATAAAATGTTATTGGACCCTACAACTTAATGTTAGTTTAGGAGCCTATTTTGTTCCGTTTAGTTTAGTAAAACTAAGTGTAGCATGCTGGCTCATATGGCAAATTTGGCTGAAGTAAAACTAAGTGTAGCATGCTGGCTCTTATGGCAAATTTGGCTGACCTTCCTTCTGTAGTGAAACCAAAGTTTGCTAATGGTTGAAAATATAGTTAACTTTTACTGTGGTTGGTTTGTCTGTCAGTGTGAAACAGTGGAAAACAATGGTAATCTGTGTAAATGCAAAATACAGTAACAGTAACCCTGACTATTGATACGTAATGTCATAAAGCCAGCACACAAAAATCAACAGCTGTCAAAAGTAACACAAAAATTGCACAATGGACCAAGTCAGTTTTAATGTATATGGTCCAATATGAAAAAATCATTAATTTGTATGAGCAACATGATCCTGGAGGATGAGTCAACTTCCAGGTGCCTCCAACAGACCTGAGCCACACAGTCTCCCCTCCAGACAAAGACCTGATAGGAACAGTAATTCTTGTTGTAGCTTGTTTATTGAAATGAAATTGCACTCAAAGTTGAAAAGCCAGTGAATGCAGTCCAGGGATCATGACCACAGCTAATCAGGGTATCCTAACTTCCCTCCTTTTAAATTAATCAGAGAGAGAAAATGGTAGAAGACAGTGATGGATGTCGAGGTAGGATATTCTCTATCACATACAGCAGGTAAAAGTGTGAGGCGAACAGGTGGAATTTCCAGGGTGTCATGTGAACAACTGTTTACAACAGTTGTGTCAGTGTTGAGCACTTGAAGAATGCCTAGCAGATCTCATTGCAGACTTTTTGACTTGTCCCAGTAGGAAATGCACAGGCTGCTACTGAGAGGTGATAGATGTCTTTGTTTCTGTTAAGTCTCCATTTACACAAGGTCTGTCTCCTTTGTTCTCATGCAGCTAAATGTAGACGGAGATGACACTGAACTTATGGCTCCATTGATTTCTACACTTATGATCACATACCAAGCTGTAGTGTTTTTCTGTTCACATCAGTTCAGTCTGTGTGGGTGAGGGACCGGTCATCTGTACAAGTGCAGGAGTGCCACGAGTTAAAGCTCATTAAGACAATACAGTTTCTGGCTTGCATGTAGTACATAAATAGGATTCACCCATGTTTTGTTAGCTAATGCTAGCCAAATTGTTGCAATTTTAACTAAACTGCTACGGAGCAGTCCACCCCCTGGACTATAAGAAGGCTGATTTGCATTTACCAGTCTTGGGAAAATCAAGATAGACTGCAATCAGATTTGTCATCTGGCCAACTGAATTACACCATACTGTGCAAAATGTTTTGGCACTTGAGATGTTTAGATTAGTATTGACTATGAAATCCAATCAGGGAGCCATCTCACTGGTCCCAGAATCATTCTGCAGCACAACAGCAGCCCCAAACATCCAGCCAGAGTCACAAATAAGCTCTTCAACAACAATCGAGCAACAAGGAGTCCTGTAGCAGATGGTGTGGCCCCCATAGAGCCAAGTTTTACTATCCTCATGGAGTCAATCTGGGATTACATGAAGAGACAGCAGACAGTGACAGCCTAAATACACAGAGGAACAGTGACAAGTTCTCACCTCTGGAGGTGCAGCTTTAAAGGCAAAGGGTAGTCAGACCAAATATTGATTTCATTTAGGTTTTTTTTAATTTTTATTTACTGTACTTTGTTTAATTGTTAATTGATCAATAAAACCTACTCATGATATTATTTTCACTTTACTTTTAGTGCCTAAAATTTTAGCCAAGTAGATAAAATTTCATCTGGGCTTCATCCAGATATGAGACATCTGAAATTAAAGGCCTAAGTGGGGCCTAGGTTTTTAAATAGGCCAGCATACATCCCAGAGCTCTGGCACTAGAGTACCCAGTGTAAATAGAGTGCAGCAATTATGAATGTTTTAGAACAGATACACCTGTGTCTGGCGTCAACAACTCTCCCAGGCATGAGAAGGAGCTATTATGTTAACAGATAACAGCCTGTTGTTTAAAGAGGGAAGTGCATTTACTTCATGCACTGATACAATTCATAATGTTTGATCTTTTGATATTATGAGAGTTGACACAAATACCCTACACACCCAAATGTATATAATAGGTGCAGCAAAAAAATTAGCAGAACCTCTTATTGCACCAGCGTCACTTCATTTTTTTTTTTCATGCTTGCTCATGTGTATTTGAGAGAAGTCATGCACAGTTTAGAGGGCTGTAAATGTACTGTATGGTTCATTGTAATAAGACAGTTGTGGGCAGATTCAGCCTTACTGCAAGCAGCTCCTGATATCATTGGCAGGGTGTCATCCTTGAATTACTGTAGCTATCCACAGCTAACTCTCTTGTTGCATATTGTTTTGGATAAGATGTTATGCTGAATGTTAGTGGCTGAAGTAATGGCTAATGGGTTTAATCCAAAACCTTGTAACTCCTGTGGGCAAACATACTAATGCTATTAAAATATTTGTGCCTCTTTAGCTTCACATATAACATCTTAACACTAATTGCTTACTTCTGTGGCAAAGAACTAATTAAATTAAGAGTCAGAAGTTCATAAAGATGAAATGTGTGAGAGCTGGAGTCTATTTAAAACACCCCAGGCATGTTTTTGGTTATATCTTCATTATAAAACAGTCCTTAAATAATTTTATTCAACCTGAGACCCTCGTCCTTTTTCTACTTTAACAAAATTACATAAATTATTTTAGCAGAAGCCAAGTTAGGGCAGGAGTTTGCTCATAAATTATATGAACTCTTGGAGCGTATTCATTTGTAAAATCTGTTCCTTATTTTGCACATACTTGAGAGAAGAGTAGTTGATGCACTGTACCAGGAGACTGAGAAATCTGTTCCATAATAATTATTTTTTCAGGTCTTAATTTTTCCCCTGATTATGTTTAGACACATTGCGCTATTAGCAGTTTTTTTCCATAGCCCCTCCACAAATCTCTAAAATATTATAAATGTATTTCCATCTTTGCCCTTACATTTAGATCAGATTTATTTATTGCATTCATGTTTCATTAAAATAAATATGTTAATATTGTTTATATTCTTTAATGGTTCCTTTTGTATTGGAAATGAATTGATTATTTGCTGTTTTTGTTTCCTCTTCCTGCCTGATTTTGATGCAAATAAAAATAAAAAGCCACGAAGTTTCAAATGGTAAACTCTAAAGAACAAGGCTGCTCATTTTTTTATTTTAACTGTATTTTCTGCACACTCCAAGTCCTGGATTAGCTTCTTCGTCTGTGTCCTAGACCTCCACTGATGTTCAAAACAATGTGTTTTTAATTGCTTGGAACAACAATGGAGGTTTATGGTACAGACGAAGAAGCTAATCCAGGACTGACAGACATTAACAGTGACTAGGGGCAAATCATTGTTGGTTTTAATCTCTGTCTGGGGAGTGCTGAAAATACTGTTAATATAGAAAATGACCAGCCTTATCTTTTAAAGAAAAAAGGATCAAAGTAGTTTGTTGTAACTCAGTATTAAACAGCTGCTGTGTTGGTCGAGCTGTAATACAGCATGGGCATAATTCTCTCTCATCAATTAGGCTAAATAATTTAAGCATCGTCAGATTCAAAAGAAGTGATCAGTCATGTCTCAGACTTTCAGTTGGCAAAGTTCTGGTTGAATATGTAAACATGGCCTTTACTGAAATGGCCTTTTGAAGGAATAACAAGTAAAGCACAGAGGTTTTGTCCACCAAAGCAAAGATAATATACCAACTACTAGTCTCATTAAATCCTTTATTGATTTGTCTTTGGCTAATATTACATGTACTGATCTTTGTGTACATCCTGCCAGTGATTTGCTTTGATTTTAATTTGGTTGTTGTTTGACTACTGCTCAATAATCAGAGTCAGTACAATATGCCACCTGGCTCCAAAATGATAAAAAGCCCTGCCTCCCTTGGTAACCTTAGAGATCATTCTGGTTTGATGCAAGATGTTGACGTGATGTGCTTCAAATGGGTAAACCAGTAAGAACAGTAGACGACAAAAAGTAACAACATGAACATCCACTTTGTCTTTTTAAACCACTGGATGAAGAATAGATGGGCTTTGCCAAGTTTGGAGTCCTCAATGAAGTCGTGAATGTAAGAGCTATCAGACATTTTATGCTTTACCTCCTTTAATTAACACAACACTGAGACTCTCACTTGGATTCGTTAGCACTGTAATCATGACCTGACTTGAAAGCACCATTGGTTTTAATAAAACATGGCACCAGGCACAACTGAACAAATAAAACCTGGCAACCAGCACATGAAGACCTTTATGAATCAATCCTACTGTAGGTGGTGCAACACAAACTGTGTAATATTGTCTGTCCTTTAACTTTATTAGGTGATTATTCACTGCTGTACTAATTTCTTTAATAAAAAATAAGAATTTCTTTGCACTGGATCAATTAATAGTGTTTAAAGTGGAAAACCAACACTACAGGATGTTGTTTTATATTATTGAGACAAAAACCATTGACATGTTAATGATGAACTGCCCTGTAGCCAAGTGTCCTCTTACCATGACGTCTGTCCTCAGTTTTCTAATTCCCTTTGAAGCTCAAAGTAACTTGGTTGCAAGCAAAAACACAACAGTCAGTGAAATCTACACAGTTTGACACTTTTTCTATTTGTGCTAGAACCCTTCCTTTTCAACTTGTTTCCAAATTAATTCACTGTGGAGGCAGAGAGGAGGAAAAGCTTTGATATTGTTGGACACAAACGAAGGAGATGGAATGTTCTTCTGTACACTCTTGCACTTCAATGAGTCACCCTTTGCAGTGTCACAGCAAATCAAATGTATTGTGCATCTCTCACCTCAGCAGGCTGTTTGAGTCATAAAGACAGAGCAAAACCTTTGATCTATTTCAGTAAACACAGGATGAACTGGACAGATTCCAGCTATGGATCAGGTGCTAGAGTGATGAGAAACCTGTGTAACCGATTTTTGATTTGAAACATGGTGCAGCAGAAACATATTGCAGAATCTCTTCTAATCCATCTTTACAAATCATGTTTCATTTTGGAGTAGTTTAAATTTCAGTTGAACACGCAATTCTTTCCAGTGTTCTCTGTAACACCCAAAGAAGAACTGCATTTTATTAGATGGGGAAAGATTAAAATTTGATGCCGTAAAAAATGATGCATTGAGCATCAGTAGTCTTTGATATTTGTGTGTTATGTGACAATCAATAGATACTGCAGAAATTTACCTTTTGCTGTCAGTCAAGTTCGGAGAGACAGGAGAAAAGAGGGCAGAGTCCAGGTTGTTGTCTGGTGTGGATTTGAAACTAGTTATCTGTGCTCATCATCAGTAGACATATACATTTATAAACAGTGGTGAAACATGTTGATGGTAACAACATCAAAAAAAGCATTACTTATTAATTGTTCCTACAGTAAATTACTGTACCTATCATTAAGGGAGTGCAGAACGACCGGAGCCAGCCTCCTTGTCTGTTTAGTTTTAGCTACAGTGGCCACAGCTAACAAGAGAAAGCACAGTATGCTGCATTCAAGGTAGTTTCCAGTCACTTGTTTTAAATATTTAACAATAACCTGTTTTTGTTTCATGGCGTTTTAAGTGCACTTAGTGTGCAACAAAGTTACAGTACAGTTCATTGCTCAGTGACTTTGTGATATAACAATGCAAGGCAAGCATGCCATGAAGCAATGTTAGGCTGCTATATTTTGCTGTAATAGTAGTTTTTCTGGAAAGTTTAATTAATTTTGTGATAATTTTGGCCACAAAAACTATAGCATTTAAGATATGTGACATCCCTACTCATAATGGCAGTTGTTGGGAAGGGATCACTCCTGCCTACCAACCTAAAGGTAAAAGTTTGCTGGGATGCCTTGACACCCGAGTAGTTTCAGCAGGTGCCATGTATGTTTGCACACTGCTTGTGGAACCTCTGCGGTTTGGATCTGGCTGTGGACATTTGTCACAGTTCTTACTTTCCTTCTGTCACCCTGTTTATTGTCCACCTCTTTATAAAAAAACAACAACCATGCTTTAAAAAAACTACCACCTTTATCATCAACCACTATTTTGAACAGTCTCTTTTGAAATAAAATAAAAGCTCGTGGTGGAAATAGGTAAATTTATTTAAGTACTAATGCTGCCTTATTCCTCATTACTCTAAAAAAAAAGGGGGCTTTTCCTAAACCACATTGTACAGGTAAAGATTTTACATGGGGGAAGAAGCTCATAAAATAGAAAACATTCTAAGATTAAACCAGTGGTTTTCAGCCCTTAACTAGAGTTTAGCTGAGCCTCAGTGTTGTTTTAGATGTGATTTATTAGTAGATTGTGTTTTTTTTAATCTATATTTCAAAAAGTTTCATTTATAGAACTTTGAATTATCCAGTTTATCAGTAAAAAAGCCAAGATGAAAGCAGATTTGTTTATCAGGACTATGTTTTCTTCTTCCTTCTCCCATTCATCTCTCCCTGTCTCCCCAGTTTCCTGTCTGCCTTTCGACGACACACTTAATGAATGAAGGCTAAACCCCTCTCTAAAAAATACAGAAAAACAAAATCTAGCCGTCTTGGTATTATTAGCCTTTTTCTGCAAAATAAGAATTTTTTCTTTTGGTACTTTTAGTACATTCTGTAGATAATACTAAGGTACTTTTACTTAAATTGGATTTTAAATTCAGAACCTTTACTTTTGTAACTGAGTATTTTTAAATGACTGTTTTTGGCTCTTTTTTAAAGACTCTGAATACTACTACTGCTCCAACTTGAAAAGCTCATGAAAGCCCAACAGATGAGTTGTATTTTACACCATATTTAAGGGCAGTCATCACTGACAGACCACAGACAAGTACACAGAGACTGACAAACAGTCAAGATGCTTAGTTTTCAGAAAGGTAGAATGAGAACAAGATAAAAAAATAGTTATAAACAGACAAGCTGCCCCACACATGTAAACGGATCACTCCTCTAATACAGTCCAGGGAATTTAAATCAAGTGGATAATCCTTGACAACACAGATACTGATATGCTCGTATAAAGACACACCAGAGGCTGCACAACCAGCATCATGCTAAAGAAAATTCAATACCATGACACTGTCTCTGCATTTCTGGCCTTTTAAATACACGAACCTCCTACATTGTGAGTGCCTAATTTAGCAACACACGGAAGATGAATTTAAACAATTATAGTGAGGCAAGATTTGTTTACATTTTGAACAAGTATGGTGGAGAATAGATGTATCGTTCTGAACAACAGGCTCATTAATAATGACATGATGGTGTTGCGAGATGTGCCCTTTTCATACATTAATGAGGAATGATCTCTTTACATAAAACAATGTGTCTTGGACCTAAGACCCTTGGTTTAATCAGTGATGTGATTTGTATGGTGCACACCTGGCCTTATGCCACAAAATTATCCAAGCCCATCAATTAAAAACAGATCATTACATTTTTAGCAGCGAGTGTAGGTGTTTGTGAAGGCTGTGAGTCAAAAGGGAAAACTGAAACAGCATTAATACTTGCATGAGGAGGGAATCAATGACATGTAGAGGCTATGGTTGCTTTACATTGCAGGCACATCAATACATTCTGCCTGTCAGATCCTCACTGCAGCGTGGGGTTGGTGATACCTGAGCATGATAATACTCTGTTCAATAATACATTACAACCACACTTCTCTGAACACTAGTAATCATGAATGACAAGATGAAACCAGTTATACTAGTCAAAATATATGTTTCTGAATGGCTAAGAAAGGTTCATTTCAAAGCATGTCAAGAGCCTAACCACATTTTTATACAAGTATTCAAGTGGTTTTGAGCCTTTTTATCTTATGTCCGCTTAAAGTAGAGCAATGTCTATTTTTGACCTTCCCATCACTGGTTGCAAGTCTATGAGTTGTGACTAGTTCAACTAAAAACCGATGTTTAAAAATCTTATTTCATTGAATAAATTCTACAAATCCTGAAATGCCTAAAGTTATCCATTCCAAACACATTTTAGCTGCTCTGCTAAACCCCCAGTTCAGATTTGACCTGGGGGTTCAGGCCCAGAGGTTTTGGAACCGCCAATCATCATCGTTAAACCAGGGGTAATTAACATACGAGTCTGAAGGTATTAAAAAACAGATTTTGCTTTTTGCTTGGTTTTCATTGGTTTAGTGGCCTTAGAAGTGTGACATTGTACTCCACATTCTTAAAACCTGTTGGGGTGGCATCATTAAGATGACCAGCCGCTTGAAGCACTTCATAATAGTTGAAGTCAGTGCTACAGGCCGATAGTCATTGTAACTGGTTGGTGGGGCTTTTTTGGAATTGGAATTATTGTGGCGGCCTTGAATCACGTGGGAACAACTGCTTGGCTCAGAGAGATGTTAAAGATGTTCGTGAGCTCCTGTTAGGTATTTTTAGTCAGATACTGTAGATATTGGTTAGATACTTTATGTATTAGAAATGTTTAGTGGAGATAGGATGTCTAGTTAGACTGTTAAATGCTTAGTCATGCTTATGAGTTTCTACAGGGTACATCTGGTCAAGGATAACTAGAGAGAAAAGTTGATGACTGTCAGCAGACAGGGTGTTTAATATTATTATTATGACGTGTATAACTGTAGCCTTAGCCATAATATGTTCTTATGTTTAAGTCACGACATGTTACTAGAGGTCGTGAGAATGTTTTTAGCTACACACCACTTAACCAACAGACACACACA
>NW_018127891.1:847340-853541 GCF_001952655.1 Monopterus albus | reverse complement strand
TGCAGGTTGGAGGTGCAAGATACCTGAGCGTGTAATGTTAATTTTTACCTGTGTTCATTGAATAAATCAGCACTGTTTTGTAGTTACTTGGACTGTCTAGTCTCTCAGAGTCCATATGGTAAAAAGTACCGGGTACAACACTCCTTAGCAGAGTCCTTTAAAACATGACCAGGTATGTTATCTGACACCAGCTGCCTTGCGTGGGTTAATCCTGGACAGGGTCTTCTTCACTCTGCCTGCGGACAGACACACAGCCTGCTCGCCCGGGGGAGGGGTGGTCTTCTGTGCTGGTGTGTTGTTCTGTGTTTCAAAGTGGCCAAAGAAGTCATTGAGGCTGTTCAGCAGAGAGATGTCACTATCACAGCTCCGAGGTGGGGGTTTATAGCCTGTGAGGGTTTGGATGCCCCGCCAGAGACTCTGTGCATCTCTAGTGTTGCTGAAATGCCCAGATATTTTCTTGCTGTATTGGCGTTTTGCCTCCCTGATTCCACCGGACAGGTTGGCACACAACAAATGCAAACACGCACTATAACACACATTTTTAAGCATACAATCCGGAGAGAGAGGGGCCGCTGCGTTCGTTTGCACCGTCTTCTTGGTTTTTTTTTATATATTTGGCAATCTTTTTAATCATTCAAATTTGTCTGGGTGGTTAACAACATCTTCCTGTGGTGTGACAAACTCAGAACACATTTATTTCGACTTTACCCTGACTAAACTGAACTCACCATTTATTCATTGGTACATTTTGATAACCACCAGTGTTTTTCTAGCTATATTTCACTCTTGCAAAATGTTGTTTAACTGGTCTCACAGAAAGAGGATGTCCCTGTCACTGGAGCATGCTGTGTCTAAATTAAACAGCGGTTTGACAATACCCCGACTGGCTGTATTTAGTTTGCTTGTAGCTTAGTGTCTATGCTTTTGTTGTAACAAAAATATAGTGATGAAAAGGGCAGCATACAGAAATGGAAGTGTGTTCTGTCAAGTGGCATGACTATCAGTTGTGCAGGATTAGTGACTACACTGTGGAACTGGCTGTCTAGAGGACTAGCTAATACCTCTTTCCTTTCAGTCACAAGATAAAATTATTGCATTGGGTCAGATAATGCACTCAAGACATGCATTTTATCTCGTGTCGGTTCAAAAAGCTTGTCCCAGCTCCATTAAGGTTAAGAATAAGACCTGTCACACACTGGATCACAGACTTTAATTCAAACAAATTTACAGGACTGAGACAGGCAAGCAGTAGTTAAAGATAGGTATGGTTATAATATACAGGGAGGCAAGAGATAAATGAAGGCTGGGTAACAGCTGTAAACTGTCCTCTGTACTGGAGTTGAATAGTGCAGATGGGGGAGCAGGAAGGCTCACAAGCGACAACTGGTGGGCAGGTGAGGAATAGCAAGTCTGAAACAACTGGGAGCATTAAGATAACTTAGGACAATTAGATGGAGAAGAGGATGTTGCATGTGTTTCCAGACAACCTGTCTTTTTGATGACAACACATGACTGAAGCCCCAGCTGCTGGGATTTGCTGCAGATGCTACTCCCATGCAGCAAACATTCTCTTATTATATTCTTATATATTTTTATTATATTGCTGCATTTGCTGCTTAAAGTGCCTTAGATTTTGTTACTTATTTATCTACTTTATATTTCATTTGTATTGTGTGGCATTCATGTGGACGGCAAAGTAAGAATTTCATTGTACAGGGAAACACGTTTCCTAACTGTGCATATGACAAATAAACACTTTGAACTTTGAACTTTGTACAGGGCCATGTTGGTTGTCAACTGATTCATGGGGATCAAATAGAAGTAAATGTACCAGGACCATGACACATCTGCTTGGTTTAGGCTATAAATTCTGCCTGAAGCATAACTCTTGCATCTTAAAATTAGAGTGATTGTCTTGATTTGCCTTAATAGTCCAGATTTCTTAGTTATTTGACCTGTGTGGGCCATACAGTATGAAGGGAATTTAAGGAAAAATACTTCAAATATGATTTGGGTCACTTAAAAATGTGTGTCGCTTAGCCCATGTGGTGCAGTACAGACATGTAAAGGGCTAATGCCCACCGCCACCTCTGTTATTTCATCAAAGGGTAGAAGATGAGTGCAAAATGAAATAAAGTACATACCTCCACCTGTGATACTGTTTTGCTAACTACAAACCACAAGCGACCTACTACAATGGTTAAGTTAAAGACAAGTTAGCTACTGTACAGTAGTTATCCCAAATCTCACACGATTGTTTACCTCTATGTACTGTATAAGCCTACAGTAAACTCAATTAAAAATATTCAATTTTTACAAAAAGAGAACGGAGTAAAACAGATATTAAAACACTCACAAACAACTATTTGACAAGAGATGAAACTTCGTGTAGATGATACTGATTGGCTCAGCGGGTACTACTGTACTGTCAGCGAGCGTCACTTTCTCCATGCGACATGTTAATTTGCTCAATAGTAGTAATAATAAATACAAAAATAAAATAATACTGTCCTGTTTGGAAAAGGGGGAAAGCCCAAACCTGATTTCATGTTGTAAACTACTCTGGCACAGTTAAATGTAAATGTACTGCACATCTAATTCCGAGTCTGTGTTAGAGCCACCTTTAATATGTTGGGGCCTGGAGTAAATCATTGATTATTAGAGTACACGCAGCCAATAACCAGCATACTTAGCTGTGAGCGTTGTTATAATGTCAGCCTTGTCAGTTTTAGCTCAACATTAGTGAGTGATGTGACTCTGCAGCAGCCACCTTGGAGAGTAAGGATGATAGAGACTAGTGACAGAATTTACCACAGGCCCCATGCGTCATCCTGGCCTGACAACCGTTATCCATCATTCTTCCCAGGGAAGCAGGCATATTGGACGTTTCAAGCGTGGATAAAAGACAAAATACATCACAACAAAATAATGTGTAAATGAATGCTGGCAGAGATGGAAAGTAACTAAGTACATTTACACTACATTTAGTAGTGTACTTAAGTACAATTTTGAGGTATCTGTATTTGAGTATTTTTTTTTCTGCTACTTCATACTTTGACTTTGCTACATTGGAGAGAAAAATATTGTACTTTGTACTAACTACATTTATTTGATAACTGTAGTTACTAGTTACTTTTCAGAATGAGGTAAATAAAACAAAATACAGTATAATCATATTATGTATTGATCCTCGGTGTAAGATTCGCAAGCTACCCATTAGTAATTCAAATTATAAGCATAAAAGGTAGTTAAAATTAGCGTCACTATATACACAATAATATATCGATAATTAAAATCAAATAAGATGTACATCAATATAAATTTTGCTACTTTTACTTTTGGTACTTCAGGTATCTTTTATGTTAATACTTGTGTACTCAAGTAACATTTTGAATGCAAGACTTCTTGTTGTAGTATTATTACACTGTGATATTGCTACTTAAGTAAATAATCTGAGTACTACTTCCACCACTGAATGCAGGTCCCCTCTGGGCTTCTCTAAGGATTCACAAATCAAAACGTGACCAAGACACAGACCAGCCCCTAAGCCTGTAACCTGTCTAATGTTTTGCCGGTCTGCGCTTCTCCTTGGGAATTGAATTATAAAGGAGCCATAAATGTGTCACCCAGTAGGAATAAGGTGTCCAAGTCGATTTGTCCCTGTTATTGCATTTTCAGAGTACTCTGGACTCACATGGTCGTCTTGTTCTTTTCTTCAATATTCAACATTCTCATTTGTTATATTTGTGGCTATTTGTTTGGATTTGCAGTGCACAGAACCCTATTTTTCAAAATATCTCATAAAGCCGTAAATGATGATCTAACCCCATTTTTATGAACCCTGCCCCTAGAGGACACGTCTTTTAGCTCAGAGGGATTGTTACTCTGACTGCTTGAAGAATATGGAAACTTTAAGTACTTCATTACTGTCACCATCATCATATAGTTATTACCTTGTTCCTGTTTGCAATGAATTACTTCTGTTGTTCAGCAGCTAAAAGTACTTTTCAAATACAATTGTTTTGCTTTTTGTGATTCTGAATGATTCACAATCCAAAGTGGATTCATGTGCATACCGTAGCTAATAATGTTGTTTTGACACAACAGAAAAGTTCAAGCTTTGACACAAAGACACAGCATTTTATTCACCTCTTACTTTTCACCACAAACCTGTTTTTCCATAAAATTTTGCACAAAATAAACTTTTACAGTGCCTCCTTTTTCTATTTCCCAGCTTCATGCGAGGTTTACCACTGTGACCAAAACAAATTGTAAGGCACTAAGGTTGAGTCATGCTACACAGGCTTTTTTCCACAATGGTCTACTTTGTGATTAGTTTGTTAGTCTGCTAAACTAGAAATCTTGCAAGTCTATGACACACACCAGGCAGGCTGCGGTTTGTTTCCTCCCTTCAGTAACAAGCTCACTTCAATTTTTTGTTGTTTAGAAGAGAGCTGGTTTGCAGATAATTGTATCCTCGATTAAACTGCACTTGCTAAGCCGTCTGTTCCAGGCTTATTCTGCATGCTAGTGACATTTTGTGTGTGGATAGTCCCATGGGCTTCTCTCACATTTGGAAAGCTTCTTACACATTCTGACAACATGGAGGACTTAAAACCAAACCGCACAACACTACTCTACAAAATCAGTCAATGCTGAAATGAAATTAAACAAATGATACAGGATAGAACAGGTTCCAGCTGGTTGGTGAGAGGAGAAGGTTAAATGAAAGTAGTCTGCTTCTAAACCATTTCTTGTGTTTTCTCCTTGCATCTTACATGGGAAGGACTAAGGTGGGGAAGGAAAATATAAAAGCGTGGGAAATGGATGCAATTAAGGGAACTGGGATTTGCCCTAAGATTGTCTTACAGTACAGCTAAGAAAAATGCTACACTTATTATTTTGGATCATACAAATAACAAAGTAAAAGTAAACTAGTCAGTCACTTTATCATTACTTTACTTTGTGTTATATTGAATGATTAAGCCAATATCCCTTGAATATCCATTTCTCCCTTTGAGAACATATGGTAATACACAGTAAATGTTGAAGTCTGTATTGTTGCATAATACAGTGTTGTTGTTGCTCTGTCATCATCTGACTAATACATATTCTATGCGATGATGCAGTGTCGGCTGTCAGACTTCAAATAGTGTGGTGAAATAATGAGTCAACTCAGTTTTTTATTAAAAAAATTAAATCAGCAGTAGATTGATTGCTGTATGTAGATGCACAACAGTCCTATAAATGCAGTGACTTCATGTTTTTAAAATCATTTTTCTAATGTTAAACCTGTGGGCTATTTTGTCATATGCAATAATGTTTTTTTATCCATTTCAACTATGCACAATGTTTATGCTAATGTTAAATTATCATTTCAAATTGGTGTCGGTAAAAATCTTCCTCAATAATGAATGATCATTATATTGCCTCTAAAATGTTACTAATAGCAGTTGTAGGTTATCACTGAGTAATTCCAGCAATCTGTGTGAAAAGCTAGTAATATTTTTTTGAAATGCCAGATGTCTGTGCTCCTGAAAAGTCATTCATAAGGTCTGAAAGGGCTAATAAGTATTTGTACTATGAAATCAATTCAGATTGATTTCACTAATTGTGATTAAAGTGAGGAACATTTCAGGCCATATTTTACATTCAGATCTATTGATCCCATCTTATTTTATTTTCTCTTCATTGCACACACACACAAACGCATCACTTGTCCTCTTTAGTCAGCCTTGTCGCCTTGCCTCCCTCAGCTTTCTCACCCCTTCTCTTGCGTGCTCTTCTCTAAAGTATTGATTAAGTCATGGGTGAGACGAGAGGCTCAGAGTACCCATTAGTAAAAGAGGCACTAGGAGTAGAAGGATATCGGTGACCTCCAGCAAAGATCTGTGGCTGCTTTGACTTGGCCCAATTTGTAGAGGGAGTTCTTTGGGTTTAGTGCACAGTTGGATCGAACTCCACGTTGGGAGGTTTGTCCTCTATGTAAGCAAACTTTGGTATAGAGTCATAGGAAAGTTCTGTAAGGCGAAGACAAAGAAATATACAGTACGACACAATCTAATGCATAATGCACTAAAACACTCATTGGCCCAGAGATCCTCCTCACTAGTGTCCTGTTTGTATTAAATGTTGATTCTTCAACACAAAGCCTAACAACTAGAACATCTGGATAGATATTAAGACTGATGAATCCTGGGG
>NW_018127891.1:846403-847052 GCF_001952655.1 Monopterus albus | reverse complement strand
TAACAGACATACACTACCAGACTTTTTTGAAGGAGCTTGGGAACTTCATATACAAGTCAAGGTTACATTTAAGTTAGTGCAGCTTGAGTTATACAGTATATTGAATATTATGTTTGTTTATGTAAAAGCAAAATTAACCAGCTGGATTTTGGTCACTTATCAGAAAATGACATGAGCTTATGAAGTGAAACAGCGTGCGCTGTATTTGGTGCTGAAGAGAAGAACCCTGAACACCTTTTGATTTCAGAATCTGAAACACTGACCTCGGCATCAACCCCATCCATCAAAAAACAACCTGCAGAAACAAGCTTGCGTTTCATGTAGTTTTCAATATACATTTATTTCAGTCTGATGCTTCTTTGACAGTAGTTTACATTTCTATGCCTCTGCAAAGGCAACAGCTACGGATGGAAAAGTAATTCTACATGGTGTCAAACCTGTACACTTGACCGTACAATTCAATTCAATTCATTTGTATAGCACCAAATCACAACAAGTCATCTCAGTACACTACATAGTAAGGTCTAGATCTTATTGTTACCATCAGTACAGAGAAAACCCCAACAAATCCCCCTTGAGCAAGCACTTGGCGACAGTGGAGAGGAAAAACTCCCTTTAGCTTTACAGGAAGAAACCTGCATAGGAAGAA